>NW_021703769.1:63125996-63217191 GCF_005190385.1 Monodon monoceros
GCAGGCTTCAGTAGTTGTGGCGCACAGGCTCAGTAGTCGTGGCATGCGGGCTCTAGAGCGCAGGCTCAGTAGTTGTGGGTCTGGAGCGCAGGCTCATGGGCTTAGTTGCTCCGTGGTATGTGGGATCTTCCTGGACCAGGGCTCGAACTTGTGTCCCCTGCATTGGCAGGCGGATTCTTAACCACTGCGCCACCAGGGATGTCCCTTGGTGACTTTCTTGAGCACTGAACTAACTGGCCCTGGATGCTCTCTGCTGCCCGAATTCCTCCGTTTAAACCACTGGCACCTGGGTTTCCTCGTACTTGCAGATGGAGCATCCCGACTGGCTCACACATGCTAATTTCAGTCTCTGTTTTTCCCATCGGTTATAGTTTGTCTCAAGACCAATAGCTTAGATCTCTGATTCTCACCGTGCAGTGCTCCAGGAGGTTTCTAGTTACACATTTGTTGAATATCCACTTCGTGCCCAGCACTGCACATACATTTTTAGGTTCAGAGAAATGAAATGTTTGCTCAGGGTCACAAAGCTAGTAAATATCTGAGCTGTACAACACTTTTTTTTTTTTTTGCCCCAGGGAAGCTGCCTCACCTGTTCCAAATGCAGGAAGTGGTCCATTTAGTAAAAGACAGTGATGAGAATGGCCAGTGCCAGACATGGTTCTCAGCTCTACCCTATTAAGTCACAGAAAATATGTGTGTGGTAGTGCTCTTCTTAACACGCCCATTTTACAGATAAGAAAACTGAGGCACAACACACTTAATAACTTGGCAGAGCTAGCATTTAAGACTTCCTCCTCATAAGCTAATTGGCAGACAGGAACTGGCAGCTGCTGAGAAAACCTTGATCTGGGGATTTAGATGTGGTGGTTAATTAAAAACAAGCAACAACAAAACAAAACAAACTTTTTCTAGGTTAAATAGAGAGATATTTAAAAGGAAGTAGTCCTATAGTTCCCCAGAGGCAACGATTCATCAGTTTCTTGTATTTCTTTTCTTGGGAATTAAGGATTGTTTAAACCAAAGCCATGCCCATGGTATTGGTCCGAGAAGAAATAGGGAAGCAAAAGGAGTGATGAGATATTTCCCATGAGGAAAGCAGCAGGACCTGGGCAGTTGGTGGGAGATAATCTGTTTCCTCTTCTGTACTGCTAGGTATTTTTCCCTCACACATGCATTACTTATTTAAATAAACATCTATTTTTTCAGATAATAAGAGTAAATTCCAAAATAATTAGATTAATTCATAGAACACTGATTATTTCTTTTACTTTGGATTTCTAAAAACAGCTGTATCAAGATATAATCTATGGGGGGGCAGTATAGGGGTGGGGAAGCGGGACGTACAAACTATTGGGTGTAAGATAGGTTAAAGGATGTAGTGTACAACATGGGGAAAATAGCCAATATTTTGTAATAACTGTAAATGGAGTGTAACCTTTAAAATTGTATTAAAAAAAGATATCTATATACCATGAAGTTCACTCATTTAGACTGAATAATTCAATGGTTGTTATATTTTACAGTTGGTTTGTTCAAATCCAGATCTAAACAAGGTCAACACACTGCATTTGACTATTATGCCTCTTAAATCCCTCTCCCTTCTTTCTCTTTTAACTTTCTGTTGTAAACTTTTATTGTAAATGAAACATACTGAAAACCACACACAAATGACTAGCTTAGTGAATCATGATCATACAAATTTTGACATCAGAGAATGCCTTCAAACTACTTATGTCACCAGATTACTTGTTAAGCTTTAATTCTCACAGGAAAATTACAATGCTTTCTCCCACTTCCCCAATTTCTTTTTTTTTTTTTTTTTTGCTGTACGCGGGCCTCTCACTGTTGTGGCCTCTCCCACTGCGGAGCACAGGCTCTGGACGCACAGGCTCAGCAGCCATGGTTCACGGGCCTAGCCGCTCTGCGGCATGTGGGATCTTTCCGGACCGGGGCACGAACCCGTGTCCCCTGCATCAGCAGGCGGACTCTCAACCACTGCGCCGCCAGGGAAGACCTTTCCCCAATTTCTTGACTAATTTTCCTAGTGATTCAGAAAAATGTACCAAGAAATACTCAGAAGGAATTCCTACATGGAAATACTACTTTCCAGTGGGTTTTTGAATGAAGCCCAGGCATAGGGTTGCCAGATAAAATACAGGATGCTTGTTCAACCCAAATTTCAGAGAAACAACAATCTTCTAGCACAACGTCCCAAACCGTGCATGGGACATACTACAGAACTAGTCATTGTGTATTTGAAATTCAAACTTAACTGGGTGTCTTGGAATTTTACTTGCTTAATCTGGCAACACAACCAGGCAACCAATCAGACTAGGATCCTGGAACAGAGAAGAAACACACCTGGGCAGCTGGTTTCCCACTGAGCCGCAGAGTCCGCTAGCCCTGGTGTTGGCACTGTCTTTAAGACTTGGATTCATCTTTGCTCAATTGTCTGCCTAATTACCTTACCAATTGTCCTGTCTCCATTTAAAACTGGGTATTTGCTCTGAACTCCAACTTAACTTGTCTGGGGCCCTTAGTACCACCTCTTTCCATTTTCTTTCTTTTAAAAATTTAATAAACGCTTTTTATAGAATAGCTTGAGATTTATAGACAAATTGCAAAGATAGTACAGAGTTCTCGTATATCCCACACCCAAGTCCCCCTATTATTAACGTCTTACATCAATACTGTACGTTTGTCACAAGTAATGAATTGATATATTATTATTAACTAGAGTTCATACTTTATTCAAACATCCTTAGTTTTTAACCTAAAGTCCTATTTCTGTTCCAGGATCCCGTCCAGAAATACCATGTTACATTTAGGCTTCTCTTGGCGGTGACCATTTCTCAGACTTTCCTTGTTTTTGATGACCTTAACAGTTTTGAGGAGTACTGGACAGGTGTTTTGTAGAAGGTCACTGAATTTGAGTTTGTCTTATGTCTTTCTTATAATTATACTGTGGTCATGAGTTTTGGGAGGAAGACCACGCAGGCGGTGTCGTTTTCATCACATCACACCATGGGTGTGTAATACCATCATGATTCTCACTGTGATGCTGGCCTTTATCACCTGGCTGGGCAGTACGTGTTAGGTTTCTCCACTGTAAGAGTGCTCGCTTTCCCACCCCCTTTCCGTACTGTGCTCTTTGGAAGTCACTGTGTGTAGCTCACACTTGAAAAGTGCAGCCTTAGGTTCTGTCTCCTCGAGGGCAGAATATCTGTGTAAATTATTCACAATTCTCTTGCCTGTGAGAATCTTTTGTCTATGCTATGTATTTAATCATTTATTTATATCAGTATGGACTCATGAGTTTATTTTTTATTTTTTTTTACTTTGGGTTATAATCCAATACTACTTTATTTATTTTGGTGTTCAAATCATTCCAGCTTTGGCCACTGGGCTCCCGTGTCCCTTTGACATCCCCCTTCATCGTGGTTTTTCGTTTGAGCACTTCCTTACTTTCTTCATTACAAGATGCTCTAGGCTCATCTTGTATATTTCTTGTCCCTGTCCTAGAATCAGCCATCTCTCCAAGGAGCCCTATTTCCTTGTATTGGAGAATGGTATTAAACACCTAGATCTGAGAGCTCAAGGTGCTTATTGCTACTGAGGTGTCCTTGCTTCTCAGCTTTCTCAGCAGACGGTGCAAAGAAAATTATCTGTATACTAATCTGTATATATACACATAACAGTAAATGTTTCTGTATGGAACCATCTGAATGTATGTTAAGCTAAATATGAGTGCATACTGAGGTCTCCAACTTTAATGCATCACCACATGGATCATTCCAGCCCTCTCTACTTGCTGATCTACACTCTCCCACTCCAACAATGAGAGCTTTGGTTCTCACCATTGCCATCCATCTACTTAGCTGTTCAATTCAAGTAAACACATAGCAGTGTGTGCCTTTGTTTTGAGCAGTGATTCTACCCGTAGGAATTTATCCTATTGAGAAATTCCCCCAAGAATATAAAGATGCACATGAGAGGAAGTTCATTGGTAGACTGACTCTGCCAAAATTTGGCTCCCCTTTCCATGGGAGGATTATACTTCTCTGTCATTTGAACTCAGGCAAGGCCAGGTGACTTGTTTGGGCCAAAACAAAATGTGAACAGGTCACATGTGTCACTATCTGGCAGAAGCTTTAAAGCCTTTGTGCGTCGTCACACTCTCTTTCCTTATGCCACACTGTCCTGCTAATTTCAGATAATGGCATCTCCATCAGCCTGGTTCCTGGAGCGAGGATGACATAGGGCAGAGCCCCAGCTGACCAAGTATGGAAATGTGTCATGAGCAGGAAATAAACCTTTCTCAGATACTAAGACTTGAAATATTCATTATAGCAGCATAACCTAGCATCCTGACTGAGTTTGTAACACTGAAAACTGGAAGTAATGCAAATATCTAGCACTAGGGGACTAAGCTAATAAATTACGGTGTTTTTCAACAATAGTCTATTTGTGCAGCTCTTGCCAAAAAAAAAAAAAATGTTCTGTCTTTATTACTGAGATGGAAAAAGTCTACATTGTTAAGTGAAAAAAAACCGTTGTGGAGCAGTTTATTCAGTATGATCACATTGTTGTAAAAGAAATAATTTATAAGGGCTTCCCTGGTGGCGCAGTGGTTGAGAGTCCGCCTGCCGATGCAGGGGACGCGGGTTCGTGCCCCGGTCCGGGAAGATCCCACATGCCGCGGAGCAGCTGGGCCCGTGGGTCGTGGCCGCTGAGCCTAAGCGTCCGGAGCCTGTGCTCCGCAACGGGAGAGGCCACAGCAGTGAGAGGCCCGCATACCAAAAAAAGAAAATAAATAAAATAAAATAAATAATAATTTATAGACATATGTTAGTATGTGCATAGGAAAAAAACACTGGAGGAATATATACCAAACTGTCAGCAGCAGCTATCCATACATTTTAGATTTCTGTATTTGAATTTTTACAAGTTCTGAGTCAAGATTCCCTCTGCTCTGGGCTGGATCTGTTTCATCTGTCATTTGGCATCTAGACTGGATTATGCAAACTGGCTTTCCTCTTGGATGGATTTGACAATCTCCAAGGTTAAGTCTGGAGGCAAACACGTGGACTTGTTAAGTGGGGACAGGTTAATAAATAAGGCAATTTGAGCAGGTTTCCTGGAACTTCTTCCAAGCCCATCAAAAACACAGAATGTAATTAGTACTCATCTTAATTCCCAGTGTAAACAACGGTGATTACAAACTGATGAAGACTTAGATGGTTCCTGCACCACCATTTGTCCCTTATGACTCTTGGATAATTATTTTCACAGAGCAGTTTTAACAACATGGAGGAAACAGGTTGGGAGTGAGGGGTTTGTCTCATTTGTCTTTAAATCCTCAGTACCTGGCTCTGGGTTGGCCCAGGGTAGGTATTCAATTAATGTGATTCAGAAAATATATGTTTTCAATAATAATAATTATCATCTATTTATTTATTTATTTATTTTTTGCGGTATGCGGGCCTCTCACTGCTGTGGTCTCTCCCGTTGCGGAGCACAGACTCCGGCCACGCAGGCTCAGCGGCCATGGCTCACGGGCCCAGCCGCTCCGCGGCATGTGGGATCTTCCCAGACCGGGGCACGAACCCGTGTCCCCTGCCTCGGCAGGCGGACTCTCAACCACTGTGCCACCAGGGAAGCCCAATAATTATTTTTTAAATACTTATTTTATTAAAAAATTATCATACATTAAAATTGACTTTTTGGTGTACAGATCTATGAATTTTAACACATGTATAGATTTCTATAACCACCATCACAAACAGAATACAGAACCATTTCATCACCCCCAGAAATCCCGTTGTGCTTTTCTTTTGTAATTACATTCTCCCCCAGCCCTAACTCCTGACAAGCACTGATATGTTCTGTGTCACTACAGATTTATCTTCTCAAGAATCTCATGTAGATGTCACCTTCTATAGATGATCTTTGGAGACTGGCCTCTGTCGCTCAGTTTTTTATTACCGAATAGTGGTCTTCAATAACATTGTATTTTGAGCACCCTACTATGTACCAGGCACTGAGCTAGGTATTTGGGACAAAACAAAAGATAGGGCAGATATGGATCCTATAGGTTTAGAGCTTAGAGACATCCACAGTAGATTCATAGAATGTCAGAGTCCTAAGGGGGCTCTGAGCTAATCTAATTTCTAGATACTCGAAGTGTGGTCTGTGCACCAGGATCATCAGCCTCCCCCTGAGAACCTGTTAAAAATGCAGAACCTCGGGAATTCCCTGGTGGCACAGTGGTTTAGAATCAGCCTGCCAATGCAGGGGACACAGGTTTGAGCCCTGGTCCGGGAAGATCCCACATGCCATGGAGCAACTAAGCCCGTGTGCCACAACTACTGAGCCTGCACTCTAGAGCCCACGAGCCACAGCTACTGAGCCCATGTGCCACAACTACTGAAGCCCACGTGCCTAGAGCCTGTTCTCTGCAACAAGAGAAGCCACCGCAATGAGAAACCCGTGCACTGCAATGAAGAGTAGCCCCCGCTCGCCACAACTAGAGAAAGCCAGCACGCAGCAACAAAGACCTAATGCAGCAAAAAATTAAAAAAGAAAAAAAAAGTGCAGAACCTCAGGCCCCACCCCAAACTAACTGAATCAGTCTATACAGTAACAAGATTCTCAAGTGATTCCTCCGCAATATTCACAGAGCGCAGAAATTCCTACATCCCTGCCCAATACCCATCTAGTCTTGGTGTGAATACCTTCAGTCACAGGGTCTTATTCTGTGCTTCAGCAGCCAGCCCCTTCCATGATGAGCAGCTCAAATTATTTGCGGTTTTTCTTAGCCTAAAGGGAAACTTGCTTTTGTATAAATTCCACACGACAGCTCTAGTTCTGACTTTTGGATCAATCCAAAGCACACATATTCTACTTTCATCTAATATCCCTTTGGTTATTTACAGACTTCATGTGCTTTTCTCCAGGTGAAACACCTCCAGATGCTACAATCATTCTTTATATTCATTTATTCATCCACTTTGTATGTTTTTATTGGTACCTACTACATGCAGTTACCAAATCTGACTTATCTCAAAAAAATTTTGACAGAGTTAAAATGGGTTAACTGGATGTTAAAGTGCTGAGTATTTCTGATAAGATATAACTGAAGAAAAGTTTTAAAGGAAACATTTAATACGGACAGCTAGGACTGGAAGACACAAGCCCAAGTGCCGCTTAGGTAACTACAAGGCAGCACTTAAAGGGAGGTTTTTGCTGCTATTCAGCCCCACTATGGCATAATCTTCTCATTTTTCAAGACAAGTCAGAAATGTGGATTTTGATGTGAATTTTCTGATTTTTAGATATGTGCAATTATACCATCAGGGTTACCAACCGCTAACAGAATCTTCTCAAGATGGCTTAGCAGAAAAAGGGTTTATGGGAAAGGTATATTAGGTGGCTCAGAAAATTAATTGCAAGGTGGGGAACGGGACTCAGGAAATGGGCAACATCCACGAGAGGCCCAGCAGCTGGGAACTCAGCCAGGTCACGTGAGGGGAGCAGGCTGGGAGAAAGCTAACATTGGCACCCTGCCATGGGACATTGAGCAACGCCCCCCTAGACCAACAATCCCATTGCCTTTGGCATCTTCCAACTGCCCCCCACGTTCAGAATACTGGGTGTGATCTTCAACTGGCAGCACCTGGTTTGCATGTCCCAGCACCCTGGATTCCAGGGAACTGAGAGAGGGAATATCTGCCCTTTCTAATTCTTTGAAAAAGGGTAAGGATTTATTTGTGGAGTTTAAATAAAAAGAGTTGAGCACAGCAACTGTATTAGGAATGCTTTTGGCTGCAAGTTACTATGAAGAGCTTAAAACCCAAGGACACAAGAAACCAGAGACTGGGAGTCACAGAGCTGACTCAGTAATTCCTCAGTGTAATCAAGGACCAGGCTCTTTCTCTTTACACACACATCCTTCAAATACTGGCTTTTTTTGCACTTAGTCTTGTTGTCTCATGATCATAATATGGTTATCAGAGCTCAAACATCACATCTGCATTCCAGCTGTGGAATGCAGAAGAAGATGGGATAGCATCCTTAAGTGTTCCTCATGAGGGTCAACAAAAGCCCAGCAGGTCTTGACTTATAGTTCACGGGCCAAACTTTGGTCACATGACCACATTTAGCTTCAAGGTGGGCTAGGACAGTGAGTATCTCACTTTTTTCCTTTCCTTTTTCTTAAAAATTTTTTTTCTTACTTTTGGTAACTTTATTTTGAAATAATTTCAAACACAGCAAAGTTGCAAGAATAATATAAAGAACAACCATATATCCTTCACCCACATTCTCCAATTAACTTTTTGCCACATTTGCTTTACTATTCTCTATTTTTTTGAATTATTTAAAAATAAGTTGCAGAGTGCGCTTTACCTCTACGTATTTCACAGTGTGTTTCCCAAGTACAAGTTTATTCTTATATAAAACCACAGTAGAATAATCAAAATCAGGAAATGACACATAAACACAAGTATCTGGCTTTTTTCAATCTCTGTAGTGGATATGGGCAGAGAGAAGGGAGTTGGGAAGTCATCAGGGTAACAAACCATAGCAACTAATTATTTAAAAAGTTTCCAGTGGAATTCCCTGGCGGTCCAGTGGTTAGGACTCGGTGATTTCACTGCCGTGGGCCCGGGTTTGATCCCTAGTGGGGTGAACTAAGATCCCACAAACTGTGCAGGGCAGCCAAAAAAAAAAAGTTCCCACTATACAAAACAAACTGTGTCTATGAACCAAATCCAGCCTGAAAGGCACCAAATTGCCTTAACTGCTTTAAACTTCTTGCTGAACTATCTTCCTTTTGATTAGAATAGTGAGAATATTTGTACAGTATACATTTCCACTTTTCATGCTGATGTCATTTACTCTCTAAATGGTGTTGGAAAGAATCTGTCGGAGATAACAGGCAAGTCTGGTTAAAGAATATTATTCTCTCCAAATTTTCACTAACTAGATAAAAAATGGACATTTTTTTTCTTTAATTCCCTTTTAATGTCAATTTCCTGAAAACATCCCTGAATGATACAATTATACTGCTTTAATTCTCACAATTTATAATGAAATCAGAGGATAAAAGAGGGATATTGAGAGTTCTTCCTTTTCTCCCAGCAAAATTAAATTCAAATTGTGCTGGAGAGATAGGAGGCAGGACACGTGGAGTAATATTTTTATATTATCCTTTTTAATGAAATTGAAGATAGAAAGTGTTCTTTAAAAGGTGGGTGCAACAGGGGCCCGGCCTCTAGTCTGTTTGGCGGTGTGGGAAAAGCTGTGTGTGACCGGCTAACGGGAGAGTCAGAGATGGGCGAGCAGTTAGGAAGGAGTGAGGGGGCTGGCAGTGAGTTTTCAAACGGGGAGAAGAAGAGATTTTTTTTTTTTTTTTTTTTTTTTGCGGTACGCGGGCCTCTCACTGTTGTGGCCTCTCCCGTTGCGGGGCACAGGCTCCGGATATGCAGGCTCAGCGGCCATGGCTCACGGGCCCAGCCGCTCCGCAGCATTTGGGATCTTCCCGGACCGGGGCACGAACCCGTGTCCCCTGCATTGGCAGGCGGACTCTCAACCACTGCGCCACCAGGGAAGCCCAAGAAGAGATATTTTGACCGTGTGCAGCCCTTTGCTCACCTAAAACTGCTCCCCCTCCTGCCATTGCTTTCCTAGATCTGTGAGAGCTTCTGAGCTAAATATTTAAGCATGGAATATGAAAGAATGGGATAGAATACAGCTGGTTCCTCCACCCTGACAGGGAGGCGATCTTATCAGAAGTGTGGTCTCAGAGGTCTGGCAGACCTGAGCAGCCTTTTTGCCTACAGAGGGGTAGGTACCACAACCAGGTTCCCAGAGCGCCGAGCAGAAAAAGTGCATCAAGAACGGGGTGCACGACAAGGGCTTAATTCCCAAAATATACAAACAGCTCATACAACTCAACAACAAAAAACAAACAACCCAATCGAAAAGTAAGCAGAAGGCCTACATAGACATTTCTCCAAAGAAGAAATACAGATGGCCAATAGGCACATGAAAAGTTGCTCAACATCACTGGTTATTAGAGAAATGCAAATCAAAAGTACAACGAGGTACTACCTCACACTGGTCAGAATGGCCATCATTAAAAAGTCTACAAATAACAGGGGTTTCCCTGGTGGCGCAGTCGTTGAGAATCTGCCTGCTAATGCAGGGGACACGGATTTGAGCCCTGGTCTGGGAGGATCCCACATGCTGCAGAGCAACTAGGCCCGTGAGCCACAACTACTGAGCCTGCGCGTCTGGAGCCGATGCTCCGCAACGAGAGGCCGCGATAGCGAGAGGCCCGCGCACCGCGATGAAGAGTGGCCCCCGCTTGCCACAACTAGAGAAAACCCTCGCACAGAAACGAAGACCCAACACACAAAAAATTAATTAATTAATTAATAAACTCCTACCCCCAACATCTAAAAAAAAAAAAAAGTCTACAAATAACAAATGCTGGAGAGGGTGTGGAGAAAAGGGAACCCTCATACACTGTTGATGGGAATGTAAGTTGGTGCAGCCACGATGGAAAACAGTATGGAGGGTCCTCAGAAAAAAGTAGAATTGCCATATGATCCAGCAATCCCTCCCCTGGGCATATTTTTAGACAAAAGTCTAATTTGAAAAGATACATGCACCCCTATGCTCATAGCAGCACTATTCATAATAGCCAAGACATGGAGAAAACCTAAATGTGCATCGATAGATGAATGGATAAAGATGTGGTACATATACACAATGGAATACTACTCAGCCATAAAAGACAATGAAATAATGCCATTTGTAGCAACATGGATGGACCCAGAGATTATCATACTAAGTGAAGTCAGAAAGAGAAAGACAAATACCATATGATATCACTTATATGTGGAATCTAAAATATGACTCAAATGAACTTATTTACAAAACAGAAACAGACTCATAGACATAGAAGAAACAAACTTATGGCTACCAAAGGGGAAAGGTCGGGAAAGGGATAAATTAGGAGTTTGGGATTAGCAGATACAAACTACTATGTATAAAACAGATAAACAACAAGGACCTACTGTATAGCACAGGGAACTATATTCAATATCCTATGATAAGCCATAACGGAAAAGAATATTAAAAAAAGAATGTATAACTGAATCACTTTGCTGTACAGCAGAAATTAACACAACATTTTAAATCAACTATACTTCAAAAAAAAAAAAAAAATTGGGATCAAAGAGTGACATGCAGCTGGCAAGAAGAAAAATTGGCAGTCTCAGAGTTGGAAGTCAGGAAAGTCCAGAATTTATCGTCTGTGAGTGAAAGGCAAGTTGAGGCAAATACTACAGGACCAAGATCATGTAGGATGTGTGGTTGCTGGAGGCCTGTGGATGAGTTGCAGGTTGTGGGGTGATGGTGGGGTGGGAGTTGGGGAAGAGGGCTTGTCAGATTAAAGAAATGAAGGAAAGCCTCCCTCCTCCCTATTCCATTGTTTCTGCCTTCCAAGACTATTCTTATTTGTGATGACATGGGCAGAAACTTCAAGGGGATTATTGGACGAGTTAATCTCTAAAAAAGTCAAGCTGAGCATAGGCATTTGGGACCAGATGATTAAAAAAAAAAGAAAAAAGATATCTAATTTAGAGGTTAAAGAAGATGGGATTGGGGGCTCAGGTATAAAATAAAAGCATAAAAATTATAAACAAAGAAGTAAAACTCTCTATTTGAGATGACATGATTATTTACATAGAAAAGCCTAAAGAATCTACAAAACAACTGCTAGAACTAATAAGTGAGTTTAACAAGGTTGCAGAATCCAAGGTCAATATACAAAATAACATAACAAGATGCCTCATGAGGGGAGGGGTCCCAGTGGCTCAACAATATCATCAAAGACGTAAGTTCAGGTAGACCCCTGAGCCCCCAATTTATAAAAACATACTTGTGAATGGAAAAATTTTTTTTTTTTTATCATTCAGGAATATATAAATAGCTGAAGGGTTTTTCTGGTTGAGATGAAACTCAGAAAGGGTCTGTATACCACCCCCAGGAAATAGACACCAGTGCCCACAGAAGATAAAATCTCATAAATGACCAGCTTGGAGCCACCCAGCAGCTTCATTTCTGGAAATTGTGTGGGATATTATGGCAGATACTGTTGGCTCCTTACCTGGTAACTATTTTTACTTTTTTATTCATCAGTCAAATTCTGGTTTTGTCAGATATCCTGTGGCCATGAGCTTTAAGGAATGCAGTGCCTCTCCCCAGCCCCACTGAATAGGGAGGGTGAATACTGAATATTTCGAGACAATCATGGTAATTCTGCTACCTTTGCCAGCAACTGGTCCATAAATGGGCACGTGATATCATTCTGGCTAATGAAGGAAAGCCTGGAGGGTGGGGCTCTGTGAAAATTTTCTCATCTCATAAATGTACACATTTGGATATTGTTTTGTGGGGATGTGATGTTTGGAGCTGTGTCAGTTATCTCACAACCATGAAGATCAATGTTATATTTGGCAATGTGGAAAGCTAGAAGGAACTTAGGTCTTTGATGATACTATTGAGCCACTGGGACCCCTCCCCTCGTGAGGCATCTTGTTATGTTATTTTGTATATTGACCTTGGATTCTGCAACCTTGTTAAACTCACTTATTAGTTCTAGCAGTTGTTTTGTAGATTCTTTAGGCTTTTCTATGTAAATAATCATGTCATCTGCAAATAGAGACAGTTTTACTTCTTTGTTTATAATTTTTATGCTTTTATTTCTTTTTCTTATGTTGGTGCAATGGCTAGAACTGCCAGTACAATGTTGAATAGAAGTAGTGAGAATAAGCATTCTTGCCTTATTTATGATTTCGTATTGTTTATATTTATTTATTTGGTTGTGTCGGGTCTCAGTTGCGGCAGGCAGGCTCCTTAGTTGTGGCATGCGAACTCTTAGTTGTGGCATGCATGTGGGTTCTAGTTCCCTGACCAGGGATCGAACCCAGGCCCCCTGCATTGGGGCATGGAGTCTTAACCATTGCACCACCAGGGAAGTCCCATGATTTCATATTGTTATATGAGATTATATGTTTATCATTGTTTTTGCTTTTGTTTTTGTTTTGCGGTACGCGGGCCTCTCACTGCTGTGGCCTCTCGCGTTGCGGAGCACAGGCTCCGGACGCGCAGGCTCAGCGGCCATGGCTCACGGGCCCAGCAGCTCCGCGGCATGTGGGATCTTCCCGGACCGGGGCACGAACCCGAGTCCCCTGCATCGGCAGGCGGACTCTCAACCACTGTGCCACCAGGGAAGCCCCTATCATTGTTTTAAGTCAGTTGAAATGGGTTTTCTGCAAGCTTTAATGCTTCCAGATGAAAGCACTGTAGCTGACACTGTGATTAAAGAAAAGATTGATCCAAGAAGACTTGGTTATATACAGCTTAGAGTTATCAGTGATACAGTTAAAATATTAACATCCCAAGTTACTTCCAGTTGCAGATATGTTGGGTTCCCTGTGAGAATTACAGCTTCTTTGCTCCTGGGAGGTCCCTGATGTTCCCAGAGATACTGAGAGCTAGAGATTGAAGGGAGGTGGCCTGATGAGGCCTAAGATTTATATCTCCCGGAGAACCAGGAGCCTGGCTACATCCCCTACAGAATCAAGAAAGTATTTTTACTGCCATGTATTACTCAGGCTCCCCAGTCTCTCAGGAAAAAGGCTGGAATTTGTTGAGCTCACTGATGCCAATTATCCAAAGAGGATGCAGTCCAGAAGCAAGAAAAGGATCAATAGGACTCAGCTGGGATTTGCCTTCTCCAAGTGGAAGGAATAAAACCTGTGATTAGCTCTGAAAATAAAAACTAAACAAAATCTCAGGCAATCACAGACACAGTTCTTTGCTATCTATAAGATTTTTTTAAAAATTTAAACAGTGCTAGGATTTTCCTGTGTGGACCTCAGAGTCCAACTTTCACACTGAAACCCACCATCACATTCAAAGCACCTGCTACCCATATGTGCTCCAGGGGGGCTTTGGGAGTGTCAGGTGGTGCTGCTGGGCATGTTTGATTCCTACCTGCTACCACATGAATGCTCCAGGCTCGTGGACCACTAGTGTTTCTCTGAGAAGAAACCTTGCCAAAATGTAATGATGCCAAGTAAGATGAACAGAGGGCATTTTGCCTGTAATGGCCAACTTTCAGACACCTGAGGTTTGGGGTCCTCAGTTCCAAAAGCCATGGGGCAGCTCTTAACCAGGAGAGAAGGTCCATGAGATAAGTTGCATTCTTCCAAAGTTGTTGTTTCAGATAACTGGGTTGTTGTCGTTCTTTTTGTGGCACGCGGGCCTCTCACTGTTGTGGCCTCTCCCGTCGCGGAGCACAGGCTCCGGACGTGCAGGCTCAGCGGCCATGGCTCACAGGCCCAGCCGCTCCGCGGCATGTGGGATCTTCCCGGACCAGGGCACGAACCCGCGTCCCCTGCATCGGCAGGCAGACTCTCAGCCACTGCGCCACCAGGGAAGCCCCCTGGGTAACTGGGTTTTAAATAAACTGGGTTTCAACTGGTGCCTGTCATATCCTTTCCAGCCTGATGTTCTGGCAGAGGCGTGTTTAACTTCATAAATTTATGGTATATTGTGAACCACAGAGAATCATTAAGAAAACGGATTCTAAAGGGCTATTCCCATGGCCGTGAAACACGCTTGCAATGATGCTTGGAGGGGGCTGTGAACAGTTACGCCTTTTGCGGCTGGCCCTGGATCCGAACAGAGCCGAGCTCTCCTGGGCTGCGTTTACTTACGATCCCACTGTCAGTCAGTAAGGCACATTCACCAGACCGCAGGCTGGGAAAACTTCTCTCATAGCAGAGGGAACAGTTCCACTTGTTCAAATATCACTGTATGGCCAGCAATATCCTTTGAATAAAATAATACTATAACCCAAAGATCAGTCAACATCTGTCCGAAATAGTCCAGACTTTGTGACATGGCTAGGATGAACAAATGAATGGGTAGAATACTTTAAAAATTGTGGTAAAATACATATAACATAAAATTTACCATTTTATACTAAATACCACTGAATTGTACACAATATCCACTCTATTACTGATTGCCTTGCTGTAATAAGACCTTGGTTAAAATGAGTCCATTTGGCAGAATCTTAATATCCATCTGCCAAAGCCAAGGTCAAGGTTGAAATGGACATGTAGTGTTTCTGCTATCATGATTTTTTTTTTGCTATCATGATTTTAAGTAACGTTATATTTAGTTTGCAGTGGTGTCCTAAACTTTTATATATTTTAACTAATTAAAGCGTGGGCAGGACTTCCCTGGTGGTCCAGTGGTAAAGAATCCTCCTTACAATGCAGGGGACATGGGTTCGATCCCTGGTCAGGGAACTAAGATCCCACATGACGCGGGGCAATTAAGCCCGCATGGCACAAGTACTGAGCTTGCGTGCCTCAACGAGAGAGCCTGCATGCCGCAACTAGAGAGAAGCCTGAGCGCCACAATGAAGAGTCTGCGCGCCACAACGAAAAGACCCCTCATGCCTCAATGAAGACCAGACACAGCCAAAAACGATAAATTAAATAATAATAAATCTTAAAAAAAATAAAGTGTGGGTATTAATAGTATCCCCACTTTACAGATGACTGTATAGAGGACTATATAGCTTTGAACCCAGATGGGCTCTAAAGTCTGTGTACTTAACGAATAGGATTACTGCAACAATTACTGCTGTGTCACTTCTGCCACTGTCATTGATTGAGGGCTGACCATATGCCTTTATCATGAGGGAACATATATATACACCTCTCTAGGCCAGTTCTAAACAGTCAGCAAGGTAGGCATCATCAATGCCTTTTTTTCAGGCAAGGAAACTGAAGTTCAGGGAGTTAAGTGCTCAAGGCCATAGGCAGCAGCAAAGCTGGAACTTGAACTTGGCTGCTCTGCTCTGGCTCCTCAGCCCACACTGCCTCTGTTGATGGAATTAACTAATGGAAAGTAGCACCCTGAGCCCTGCAGGAGAAGCAGGAAGATGCAGGTCAGGAAGATGGCTAGGCCTGCTCTGAAACCCAGCATCACTACTCACTTGGGGACCAATTCAAAACCAATTCCAGAGAAAGATGTTGACCGACTTACTGTTTTTTGTTTTGTTTTGTTTTTTGGAGTGATTTATTCATCTTAGGAAAAAAGTGATCTTTAATATAGGGATTTCTTTTTTGGGAAACCTTTCCATTTTAATCATTTAATCCTAGAGAACTTGCCCCTGAAAGCTGTGTCCAATTTGTGATGCAGAGAGAATGAAAGCAAATGGGGAAGAAAAGAGCTGCCAAGAATGGATTTGTTCTTCAGGCCATTGCTCAGTTCCTCTTGACTCACCAAAGAGAAACATTTTAGCTGTCATCTCTGTTTAGGAAACTGTGCTGTGCTTCTGAAACTCTTTAACCCTAGTCACAGTCTGAAATAGGAAGTCTCTTAAAGACTTTGGGAAATACCAGGATGGCTTTTTTTCCCCGACTTACTGTTTTTCCTTCTATGGGTGCTATCATCAGGGTTGGACCAAGATGTGTGGACACCTGGTCAGGCTAATGATTTGGTGTCCTATTGAGTCAGGTGGTCAGGATTAAAACTCTGGCTCCATCACCTACCAGGTTTGTGGCTTTGAGCAAGTGACTGGAACATCGTGCCTCACTTTCCCCATGTGTAAAAAGGCAATAATAAATGATGCCTACCTTGTAGAGTTGTAATGAAGATTAAATCATCTCTCCATGTAGTAGGAGTCCTGTAAGTCACTGTAAAAAATAATGACAATTTTCTCTATCTGGTTAGATTTCTAGGGATGTTTTAGCACCATCCCTGTGGTTTGGCACCAAATGTCCCATCCCTTAATCCAGTTCAGGCTGCAGCCTGGATCATTTCCAAGCCCAGCCGCTTTGCTAATCAGGATCTTATCACATCTCAGACTGGGCTCTCCCAGACCAGGCAGGGAGCCCCTGGGTCCTGCCAGCCTGCCGCCACCGTCTGGGTGGCTCTTAGCTGGGGAGACAGAAACCAAATCCTTCCCAAAGATGCTGGGAAATTAGTTTAGCATCGTCTGCCAGTGTGCAGTGACTCAGAGACTGCCTGCCCAGCGGGGCTCCCAAGCTCTGGGGTTGGAACAAGATTGATGTTGTCGTGAATGCAAAGCAGGGCGAGAGAACTGTGGGGCTGGGAGGCAGTCTCCCTGCTGTTTGTCTCTTGCTCCCCTTCCACGTGAGCTGAGGTTTCAGGCAGCAGGACCGCCTCAGCTGCTCACCGTGATGGAGAGGCGGTAGGGAGTAGGGGAAAGCCAGCAGCTGGTTGGACTAATGTGAGGTGGGCATCCTGACCTGGTCACTTACTGTGTGACCTTGGGCAAGTAGCTTAACTTCTCTGAGCCCCCATTTCCTTGTCGGTCAAACGGATATCATAGCGACTGGGGTTGTTGTGAGGATGATGGATGTAACGTGCTTAGCTTAGCACAGCACCTGGAACACAGCAAGTGCTCAGTAATTGTGAGCAATTAATAAGATCAGACTTACGAGCTCCCTAACCCTTCCTTTTGTTAAACATCCTCATCCCTTCAAGCCCTTCCAAACAACTCTCTGAAAGCAAACATTCACCAAAAGGTGGGGGAAGGAAAGGATTGAGGGGAGGTGTTGTGAGTGTGTGTGTGTATGCGTGTGTGTGTAAGTGTAAGAAAGAGAGACAGAGAGGGGGGAGAGACACACACAAAGAAAAAAGGAGAGGGACAGACAGACATGCACACACAGAGACGTGCACATGAGCATAGAGAGGTACAAACACAGAGACAGAGAGAGAAATAGGAGAGGCAGACAGCAGGGTCTGAACCCTGGCTCTGCCGCTCACTAACTGTGTGACCAGTCTCTTAACCTCTTGGTGCCTGGCCTTGCTCACGTGTGCAATGGGAAAAGCAATAGTTCCTCCTTCATGGGATTGATGTGTAGGTTAAATGAGTACAATAAAGCAGTTGGTAGAGAGACTGGTAAATGCTCGATAAATTTGGCAGGCGGAATTCTAAGATGGCTCCCAAGACTGGCGCCCCCTGGTGTACACTCCCGGTACAGTCCCCTCCCCCTTGAGCATGGGTGGGTCCTGTGAATACTTGGGACCTCACCGCTTAAGTTACATTATATGGCAAAGGTGAAAGGATTTCGCAAATGTCACTAGGGTCCCTAAATCTGTTGACTTTCAGTTAATCAAAAGGGAGATTATCCTGAGTAGGTCTGAATTAACCACAGGAACCCTTAGAATCTGGTTCTAGAGGTCAGAGTTAGAGGAAGGCAAGAAATTCAAGCCTCGCTGATGTTCTCCAGATGACCTTGAAGAAGCCAACTGCCATGTGTGGAGAGTGCCATGTGGCAGAGAGCAGTGGGCAGCCTCCAGGAGCTGAGGGCCTCACACCTACAGCTACAAGGAGCTCTGTCAACAACCAGTAAAGGTGGGAAGAGGACCCGAGCCTCAGTGAGACCACAGCCCAGCTGACACCTTGATTTCAGCCAGATGAGACCCAGAGCAACATGTGGACTTTTGAACCACAGAAGCTGTGAGATAACAAATTTGTTTTGGCTTAAGCCCCTACATTCGTGGTAATTTGTCGTGCAGCATAGAAAATTGTTGCTCAGTTTTTTCAAATTGTGCTTAAAAATACTGTAATAAATATGTAATAATAATATAAAATTTAAATTGTAACAAAGATAGCATGAAAGTCATTATCTATGAACTAAAACAAAAACCAAAACAAGAACCATTTATTATCTCACGTTTCTGCAGGTTAGAGAAGTCGGGCAGGCTTGGCTGGATTTACTGCTTAGAGTCTCACAAGGTTGAAATCAAGATGCCGGCTAGGCTGAGGTTTTTTCTGGAGGCCCTGGTGAAGCTCATTCAGGTGGGTTGGGTAATTCACTTCCCTGTAGTTATAGGACTGATCCCAGCCTCCTGCTGGCCATCAGCCGGGGCCACTCTCACCTCTGAGCGTCCCCTCCTTCTCCAAAACCAGTAATGGTGCATCAAATACTTCTTACACTGGGAGTCTCTCTGAGTTCCTCTTCCGCTATGAGCCAGAGAAAACTCTGCTTTTAAAGAGCTCATGTGACTAGATTAGCCCCACCTGGATAATCTCCCTTTTTAGGAACCCAGAGTCAACTTATTAGAAAACTTAATTACATCTGCAAAATCAATTTTGCTATATAACATAACATAATCATCAATGTGCTATCTTAGCAAATTCACAGATTCCACCCACATTCAAGGGGAGGAGAATGTGGGGGTCATTCTTAGAATTCTACCTACCACACTGAGACTGTGCCTGTCCTCTTCAAGTCTTGTCTCTCCCATTTTTCATTCCTTCCCGTGAGATATTCTGTATACTTTCCATAAATTTTTGCTTCTTTGTTGAAGGTAGCGATTGTTGGCCCCAAACTCTAACTCCAAACCCTAATCCATCTCCATTTGCCAAGACTTCCATGTGTACACGTTGTGAGTCTGAGGTGAGGCCTGGAGTCTTATGACCTCAGAACCTTCTAGGTCAGTTCAGCTGGCCTTAGATGTGGTGGCTGAGAGGATCACTGAGGGAAGTCTGCTTGTGGATGGGCTAAGGGCTGTCTCACTCAGAGGGAGGAGGCCCCTGGGAGGGGTGCAGCAGTGGGGGCAGCATCTGGCCACCCATCTAGGAGACTAGACATGGTGTGTGAGCCCCTCAGACCCAATCCAGGGCAATTTGGGAATGGCTTGGTTAAGAAACAGGAATTTGGGCTTCCTTGGTGGCGCAGTGGTTGAGAGTCCGCCTGCCGATGCAGGGGACACGGGTTCATGCCCCGGTCCGGGAAGATCCCACATGCTGCGGAGCGGCTGGGCCCGTGAGCCATGGCCGCTGAGCCTGCACGTCCGGAGCCTGTGCTCCGCAACGGGAGAGGCCACAACAGTGAGAGGCCCGCGTACCGCAAAAAAAAAAAAAAAAAAAAGAAACAGGAATTTACTTCCCCAAGGTCAGACCCCAGGGTGGCTTCTACACAAACTGAGAGGCCATGAGAATCCAGTGAAACGAAATGGGACTGAATCCCGTTCAAATCGGCACAGCCTCAGGCTCTGCTTCCCCAACCAGCAGGTCTCTGCTGAGTGCCAACTCCTTCCTTAGGTGCTTTACATGCAAGAGTATAATCTTGAAGCTCCAGGGCAGGCTTTTATAGAAAGACACTTACACCCATTTTTCAGATGGAGATCCTGAGGCACAAAGCATTAAATTAGCTGCCTGTGTGAATTCCACCACACGGTTGGCACTGGAAGTCTGAGCAGACTTCTCTTGAGATTTAGAGGGAGCAATAACTTTTTGGGGGGTTGCACTAGAGCAGGAGTCAGCCAACTTTCTCTGTCAAAATCCAGATAAGATGCTATTTTAGGCTTTGTGGGGTGGGTGATCTCTGCCACAATTACTCAGCCCTGATGTAGTTGAGTAGTGGGAACACAACATGTAAACAAGCGGGCATGGCCATGTGCCAATACAACTTTATTTACAAAAACAGGGGCTACGCCAGATTGGGCCTGTGGCTCATAGTTTGCTCCCTGCACTGGATGGTAATCATGAGACAGGGGCCGGAGTTAGTGACATTTTAAAACCTTTTCAGGACTTCCCTGGTGGTGCAGTGGTTAAGAATCCGCCTGCCAATGCAGGGGACACGGGTTCAAGCCCTAGTCCGGGAAGATCTCACATGCCGCGGAGCAACTAATCCTGTGCGCCACAACTACTGAGCCTGCGCTCTAGAGCCCGCAAGCCACAACTACTGAGCCCACGTGCCACAGCTGCTGAAGCCCACACGCCTAGAGCCTGTGCTCCGCAACAAGAGAAGCCACTGCAATGAGAAGCCCGTGCATCACAACGAAGAGTAGCCCCCGCTCGCCGCAACTAGAGGAAGCCCGCGCGCAGCAACGAAGACCCAACGCAGCCAAAAAATAATTTTTTTTTTTTTTTTGCGGTACGCGGGCCTCTCGCTGTTGTGGCCTCTCCTGCTGCGGAGCACAGGCTCCGGACGCGCAGGCTCAGCCGCCATGGCTCACGGGCCCAGCCGCTCTGCGGCATGTGGGATCTTCCCGGACCGGGGCACAAACCGTGTCCCCTGCATCGGCAGGCGGACTCTCAACCACTGTGCCACCAGGGAAGCCCGCAAGGACTCTTGATGGGGCAAGATGCGGTCCTGCCCTTCTCTAAGAAGACTCTCCTGAGGCTGCAGTTACTCTTCCATGTTTTCAACCCTCCCCCCGAGTTTGAGATTTAAAGTTGGCTCCTCCTTGCCTTCTTGTAACTGAGATATTTTGTTTTGTTTTCAACATGACTTTCAACATTAGCTCTCTTTTGATAAAATAGCACCTCCAATTCCTTTTGGGAAGCCATCTCTCCCCAGCTCTCAGCCTTGATTGCACAGAGCCTGATTGGCTAAAGCAATCAGGCTTGTCTTCTGGCCAGAGTGATTGGTTAAAAGTTGGCCAAGTAACTTGGTACAGCCAGTGAGGCAAGAGGAGGTGACTGCAAGGGCTTCTGGGAAAGAAAGGCCCCTCATTCTCTTGAAGGGTGTAAGATTTAGAATTACCCTGGCCATTTTTGCTTCCCTAAGGGGAGAGACTGGAGCTTCAGGATCAAGCCAACAGCATGGAGGCAGAGCATGGACACAAATGTCTTTGGCGATATCACTTAAATTCCTGGATCAAGCTGAGCCTGAAGGTAGATACCTCTGGACTTTTCAAGTCTATGAGTAAATAAAAGCCCTTTTGTGTTTAAGGCAGTTTGGGTTGGGTTTTCTGTCACCAGCAATTAAATCAGTCTCAGTGATGCATTTGCCGACAGAATGCCCCTGAGGGTTGCCAAGGGAGTGGAAGGAGTGTCCACCTGCTCATTGGAGGTTCAATTTGAAGGTGGGACCAATGTGTTGGCAAAAGTGCAGGTGAAGAGGGGCTCTCCTACAATGCAGGTGGAGTGTAAATTAGGGCAGACTTTTGGGAGGGCCGTCTGAATATACTGTATGTATTAATCTGGGTCCTTAGAGAAGCAGGTGCCAAGGTAAATTAAGTATATGCAAAGATTTTATTAGAGGAAATGCCTGTGTGAAAGAAAACAGGAAGGGAGCCAGGGAAGGCTGGTAAAGTCGTCAGACTTGGATGCAAGTCTGACTCCCAGTGAAGGAGAGAACGTGGAGGCGTCCTAGACTGTCCTGCAGTCTAAGGCGAGTTCTCTCTCTCTCTCTCTCTCTCTCTCTCTTCTCCCTCAAATTATTCTCAGGCCTGGTTGCCTGGCTTCCCAGCCCACAGCATCTCAGCAGCAACAACCTAGAAAAGATGGGGGATTCTGTGGGCTGTTAGAGACTGGCACAGTGACACCCAGATATGATAAGAGGAGACAAAAATACCTGAAGCTGATGCAGCCCACATGACCCTGAGTCATCAAGAAAAGACTAATCCCCTCGAGTAGCTTCTGTTTAAGGAAGCAGGAGAATGTATAACACGGTTTAGAAAGATTTCTATCCAAAGTGGAAAAAGTAGAGGTAGTTGTGGTGCTTGAGGAGTGAACTTTAGTTTTCTGGAAACGTCACCTATGCAGAGCTCTTCATTTCCCAAAGCTGCCTGATAAATCAGTTAGAGCTGGAAGGGACTGTGTCTCCATTTTACAAAGGAGAAAACTGAAACTCAAGAGAGGTTAAACCACTTCCGTGAGATCACATGGTAAGTGGCAATGGTGAGATTTGAACCAAATCTCTTTTTTTTTAAAAGATTTATTTATTATCTATTTAATTTATTTTTGGCTGTGTCGGGTCTTAGTTGTGCACCCAGGATCTTCATTGAGGCATGTGGGATCTTTCGTTGTGGCGCGTGGGCTGCTCTCTAGTTGTGGCCTGCGGGTTTTTCTCTTCTCTAGTTGTGGTGCGCAGGCTGTAGAGCGTGTGGGCTCTGTAGTTTGCAGCACGCAGGCTCTCTAGTTGAGGCGTGCGAGCTCAGTAGTTGTGGCAAATAAGCCACCAGGGAAGTCTGAACCCCATGTCTTTCTGATTCCAGATGTGGTAACACTGAGATATACCACCCAGATCCTCACCTTCAAGGAAGGGGGCAGAGTGGCTTCCAGCTGTCAGCTCCTACAGGGTCAGCCTCAGCTGCAGAGAGCTGCCTTAATCAAAGTCAATTCCTTGGGACTTCCCTGGTGGCGCAGTGGTTAAGAATCTGCCTGCCAATGCAGGGGATATGGGTTCGAGCGCCGGTCCGGGAAGATTCCCACATGCTGCAAAGCAACTAAGCCCGCGAGCCACAACTACTGAGCCTGTGCTCTAGAGCCCGCGAGCCACAACTACTGAGCCTGTGCTCTAGAGCCTGCGAGCCACAACTACTGAGCCTGCGCTCTAGAGCCCGCGAGCCACAACTACTGAGCCTGCACGCTGCAACTACTGAAGCCAGCTCAACTACTGAGCCCATGAGCCGCAACTACTAAAGCCCGCGCACTCTAGGGCCCGAGTGCCACAACTACCGAGCCTGTGTGCCTAGAGCCCGTGCTCTGCAACAAGAGAAGCCGCTGCAATGAGAAGCCCATGCACGGCAACAAATAGACCCTGCTCACCACAACTAGAGAAAGCCCATGCAGCAATGAAGACCCAACACAGCCAAGAAAAAAAAAAAAAGAAAAAAGAAAGAAAAGTCAACTCCTTTCCAGGGGAGCCCACATCAGTGACTGAGTGGAGTATGCGGCTAAAGGCCTGGCCATTTCAGTCCTATGTGGTCCACTCTGATCGCCTCTATTTGCCCCAGATCTCCCTGCCAGGTGGACCAATAATTTGTCAGGCTGCATCTCAATTCCCCTTCTTCCTCTGCCTTCCCTTCACAGGTACTTATCCCTAATAAACATCTTTTACAAACCCTGTCTCAGCAACTGCTTCCAGAGAACCCAGTTGGGAGCAGTCGAGGAAGCAAGTGACAAGATGGGGCTTAGAAGCTGGATCGCTTACCTCCAAACTGGCGATCAGTGGTGGTGTGTGGAACAGACAGCCCCTGGCACGAGGTGGTCTTCAACTGTTCAAACTTCCATGGAGTGAACTGGGAGGGTTTACGGGAAGGGGATGCACTAGTAGGAGTGAGGTAGCAGGTAGTTGATGAGCAGAGAAGAGTACCTATAAGCATAACTAGACTGTGGCTACTGCTAAGACTTTGATGTTCTACAGAAAGATAATAAACAGCCGAGGGGCTTCCCTGGTGGCACAGTGGTTAAGAATCCGCCTGCTAATATAGGGGACATGTGTTCAATCCCTGGTCCAGGAAGATCCCACGTGCCGTGGAGCAACTAAAGTCCGTGCGCCACAACTACTGAGCCTGCGCTCTAGAGCCCGCGAGCCACAACTACTGAGCCTGCGAGCCACAACTACTGAAGCCTGTGCGCCTAGAGCCCGTGCTCCACAACGAGAAGCCACTGCATTGAGAAGCCCGCACACCGCAACGAAGGGTAGCCCCCACTCACCGCAGCTAGAGAAAGCCAGTGGGCAGCAACGAAGACCCAACACAGCCCCCCCCCCAAATATATATATATGATAATAATAATAAAATAAACAGCCGAGGACAAGTAACAGGTTCTTGCTCCAAGAGTGAAAGCCAAAGAGTCTCTTCGGTTGCAGACAAAGAAGTTCTCATCTCTTGTGGCAGGAGGCAGATCAAGCCTGGGACTCAGAGTGTCCGAACTTCAAAGGGAGTTGAGCTCTCAACCAAGCCAGCGTGTTATGCTACCGTCAAGGCCCTGGTTGGGATCCTGACCAAGGGATGGGGTCATCTGGGTGGTGCCCCCAAAGATGTTTCCACTTTGGGGGCCATTATGAGTAATGCTACTATGACCATTCATATTTGAATACCTGTTATCAGTTCTCTTGGGTGTATACCCAGAATTGGAATTGCTGGGACCATATGGTATTTCTGTGTTTAACTTTTTGAACAAGTGCCAAACTGGTTTCCAGAATGGCTTTACCGTTTGACATTCCCACCAGCAATGTACGAGTTTGGTGGTATTCTCCTTTTCCTTGGGGAACCACCTTCCTCCTTGGGCCCATGTGGTTTAGGTGATGTTGACCCCACCCCTCCTGCCCAGCCATGTGCATCTAAGCAGGGTCTAGCCGACCAGCATATGCCAAAGAGATTGCTTCAAGAATGGGCATGTGCCCTGAGCCAGGCCAGTGAGATTCAACTCAATCTAGAACAAGCCCTGGACTGTTATTACTTGGACCAATAAATCCACCATCCTTTATTTATCAAGCCAGCTGAGTTGGTTTTCCTGTCACTCGTCACCAAGGGATCACTCTGTATCTTAAGATTTGCTTGTATAAAATCTCTGTCTGGGAGATTTGTCTCCTCTGTGTGTTTTACATTTATTGAGTGTCGACTTTACATTAGGTACATCTACAAGTCGATGCTGGAGTTGGGCTTGCTCCGAGAGGGCGAGACTGGATCAGTGAATGGTCAGAGCTGCGATCTTGCAGACAAAGGGGAACTTTCGGCTGCAGGTGTTATCATTCCATGACCTCAGAGCTGTGATGGGAAAAAGCAGAGACTCTGCGTGAAGGTCCATCCATCACAGTAAAAGTCACCCCGCCACCCCACCAGAGTAAAAGTCCTCTCCCGTAGGCCTGGGTCTCCACTGGCATTCCTTTCTTGCAGATGCGTAGTGAGGCTGCCGTCCAGCCTTACTCTCTCATAAGGCTAGTGTTGACTTGTCACTGTGGAGGAACAGGACAAGCCTCACCCAGAGGCTTCGCCCAGCTCTGGCTCCCAGGATAGCAAGTCGCTGTTCCATGCCTCCCTCCCGTAATCAGAAAAAGAAAAAGGAGCAAAGTAGGAATGGCAGCAGTTCAGCACTTGCTTCTGGAGTAGATATAGGTTTGAAACCCAGCTCCATATCTGCTTGCTGGACAAACTTGAATAAATCACTTAACTTCTCTGAGTCCTGATTTCTTCATCTGCAAAATGGAAATATTAATAGTTTTTACTTCTTAAGGTTGGCGTGAGCAGTGACGTTGTTCACGATGATGGTGGTGATTGCTGATACCACATGCAAACCATTGCAGTCACTTTATGTCTCTTATCTTCTTTTTCCTTCACATCAACCCTGTGAGTTGTGTCATTAGCCCCATTCTGCAGATGAAGAATCTGAGGCACCAAGAGGTTAAGGCACTTACTTTGGGCTACACAGTTCACAAGTGGTTGAGCTGGGGTTCAGACAAGGACATTCAGCTCCAGAGCCCATGCTCTTATCACTGTGCTGTATCAACTATATCACCTTCAATGCTCAGAACAGCCCTGTGGGTAGCAACGATTATTAAACCCATTTTACAGAAGAGAAAAGGGAATCTCAGAGAGAATAAGTAATTGCCTGCAAGGGCACAGAACTAGAAAGCAACAGGGCCAGTACTTGTACCCATCTGGGTACTCTTTTCACTACTACACCTGGGCACTCCTCCAGGCATCCCTTCGTTCTAATGTCCAGGAGCACGAGCCACCTCTGGAGCATTGGTGAGATGACATAGAAGCACCATCCTTTGGTCTCTATACAAGTTTCTTTTTTTCATGCTTCTATCTCTAATGTCTTTTCATCCAAATCACAGTTTGCATGTCAACAACGCACCATTAAACATTGTTTAAACTGGGCATATACCCTGAGAAAACCATAATTCAAAAAGAGTCATGTACCAAAATGTTCATTGCAGCTCTATTTACAATAGCCCGGAGATGGAAACAACCTAAGTGTCCATCATCGGATGAATGGATAAAGAAGATGTGGCACATATATACAATGGAATATTACTCCGCCATAAAAAGAAACGAAATTGAGCTATTTGTAATGAGGTGGACACACCTAGAGTCTGTCATACAGAGTGAAGTAAGTCAGAAAGAAAAAGACAAATACCGTATGCTAACACATATATATGGAATTTAAGGAAAAAAAATGTCATGAAGAACCTAGGGGTAAGACAGGAATAAAGACACAGACCTACTAGAGAATGGACTTGAGGATATGGGGAGGGGGAAGGGTAAGCTGTGACAAAGCGAGAGAGAGGCATGGACATATATACACTACCAAGCGTAAGGTAGATAGCTAGTGGGAAGCAGCCGCATAGCACAGGGATATCAGCTCGGTGCTTTGTGACCGCCTGGAGGGGTGGGATAGGGAGGGTGGGAGGGAGGGAGACGCAAGAGGGAAGAGATATGGGAACATATGTATATGTATAACTGATTCACTTTGTTATAAGGCAGAAACTAACACACCATTGTAAAGCAATTATACTCAAATAAAGATGTAAAAAAAAAAAGCTAAAAAAAAAGAGAAAAACAAGAAAAAAACAAACAAAAAATGCATCCACCATAGGGAACTGCCACGCCCCTAACGCCCCCCCCACCCAGTGACCTCTGGTCACTCTCCAAGGTGTTGAATAATTCACAGTTTCCTGGCTACCCCTGGCACCTCCCCAGCACCCCTGCAAGAGCCCTGGTCTCGAGGGCACCCACCGCTGGTGGGTCGGTACCATATTTGCACGCAATCCTCCTCTTCTGGGTCCACGTGGATGCCATCGTCCGGCTGGCTCCCATCCCAGTAGCTATAGTCATAGGATGAGCCGTCTGTCCATTCAAACTGCCCTTCCTGGGGGGGTTGCACCCAGAGGAAAGGAAGCAAGCCAAGGAGAGAAAGGTCAGGCATTTGAGCCAGCTCCAGCTTGGGGTAACATTCTAATACCTCCATATCTAACAGTGCAGAAGCCCTCACTTTTATCTGATATACTATTATTAACCACCATTACTGAAACTGAGCAGGACCCTACAGGGCCCTCCCAGGTGCAAAAGCCCCTCCATGTTCCCTGCCTCTTGTTTGCAGAAAAGCTATAGTCTCCCAGACCTTCCTTGAGTCACAAAAAGGCAGGCTCAAACAGTTAAAGATTAGGACAATAGAGTCACAGAATCTTTAGTTCCTTCCTGAAAGATATAGATCACAGTGTCCTATGCACATTCCTGAGTAGTTTTGCAGATATTATGACTGCCGCCAGAGGGAAAAAGCTAACTGCCTGACCAGCCATGACATAAGCTGCTCCACCTTGAGCAGTACTGAATCTATGGCTAGCTCAGTGCCAAGAACTGGCCTCAAGGAAGTGAGAACAAACTGACCCTGGAGTTGAAGATTATGCCTAAAACAATCAAGATGATGCTGATCCAACCACCGCATGACCAGTTTCGAGGTGACTGTCGGAGCTGGCTGTGCTGTTCTGCTCGTAGCCCCCCCTGCCTGTGCACCCCTGAAACTCCCCTTTAAAACCTTTGTCTCCTAACCAGCAACCGGGAGATGGTTTGGGGGATGCGAGTCCGTCATCTCCCCAGGTTGCCGGCTTCTGGAATAAAGCATCTTTCTTGTTCTACCAACCCTGTCTCTTGAACATTGTCTTTTGAGCAATGAGCAGCCAAACCTGAGTGTGGTTCTGGCTCCGGCTGGTAACATTACAAGCTGCCGTTTGTTGAGGGCTTATTATGTACCATGCCAGGTGTGCTTTACTCATTTTATCCTCACCATCCTGCAAAGCAGGCGTTGTCATCTCCATTTTACAGACGAGAAAACTGAGACTCAGATTAGTCTACCCAAATTCACACAGTTAATAAAGCATTAGTGCTAGGATTCAAACCCGGGTCTATCTGACTCCAGTACTCAAGACCCTAACTACTATATTAAAAAGAAAATGTTTTTTACCAGTGGGTGGGAGTCACCCTTCATCTCTTTTCTTTCTGTCCAAATAGTGTGTATTTTTTTTGCCTGCTGTGGAACTAGTCTGTCCAATTACAAGAAAAGTCTTGCTGGGAATTTGACAGGTGTTGCAATAAATGTGCAAATTAACTATGGAAAGAACTACTTCTTTGCAATGTCCTGGAACAAAAGTCATTTCTCCATTTATTCAAGTTTTTAGAGAAGTGTCTCCCAAAGCACTGATGATTTTGGAGGCCATGTCATAAAATGGAAACTGCATGCTCCTTCTGGGAGAGACTAGAGCCTGGGACTCCAGCTCCATCCACTTCCTAGCTCTGCAATCTGGACAAGTTACTTAACTTCTCTGAGCCTCAGTTTCCACAACTATAAAATAGAGCTAATATTTCCCTCAGAGAATTATTGAGAGAAGTGAATGAATTAAAAGCATTAAGAGACTTAGCTAGTGCCTGGCATTCGGTGCCTAGGATTGAAAACTATAAAAAGAAGTCCTGGGCTTCCCTGGTGGCGCAGTGGTTGAGAGTCCACCTGCCGATGCAGGGGACACGGGTTCGTGCCCCGGTCCGGGAAGATCCCACATGCCGCAGAGCGGCTGGACCCGTGGGCCATGGCCGCTGAGCCTGCGCGTCCGGAGCCTGTGCTCCGTGGCAGTGGAGGCCACAGTAGTGAGAGGCCCGCGTACCGCAAACAACAAACAAACAAAAAAAACAAGTCATTTTACTGTATCATTTGTTATTATTATTCTTAGGTCTTGTTATACAAGTTCCTTAACTCTAAGTATATTCATAAGCCAATTTTAAAGTTACTATTATAATGGGACATTTTGGTTTTTTAATGTTACAACTTCTATACAAGTTTTTGCCAGATGAATTCTATTGATTTTTTAAAATATCTATACTGAGTTTGGCCACTATTGATACTTCTGCTACTTCTTTTTTTTTTAAATATTTGTTTATTTGGCTGCACCAGGTCTTAGTTATGGCAGGCAGGATCTTCGTTGAAGCATGCAGGATCTTTAGTTGTGGCCAGAATCTTTTAGCTGCGGCATGCAGGCTTTTAGTTGCAGCATACATGCGGGATCTAGTTCCCTGACCAGGGATCGAAACCCAGGCCCCCTGCATTGGGAGCGTGGAGTCTTAGCCACTGGACCACCAGGGAAGTCCCACTTCTGCTACTTTGACAGCAACTTCAACCACCCTTAATGAGCTCTCACAGTGTGCCGAGCACAGGCTAAGTCCTTTACATACCTTGGCCCATTTACTTTTTACAACCAGGCACTATTAATTATTGTCATCCCATTTTATAGCTGAGGAAACTGAAGCTCAGAGACACACACACACACAAAAGTCCCAGTAACCTACCATTCAGTAAGTGGCAGAACAGGAGCTGGAACTGGAACCCTATCTGAGGCAGGGCTGGAGGCATACATGCGGGAGAGATGCTCAGGATACAACTTGTCCATGGAAAGCGTGGAGACCAAATCTCCAGGTGGAGTGTGCCGTGATATTGCCAGGTATGAGATCTGGCCCAAGCCAGCCTCTTTGGCCTTATTCTCCACCGTTATTCCACTCACCCCTGCGCCACTCTGCATCCCAGACACACTAGTCTTTAATGTCCTTGAGTGTGCCGTGATGTCTCCCACCTCAGGACCTTTGTCCATGCTGTGCCCTCTACCTGGAATGCTCTTCCTCTGGCTGATTCCTATTTATCCACTAGACGTTAGCTTAGGACCAGCTGAGGGAGCATGGCTGACTGAAAGCCCCTTGGACCCAGGACTGTATTCACAGTGAGACTGTGCTTCCTCCATGCTGTTCCCAGTTAGTGACTTAGCATGTCAGGGGTATTAGTGCTGGCTTCCTCCTGCCCAAGGTGGGACTCCTGGAATGGGCATCCTTTGCCTGGGGACACCCCACTGGCTTAGCTAAGACTTTCCAGGGTGAGCTGTGATCTAAGGCTCTCCCCACTCAGTCGTTCCCTCCGCCTCTTCTTTCACAGGGCTCAGACCCACATCATGGCCTGAAGGTCTTCTCTGCCTCTTCAACCCTCCCGTCTTTTCTCCTTCGCCAATGTTTTCCCTCAAAAGCCTCTTACCCATCCAATCACGTTTTTGTGTCTGCTTTTTGGAGAACCCAAACCTAAACAGAGGCCGTCCCTGGCCATCCAATATGTTCCCATAATACCCTCTTTCAAAACGATTATCATATTCTAACTGGGGCATCATCGTGTCTGATCTCTCTGTGTGCTGGGCACATAGCAGTGACCTGGCACCCAGGTTCCATGTGAAAGGTTGATTAAATCAAAATGGAATCTTGGCTGGAACTTCCGAAAGGTCAGCACTTCCTCACCTGCCTGTGATCGTGAAGCCCTGTCCAGATGTCAGCTGGTATCCCAGGAACACAGCTGTTCACGAGGTCATACACAAAGACATTCTCCTCCCAGCTGCGAAGGTAAGAAACCCGGTAGCCTGTTACTCATCGCCTCTTGCCATAGGATTGAGTTGAAAATGGACAGAAGTCTTTGTTAGCCCTCCCAGACCAAAGTAAATAGAGGATGTGATGCGGTCCTGCTTTCTCTTTTTCCTTTTTTAACTAAGGCACCCATATGTGTTGTCCTCTCAGGGGCATCTCTGGATTTGGTCCAAAGCAGGACTCAGCACACACTGTTACTCATCCTAGAAATGTAAAAACACTAGCAAACAAGGTGGATTATATTGAAGACACAAAGAAAGGAGCTGACTTTGCATTGTACACATCAAATAACGAACATCTCCACTGGATGTTTCTGGTCTTTCTCAAAAGCCCTCCTTACGGCTCCAGTCCTTACATAGCCTCCTCTCTCCTAATCCTTTCTCACAGAACATCTTCAAAATCTTTTGTTTTGCTGGAAAATTCAGCTTGAGGCCTGAACCTGCGTAGACGACTCAGCAAAACCAAATCCTGCAATTATCAGTCCACCCTCTTCAGCAGGTATCTTAGGCCATTCAGGCTGCTACAATAAAATACCACATACTGGGTGGCTTATGAACTACAGGAATTTATTTCTCACAGTTCTGGAGGCTGGGAAATGAAAAATCAGGGTGCCAGCATGGTCAGGTGAGGGCCCCTTCTGGGTGCAGACTTCTTGCTGTGCCCCCATATGGCAGAAGGGGGCAGGGGAGCTCTGTGGGGCCTCTTTTATAAGGGCACTAACCTTATTCATCAGGGCTTCACCCTCAGAACTTAAGCATTTCCCCAAGGCCCCATCTCCTGATACCATCACATTGGGCATTAGGATTTCAACATATGAATCTTGGGGGGCACACAAACATTCAAACCATAGCAGAAGGCATTGGTGTCTTCTTGGGGGATTCTCACCTCCTATTTTAAAGAGCTTATAAAGTAATTCACCCAACAAAAGAAATTGATGGAGGACCCTGGAGGCAGTCTGCTGCCAAAAACAACAGAGAAATAGGGATGGATGAATGGATAGATAGACAGATAGATAGATAGGAACACAGCGATTTTTTTCTTCAGGTCATTAAAATGTTTCTTGAGCACTGATTTCATGCCAGGTACCATGCCGAATGCTTTATATACATGAACTCATTTCACCCTCACCTCAAGCAGGCACAGTGGCAGATGCTACAGGTTCCCTGCCTCACGGTCATTCCTAATCCTTTTGCCCGTTGCCTACAACCAAATTTAGGAAGGCCAGATTTCACTTTCTCAGCCTCCTTTGCAGCTAACATTGGCCATCTGACCAAGTTCAGCCAATTAGATGTATGGGGGAATTGGTAGAGGACGTCTTGGAAACATTCTCCTCCCCTATTAAATGGAGAGTGGTGTGTGGAAAAGGTCCCAGTTTCCACCACTGCCTCCCTTCCTGGGGTTGTAGCTGTGTGTGGACATGATACTTGGAGCTGCTGCATTGGAGGCCCTGGAGGGGGGGACAAGGTAACCACTCACCTAGTGCCCCAATATCCATGAACCTGGGGAATGTCATTTGCAGAGATGAGAAGGGTGGGCAAGGGATGTGACAGAAAACGAACAACTAACAGGCACAGTTCACTCAAGCAGCTCACAGACCCAGAGGGACAGATCCCACTGGACAAGGGATTCCACATTTTTGGCTTCCACATGACACTAAAAGGTGAACATTGGTGTGTTGAAGAAGTCATTACGTAGTAATAATAATCAGCCCCAGACTTAACAAACACCTAACCAATAACTCACTTCAAAACAGGACTATGGGGCTTCCCTGGTGGCGCAGTGGTTGAGAGTCCGCCTGCTGATGCAGGGGACGCGGGTTCGTGCCCCGGTCCAGGAAGATCCCACATGCCGCGGATGAGCCATGGCCTCTGAGCCTGCGCGTCCGGAGCCTGTGCTCCTCAACGGGAGAGGCCACAACAGTGAGAGGCCCGCGTACCGCAAAAAAAACAAAACAAAACAAGACAAAACAAAAAACAGGACTATGTTGAGGTACCCTTTACGTTACAACGGTGTATATCTGCTCCCATTGGCGTCTTCTAAATCTGGGGTCTCCAACCCCCGGGCCGTGGACTAGTAGCAGTCCGCTGCCTGTTAGGAGCCGGGCCGCACAGCAGGAGGTGAGCGGCGGGCCAGCGAGCAAAGCTTCACCTGCCGCTTCCCATCGCCCGCATTACCGCCCCAACCATCACCCCCGCAACCCCCGCCTTGGTCCGCGGAAAAATTGTCTTCCACGAAACTGGTCCCTGGTGCCAAAAAGGTTGGAGACTGCTGTTCTAAATGACCGCTCTCTACAGGCTGCCACCTTGTCTAGAACACCCACCAATAGATTTCCTTTTGCTTGAGACGTTGGTGGCAAGTCAAAGCACACATAGCTACTCTCCTTAATTTTGTGTTTGTGGAAGACATTCTTAATCCATCCCAGAAACACTCAGAATTCTGGCTCTCAGAATCCTTCTCAACGCAGTGCTCTAGGCAGTCACATGCTGGGCATTGCTAAACAAATATTGTTATGAACTGAATGTTAGTTCCCTGCCCCCACAATTCATATGTCGAAATCCTAACCCCTAATGTGATGGTGTTAGGAGGTGGGGGCCCTTGGGGGTGATTAGTTCATGAAAGTGGAGTCCTGTGAATGGGACTAACGCCCTTATAAAAGAGGCCCCAGAGAGATCCCTTGCCGCTTCTGCCATGTGAGGACACAGCACGAAGATGACCATCTGTAAGCCAGGGAGTGAGCCCTCACCAGAACCTGACCATGACGGAGCCTGATCTTGGACTCCAGCCTCTAGCACGGTGAGAAATGGATTTCTATTGTCTATCAGCCGCCCAGTCTGTGATATTTTTGTTATAGCAGCCTAAATGGACGAAGACAGATATTATTAGAGGCAATGGAAAGGAAACAGGGCGGGTGAGTCAAGGCTTACTTGCCCTCCGAAAGATGATCTGACGTGCGTACGCTAAGTAAGCACTGACGTGCGTACGCTAAGTAAGCACTGACCTCTTACGAGACACTCGTAATTATAATTAATAAAAATAATAACAGCTCCCACCACGGAGCATTGAGTTACCCGAGCACTTGTGTAAGAACTTCAGATCCATTTTTATCTCCTCTAAAGCCCCTCAACCTTAAAGTCAGTGTGACTACTTCTATTTCCCAGCTGAGGACTCTGGCTCAGAGAGTTTATGGGACTTGGGCGAGGTCGCCCAGGTGGGAAGTGGTGGAGTGGGGACTAGCTTAGGGCTGACTGACTCTAATGCCCTCAATCAATGCACATAACATTGCACAGGTTTCTTCCTTTAGAACATCTGCTGCCCCCATTCCCTAAGCTTCCCAAGCCTTCAAGGTCTTGATCCGGGACTAGTTCTTCCAGGAAACCTTCCGTGAGCACCCTCTATCCAATTCTTGCCCACCTGTAGCACAAAGTTTCCATGCTCCCCAGGGCAGGCTGGTTGGTTTAGTTTTCTATTTCTGATGGGCTGGTCTCCCCAAAGAGAGAGACCAACACGGACCCACACGACGCCTTTTTTCTATTTGACATCTTATCTCACACCATCACCAGGCTCTATTCAGTGCCGATGTTCCAAGACAGTGTGTTCTGTCTAATATCAGAGTGGTAGATTTCTGGGGACAAAGTGCTCTCCAGTCCAATGGGTCTTTGCCATTGGTCCTACCCAGTGAGGCACTGGCATCCCCAAGTGCCCCTCTCATGCGCAATTTGGGGTGTCCTACAGCAACTGCTGAACATGCATGGTGAGCGGTCATCTGGGGGAGTGGCTGCCCAGCCCTGTTAGCACTAGTGCCGTCTTTGTTCGGCGGCACCTGCTCAGGAAACTATTTCAATATTTTATTGCATTTTCCCCATATCTGTTCAAAATAACTGGGACATAGAAAGGCCCAAGGTGCTACTGCAAGTAGTAAGCAGAGATCAAATGAACTTAATTCAATTCAAATGTCACTTGAAGCAAAGATGGAAATTATTAGGTAAGCTGAAAGTACGAAAACCTTAAACTTTAATCAATTGCTCCATGAACATAAGTTGATAGCGTGCTTAATTACGAAGGAAAGGAACACACTTACAAAGCATGAAAAAACGCCAGAATCAGAAAGTTGGATTGTGTCTCAAAGACAAGATGTAATTAGAGATTTTATAATATCGTCTGGCTTTATGGGAACTGAACTTATAACAGATGAATGCGTTGTGCAAATTCAACTTTTCTACATGTCTTTGGGAAAGTATTATATACCAAAGTGGAAAACTCCCTGTATAAGAGAGGAAATGCTGGTATAACATTTGGGAAACGTTAGTATAAGAGAGAAAAAGAGGGATGTCAGGACTTGAGAAGAGAGGAAGGAGGTAAGTTTAGGCAGAAAGGAACAGGATCTGGGTCAGGGGCTGTTGGAAAACCCCTGAATTTGCCTGGAATCCTTTCTAATGCCTATTAAACCAAGGGATAGATTACAAGCACCATGAGGCAGGCTGAGCCGTCCTTCCTGCGGACTGGCCAAAGGGAAATCTTCATTTGGAATCACTTTTAAATTTACTGTTTATTACATATATTTCATTTTCCTCTATAGGTTGGTTATTTTTGAGAACTTATTTTATCCATCTTTATAAATGCCAGACATGTGCTGTGCTCTGTATCACAGGGGATTTGACCCCCGAAGATTGCCTTTCCCAGGCTTCCATGTCAGCTGCCCTCCATGTGATGGGAGGCACTGATGGGAAGGATGGGAGGGAGAGAGAAGCCAGGGTATTTCTTTCCCTCTCTGCCTGGGAAGGTGCTGGCAGGGGCTGCCTGCCTTCTGTGGCTCTAGCTCCCATAGGACTGGCCCGCCCTCCAGTTAGGGGTGGAGTTGGCTTCCTGCTAGTGTGGATCTCTGGATACACTACTGCTTCTTTAAGTTCTCAGAGTCCATCACTTGTGTATGTATGAAAGTCTCTCTGTGTTAAATGTTTGTAGTGCTTCCTGTTTTCCTGGTCAGACCCTGACTACCTCACTATATTCTTCAGCACCACCAAGGATGCAGTAGGTGCTCAATAAATCTGCTGGATGAGTTGATGCAAGGATTCAAGACTTCTCTGGAAACTAAGATTGAGGACCCCTTCCCCACTCTTAACAAAACTCAGTGACTGTAAAGCTTAAAGAACCAACCGTCATTGTAATTTCAAGTCTCTGAGATTCTTGAAAATTGAGGTAAGATTGTAAATTTGTAGTTTAGTGGCAATGGAACACATCACACCTGGCTTCAAAGAACCCACGAATCAGCAAGGAAGACAGATGTGAAAAGAAGTCACTAAAGTGATGAAGAAAGTGCTCCTGAGAGGTGGGTGGTGAGTGCAGTCAGGTGCCATCGAGTCAGGGGTGACTTCGGTGGAAAGATGGCAGAACAGAGTCTGGACGGTTAAGGAAGTGTCTCCCTGGAGGAGAAGATAGGGATGGGAATTCCCAGTGGAGGGAACAGAATGTGCAAAGTATGCAGGCATAAATGGGCTGGACCACTTTGGAGAACTTCGAGATGGTGAGCATGGCTGGGGCTTAGGAGGCATGGAGGAACACTGAAGGAGGCCTTGGTGGGTGGGCTATGGAACCCAACTGCTCAGGTTCAAATCCCAGCTCCACCACTTTATAGCAAGTTGCCTTCTTGGAGCCTCAGTTTCCGTATCTGTGAAATGAGGATACTTACCTAGTATGGTTTGAGGAAACTTGATGCTTATAAACTCTTAGCAAATAAATATCAGTTATTATGTCTTATGTTATGTTCTTTACATACATATTATGTGAGTTATATCATAGGGTCAAACCCCCTGTGATACAGAACAGGGCACAGCACAAGATCGGCACTTATAAAAATGGACCTTCCAGCCTGCTGTTTGCTACCCTTGCTAAATGCTTTGTCCTCTACTGCCAAGGCCAGTTTCAATGAGAAATTGGGCTGAATAAAAGCTGCAATTACCAAAGAGAAACGCCAGTGGGACACAGCATTCTTCACACCCCTTTCCAGAGGGGGTGTTTGGTTGGGCTACAGAGGACAGAGGAGTCTACTCACCTGTGGATGGAGGCCAGTTTGGCGGACTTCCTGCCGATGGAGAACTCAGAGCAGTAGAAGTCAGCCTCAGCCCAGGTCTTATTGAGAGGGAAAAATCTATAGCAGTGGCCCTTGAACTCCATCCAGAACAGTGGGCACAGGGAAGCCTGGGGCAGCTCTGGCATGGCTGGGGGCAGAGAGAATACGGATTGGGAAGAAGATCGGCCGTGCACCGTTGATGCTACAGCTTATGACATCTTTTTAAGAACGAGAGTAAAAAGTGTCGCCTTATGGTTAACACATACCTAAAGTTTACAAAATAATAAAAGTAATACGTGCTCATTATAGAATCCTTGGAAAACGTTACTACATTAGAGTGTTTTTCTTCTTGTCATGTTGAATGCAAAGATTTTTTTAAAAATGCAATTGTGATTTTATTGACCATACACCCCTGTCAGTATTCTGATTTCTAGAAATTAAGAGTATAAGCATTTCCCCTCATGTCATTATACATTTTTGTAAACATTGTTTCACATAGCTCTTTAATATTCCCTAGTGGCCCCCCTAGAGTTTATTTAACCATTCCCCAATTTTGGGATAATCCGATTGTTTTCTCTTTTTAAAAAACAATTAGAAATAATCCCGAGATGAAAAGCCTTGCGCATAAAGCTTTTGCAGCATTTCTGATGAGTTTCTGGGGATAGATTTTTAAGGCTTTGATACAATTTGCTAAATTGCCTCCTGAAAGCAATTTATACTCCCACGGTGATGTCTGAGAGTGCCCATCTCACAGCGCCCTTGCCTGCGCTGAGTGTTACCACTTTAATGGCAATCTTTGCAAATTTTATAAGCAAAAAAATGGCATCTTATTTCAATCTGCACTTCTGGGCTGTCTGGCCAAGGTGTATATTTCCCTACTGTAGTCAAGACTACTTATATCTTTAGCCCGTGGAGCTACTGGGGTTCAGGATGTGTTCTTAATTCTGAAAAGGGACAAACAAAAACCCCATGTTTGAGACACTAAAGTTCTCCAAAGTCTCAGCCCCTCTGGAGGCCCGTTAGCATATACTTTTTTTGGAAACCACGATTGAAGATGACTGACTGGGGGAGAAAGGCATGCTGAGAACCTGCCTGGAACTCAGTTGGGTGGCTCATCTGTGAGAGCAGGCACCGGGCAGTGGTGAACTTGTTAGACTGGGATCCAGAAGCCCGGGTCCCAGCTCCAGCTCTGCACCTGACATGCCATGTGATGCTGGCACATTCCTTCCCTTCTCAGCTGTCTGACTGGAAGATCTTTGGGGTCCCTTTTGTGATGCCCAGGGGTGTGAAATCTTGCCTTCAAAGCCTCTGTAATAGCTGGCTGGGCTCATGAATAAGGAAGTAGTGGACCACCTTTACTGAGCATTTATGATGTGTCAAGCACGTAGAGGGAAACTGAGACTTAGACAGGTTAAGTGACTTGCCCAAGATCATCCTGCTGGTAGTAGGCAGAGTAGGGATTTGAACCCAGGCCTCCTGACACCAAAGTCTTTGATTTTAAAATCCACATGATACTTCATCATGGGAAACCAATAGGGCTGAGCATGGTTAATCATGTGTTAGCCCCGACTTCATCAGGTTGCTAGGCCAACTGATTGGGTCAAATAAAGTCACCGAGTGCTTGGCATGGCATGTACGGATGCTCCATAATAGTATAATTATCAACGATTAGCTCAGGGTTTCATCACTGAGGTTAATGGGCTTCAGGGGTCCAGTGAATCCCTCGAAATTAAATGCAAAATCAAGTTTGTATGCATGTATGTGCACACACACGCATCTATATGAATTTTTCTGGGGAAGGAACGGGACAGTTGCTTTAGTCACTAGAGCTATGCTGGGACTTCCCTGGTGGTCCAGTGGTTGAGAATTCGCCTTCCAATGCAGGGGATGAGGGTTTGATCCCTGGTCGGGGAACTAAGATCCCACATGCCGCGGGGCAACTAAGCCCGCGTGCCACAACGAAAGATTCCGCATGCCGCAATGAAGATCCCACATACCGCAGCTAAGACCTGAGGCAGCCAAATAAATAAATAGATAGAATTTACTTTAAATAAATAAATAAAGCTTTTAAAGAAAAATAGAGCTATGCTAAGCAGGCAGCTTCCATCTGGGCTACCTGTCCCTGATGAGAGCCATTGGGCTTTCCTGTCTGATCAGAACCAGCCCTTCCCCCATCCTAGGCAGCTGCGCTGGTCAGTCCTGCCTTGTCCTACCTCTCCCCACCAGTCCCGGCCAACCGTCTTTCAGTGTGTGCCAGTATCCAAACTGGAGCCAGCTGATTCAGAATTTGCTCTCTTAACCCTCCCTTACATGGCAAAGGGAGAGAACTCTTGCTTATGGAGTTAGAGGGCTCAGGACCTCGGCCCTTCCCTGCCCCTCCCCGGACTTCAGTCTCCTCCTTCCTCAGTTGAGAGCATTGGTCTAGGAGGACATTGCCTTGATGCTGAGAGGGCTGAAGGACCCCTTGTGATGCTGGGCATTGCTGAGCTCCCTGTGGGGACTTTTGCCCATTCCTTCCACACAAAGAGATTCGGCTGAATCATTCCCAGGGGTCTGTTTTGGAGCAGTTCCCCCTTTGCATGGATGAGAAGCAGGAAATCATTTCCATCTGCTTTCCACCCATCACTTGTAACCCTGGACACTCATTGGTGAGAAAGTGGCCACGTCTGTCAGGTGTTGGCTGGAACAGTTAGCCCAAGAGTATGATACTTGCTGGTGCTAAACCACTTTCCCCACTCTCACCCATCCTATAATTATTTTGCACCCTAACTATTCATATTAGAGATGGAAGTAGGGGATGTAACCACCCCAGTTTGCCCAGGACTGTCCCAGTTCTAAATCTGAAAGTGCCACATCCCAGGCCCCCCTAAGTCGATCACCCTGGAGCACTGGTTCTCAACCAGGGGTGATTTTGATTCTCAGGGGACATTAAACAATGCCTAGAGACATTCTTGGTTGTCAAAAGTAGAAGTGGTGGTGCTATTAGCATCCAATGGGTAGAAGCCAGAAATGCTGCTAAACATCCTACAATGACCAGGACAGCCCCACAGCAAAGGGTTTTCTAACCCCAAATGTCAATAGAATCCTCGCCCTAGATGGAAGGCAGAACTCCAAAATGTAAAATAACCCCACAGGGCAGCAACACAAAACATCACAGCAAACGTCCACATTTCTCAGCCTATCTGTAGTTTCTTTAACAAAAATTAAGCCACACAACCGATTAGAAGTAGAGTTTGTGTTATTTTTCTAATTTTGGAGTTAAAATATATAACTGTTATAAACCCATGGCTTAAAAGCCCCGGGGCATTGCTAGAACACTGTGTTTAAATTTAATGGTACAGACTTCACCAAAGGATGCTGCAGAGGGGAAGTCTTGCATTTCCTCCCTGAGTTTGGGATGAAGCTGACAAACTTCTTCATCGTCTCTCTGACAGAGGGAGGACTGCCCCCTCCCCACTCGGCGCATCCTTTCCTGTAAGGTGGGACTCTTCATGGGTCTCCTCTCTGTGAGAGGGTCCGAGTCTCATCACTCCCTCCCCGGTGTGGATGTGAAGCCCGAGCGTCTGTATTAGGGAGGCTGACACCGCACCCAGTGCTCTGCCGCGCATGTGCCCACTGCTTTGGTTTCCATCTCTAACTTTGTTTCCCGCCCCTGGTCACCCTCCTCACTTTTTTGGAAGCCCAGCTTAATTTTCAAAGGATGTTTGTAAAGTTTATCTGTATTTCTGGATGTCTATAGTGGAGACGTTTTCTGTTCTCTAATTTACCATAAGGTCTGATCTGGAAGTTTCCACCCTCGTTGTCCTCTATCTCATTTTCTTTTCCTTCACTTAAAAAAAATGAAACTTTTTATTTTCGAATAAATTTAGATTTACAGAAAAGTTGCAAAAATATTATACAGAGTCCCTGAATAACCTTCATCCAGTTTCCCCTGATGTTAACATCCCACATTCCCACAGTACATTTGTCATAACTAAGAAATTAATATGGGTACATACTCTTCAGTAAACTACAGGCTTTATTCAGATTTCACTTCACCAGTTTTTTCTTTTTCTGTTCCCAAGATCCAACCTAGGATACCCCATTACATTTGCTCTACCTTTGTGATTTATTTGATATCAAATATTATAGTATAGCTGTCTTGATTAAAGCTACTGCTTTCTTTCCCCAGAAAAATGCACAGTGTACACACACACACACACACACACACACACACACACACACATGGCATGTGGGATCTTAGTTACAGACCAGGGATCGAACCCGTGTCCCTGCAGTGGAAGCGTGGAGTCTTAACCACTGGACCACCTGGGAAGTCCCATACACACACAGTTTTGATTAGACAAAACTGACAAGAATTGGCTGGAACTGACCAGAATTGTCTAGCATTGTTGGATATTTGCCCCAAATCATCTTTACCTCCTCTCTTTCCCTCTATGCACATCGAATCAATTTTTAAGTCTTATTTATTCCATCTCCCAGCACCTTTCCAATTCCTTCCTTTCTTCTTTCCTTCCTGTCTTCCTCCCTCCCTCCCTCCCCCTCCCCCACTTCTGTCTCTGTCTCTTTCCCTTCCACATTCTTCCTCCCCCTGTCGTCTCTCACAGAGACCTCCTCAATTGGCTGTTCTTCCTGCCTTATCTCACCTTCCAAATCCAGAGGGATCCTTCCAACACCCTGATCTCATCTCACCGAAGCCCTCCAGGAGTGCCCATCACCCTCGGGAACTGGGCTCCCACCTGCCCCTGCAGCTTATCCCCTGTCGCTCACAACATGCTCCAGATTTGCTTCAGCTCTTGCCATTTCTCAAAGTGTGTCCAGATCTTTGCAGATACTTCCCTTGGCCTGTCTTCGGCTAATTCGAGTTTCTTCTTTGAGTCTCAGCCACGTGGTGGCTTCTTTAGGGAAGACGAGGTAGGAGCCTCTCTAAGAGCTCCTAGAGCCCCTCATCCCTCCTTTCACACATCTCCGTGAATTCTTGTTCAGTCTGGCCTCCCCATGCACAAGGTCTGCCATGATCATCTCCCTCCCCAGTGCCTGGCACATAGTAGGTGTGCAATAACTAGTTTTGAATGAATAAATGCATGCTAGGAAATCAAATGCTGCTTCTTTGGGTCAACTGCCCCTTTTGGGGGACAGTGGTGAGAAGGCTGTGGGCACCGCCCATGTGCCCTGATGCCTCCAACCTGCTGTATCTTGACTCTAGGATGGCGTGCCTGGACTTTTCTAACTCAGCACTGAAGGCAGTTGACTGACCCTGGTTTTCCAGATTACTTAGCACAATGACTGCTGTTTGGAGCAATACCAGCATCACCAGGGAGCTTGTTAGCAATGGAGAATCTCAGCCCCCACCTTCCCGCCCTTCTCCCCACTCCTGGTCCCTTTGATTTTCTCCACTGAGCAAGTGGTGGTTATGGATGCCTGGGGTGAAACATACCAGAAAATGGGGCTGTGACAGGTCACTGCTCAATTACTCCCTTTTCCACCTGGGCAGGCAAAGGCTTTTAATTGGGAGGATCTGGGAGGCAAAAAGGAGCCACTCGCTTGCACTGGGATGATAATGAACTCCACCCTGCCTGGCAACCCCCTACCTCCTTTACCTCTGGGATTTTAGAAAAAAGGATTAGATTTAGGACTTTTTTCTTTTTTCTTTCTGTTTTTTTAAAAAAATATTTATTTATTTATTTGTTTGTGCTAGGTCTTAGTTGCAGCATGCAGGCTCTTAGTTGCAGCACACAGGATCTAGGTTCCCTAACCAGAGATCGAACCCGGGCCCCCTGCATTGGGAGCGTGGAGTCTTAATCGCTGGACCACCAGGGAAGTCCCTTAAAGGACTTTCATCAACCTGGAACCCAGAGTAGCCTTTGTTAACTTGTGTCTCTCTGGTGAAGAGATCTCTATAGCTTTATAGCTTGACACTCAGGTAGTGATGGTGACATTACAACCAGGGCCAACCCTGCTGAGCTTCCATCTGAGCCAGGTGTTGGGTCAGGTGCTTTGTACATATCAATTCATTTGGTCTTCATACATCCTACAAGGTAGGTACCACGATCATCCCCCTTTATAGATGAAGAAACCAAAGCACAGAAAGGTTGAGTAACTTGCCTGAGGTCACACAGCTACTAAGTGGCAGAGCTGGGTTTTGAAGCCAGGCTGTGTGGCTCCAGACCTAATTTAGAGATTCCTGCTGCATTTAAGCCCATTTCCTTTTGCCTCAATCTTGATGGTCTGGTTCTTCATTCATCCCCTTATTCATTCAACAAGTCTTATTTGAGCACCTACTTGGTCTCAGGTAGTTGGCTATGTGCTGGAGATACTGTGGCACACTACACAGAGGTGACCTCTGACCTCATGGATCTTACACTCTCTGGAGGCTGACATTAAGAAAAATAAGCACAGAAATAAAATGTCATTAATATGCAATTAATATGGATTTCTGTCATGCAGGCAAAAACTTGAGGGAGCAGCGCTCAAATTATTTTGGAAACTGGTCATTTGTTTGCCCCTTTTCTCTCCCTAGTTGAACTGGTGGCCACCCCAACCCTCCCTTCAGGATGTCCACTGGTGATTAAGACAGGACACCAGAGTGAGTCCCCTTCCGGATGGGGAAAATAAAGGTGTTGCCACAGGAGCACCTAAAAGTGGCACATAACCCAGATTTGGAGATCCAGGAGGCTTCCTGGAGGGGGTGATGTGAGACCCCCCACTGAGAACTGAAGGAGGAGGAAGAGTCAGAGGAAGAGTGTTCCAAGTGGAGGGCACAGCACGTGCAAAGGCCCAGAGGCATGAGAGAGAAGGGAGCATTTGGAGAATTGCAAAAGGTTCAGCCTGGCTGGGAATTTGAGGGAGGGATGAGGCTGGAGGTGACGGAGGGGAGGGGTGGAAGTGGGGGAGGGATGCACAAAGCTTGTTGCTCTGGAAACAAAGAGGCCAAAATACATGGTATTTTACTTCAATTAGCAGCACCAAAGGCCCCCAAGGTCTCCCAGCTGGGGTGGGAGTCAAAGCCTTTGGAAGCTCTGAGCTTGTTAAGGAAAGAGGACATGCCACCGGAGTTCAGGACTTGTTTTTTTAATCTCTCTCTTTTTAAAAGAATAAATTGTCACCTTCCCACACAATCTGGCTGCTCGCTCCCCTGGCCCCAGTCCAGCTGCCCACAAACACACTACCCTGCCTCCTCCTGCCCAGATCAGCCTTGAGAGCCAGCTGGGAGTGGAGGAGGAGGCTCTGGGGGCCACACTGGCGGCCTCCCCGCCCCGCCGTCACTACTGGGCCCCAGATGTCCCAGGGGGTCGGAAGTGTCTCCCAGTGTCTGGGAAGGTGGCCACTGGGAGGTCTCAGTCACCTTCATTGCCTGCTGTCTCCCTGGTCCACACATCCCACCCTCAGTGGGCCCTTCCCTGTGAGCCCTGGCTCTGGGGTGCAGAACTGCTGATCCTAGGCCTCTCATGCCTCAGCTTTGCTTTCCCTCCTTCCAGGCTGCTTTTGTGGTCACGTGATACAGAGGAGACAGCACTGGGTGATTTTTTATATTGCTCATAACAGTGGCCATTCATTGCGTGGTTAATATAACCGTCGAGGCCAAACTGGGAGGGGTATCTGTATCATCCCCATGTTATAGGTGCAGAAACTGAGGCTCAAAGATGTTAAGTCACTCACTCCCACAGCTAGCAAGTGGCAGTGTCAGGATGAGATTAAGGTCTGATGGACTTGAATTTTCCTAAGCACTACAGTGCCTCCAGAAAACATCTTTTTCTGGTCTTGGTTTTCTCATTTGGCAAGACAAATATATTAAACACCCAATTTAACAGCATTATGGACTGAATGTTTGTGTGTCCCCCTCCAGTTCATATGTTGAAGCCCTACCCCCCAGTGTGATGGTATTTGGAGCTGGGGCCTTCAGGAAATTAGGGTTATATGATGTCATAAGGGTGGACCCCCATGATGGGGTTAGTGCCATTAGGAGAAGAGGAGAGACCAGAGCTCTCCTTTCTGTGGCCATGTGCAAGCCAGGAAAAGAGCTCTCATCAGGAACTGAATTGGTCAACACCTTAATTTCGGAGTTCCCAGGCTTTAGAACTGTGAGAAATAAATTCCTGTGGTTTAAGCCTCCCAGTCTATGGTATTTTGTGATAGCAGCCTGAGCTAACTAAGACCAACATAATTAAGTAATAATTCAGTGTTTCCTGGGTGCTTATTTGGCTTGAGGTCTGTGCCCTCAAGTTGCTCACAGTCTGGAGGGAGGAATGCATAGCACACATGGCAATGAGTCCTCATATACTAAGGAACATTCTAGAAATATGCAGAGGGCTCTGTGACCATAGAGGAGGGGTAGGGAATGGGTTAGAGTGTCCAGGCGGGGGTACGCTAGGATCTGACTCTATGATACAGACTGGTGGGTGGGGAAGGGTGTACTCTAGGAAGTAGGGACACCAAGTTGCCCAAGCCTCTGTGCTCCAGCCTCAGAGCTTAGACTCTGGAGTTAGATGACTCCAGTTAGAAACTCACCTCTTTGTGCCTCAGTTTCCTCATCTGTAAAATGGGCATGATGATAGAGCCTACTTCACAGGGAAGCCTGTGCCTGGCTTATAGTAGGTGTTCTAGTAAACATGAGATATTACAACAGAAACAGCCTGGGCCCTGGAATAATCCTGGTGCTGAGTGCACAATGCCAGTTCCTTGGAGGGGAGAGGAAGAAGCTATGGAACTTGACTGATTCTCCCTTCCCACCCCTGAAGCCCTGCAGAAGCAGACCCTGAGCATCAAAACGCTTTGCTAGAATTTCCTTTGCTGTGGAAAGTTCTTGGGCTCAGGAGCCACGGAAAGGAAACTTTTCATGGTTATGGGTGAAGAATCATAACAGCAAATACTTATGTAGCGTTTACCAGGTGCCAGGCCCTCTTTTAATCACTGAATATTTGATAATCCGTGTAACCAAAGTGATCAAAGCCAGGTTCAGAGAAGGGTTTTAGGAAAAGGATCTAGTCTGGCTAAATCCTTCCCAGTCTTTCAGAAGTGTCTAAAGGTTTGTTTCCAAAGCAGATCTAAGGGTATGGCTGGGTTGCACTATTTGCGTATATTTGCATGTTCATGAAAGGTCCAGAGCAGTGGGATGAAGGATGGAATGACCCTGTTCTGTTTTGTACCTAGAGGCTCGGGATGCAGGAGAGGAAGAAGAACCAGGCCCACTTTCAGTAAGGAGGGCTGTGGTTGTACACCCACCTTCATGGTCTGCCAACGGCTCACCAAGACCCCAGATAAGGCTTCCCTAGTCACACATCAACACACACACTCACACACACACACGCTTGACACACGCACACACACTTAACTCACACATTCTCTTCTGCACTGAAATCACTTTCCTCTAGCAGATTTATCCACTCAGGCTTGAACTGGGCTTTCTGCTGGACTGGATGGATGATGACCTTGGCCAGATTATTTGGCCTCTGTAGGCCTCAGTTTCCACAGCTGTATTGTGGAAGGACTGGGCCAAGTGGATTTCCGGGACCCTTCATTCCAACTCCAACTCTGAGGTCTCCAAAGTTGCTGGGTTGGAAGGGATCTCAGTCTCCACATCTGTAGAGTGGGACTGAGGCATGGGGCTAGATGTCTGGAAGTTCCTTTATGAAGGCATTTTGTCACAGCAGAAAACTGTGTCTCCTGGTCAATTCTATCATAACATCAACCACAGTGGCAGAAGTAGTAAGGTAACAAGCCATTTTTCAAGTGATTTCTATGTGTTAAGTGCTTCACTTGCATGACCTCATTGAAGATTCCCCAAAACGTTTGATGGACACCATTATCATCCTCACTTTCCACAGGAGGAAACCTGAAGCTCAGAGAAAGGTCCCATGGTCACAAGCTAGTGAGAGAGAGAGGACCCCCCATCGCTCCCACTCTCAAACTCAGCCTCAGGACTTTCCTCTTATGCTGGGCAGAAGGGCAAGATCTTGGAACACACAAGTATCTTTCAAGGATATTTTGTCCAACTTCTCTCCTGCTCACCCATTGCACGGATGAGGATATTGAGGCACAAGAGCAAGCAGGCAAAGACACTGTTATGGACTGAATGTTTGTGTGCCCCCCAGATTCCCATGTTGAAGCCCCAACACCCAATGTGATGGTGTTTTCATGGGGTCTTTGGGAGGTGATTAGGGTTAGATGGAGTCATGGGGCCCCCATGATGGGATTAGTGCCCTTGTAAGAAGAGGAAGAGAGACAAGAGCACTCTCTCTCTCCACCATGTGGCTACTTGCAAGCCGGGAAGAGGGCCCTCACCAGGTAACGGATCAGGTGGCATCTTGATCTTGGACTTGTAGCCTCCAGAACTCTTCCTGTTGTTGAAGCCACCCAGTCTGCGGTATTTTGTTATGGCAGCCCGAGCTGACTAATACAGACACTCAGAGAGTTTATGGCAGACCAGAGCCCCTGATGCTTGCCCAAATGAACGGACCACCCTTTATCTCCCATCACTAGGGTTACCAGATTAAAAAAAAAAAAAAGAATTCCCAGTTAAATTTGAATTTCAGATAAACAATAAATAATTTTTAGCATAAGGTATGTCCCATGCAATATTCGAGACACTTACAGTAAAAAATGATTTGTTTATCTGAAATTCAAATTTACCTGGACATCAGGTATTTTATCTTTCAATCTTATCACCCCACTATTTAAATTCCCCTCAACACTGTAACTGCCCAATAATATGGCTTTATGGGGATCTTACAGATGTTTTATTACAGTGTTAGTTTTATTTTAATGGGGATAGAAATAGTATCTCTGCCATAGAGTTATTGTGAGGATTAAATAAATCCATATGTAAAAAGTGTTTAAAACAGTGCCTGGCATATAGTGAGGGCTACAAAAGTATCACTTGTTGTTATTGGTATTATTATTATAGCTTTTAAACCATGTTTGGAAAGAACCCTCCTGGTAGAGGTGACAGGCAAGATCTTCCACCTTGAAGGGATTGAAGGACTCAGGATTCTTTCTACCCCAGAGTCAGCACCCTAGCCTCCCTATTGCAAGGGTGAAGAAATTGAGCTCATTTGAAGCCCTGCGTCCTCCAAGTGGGACACTGGGAGGCCACATGCCCGAGGCTGATGGATCCCAATCCCTGGGGACACTGAATATCCGCAGAGCTGGGTGTCACTGGGCCAGGCCGCCAGGGAGGTCACTAGAGGGACAACTATGTCCTCCTGTGTGCCCAGCTCCCTGGGAACAGCTGTCACAGCCAAGGTGGGACCGCGGAGGCCAGATACCAAACCCCTAACAAAAATACCATCTTCAGATCTTCCTGTGGCACCAGGCACTTTCCCCAGATGATCTCATCTCCCTTGCACAGTAGCCCCAGAGGGTGCCATTGTGACCACCGTTTTCTGAAGGAAACTGAGGGTCAGAGAGGTTAAGAAACTTGTGCCAGGTCACACAGCTTTTAAGATGCAAAGCTGGGATTTATCACCAGGTCTCTTTGCGTCTGGCCCTAGCACAATGCGCATGAGCTGGAGGGAGAGCAGCTGGAGGGGCTGTCAGGAGGCTCAGCTTGGCCCCCCAGCATTCCTTGGGTCAGGCAGGCCTGCAGCCCAGGCAGCGAGGCCTCACTGACAGCTCAAGCATTTGCGGGGTGTCCTCCTCTCCTCCCGACCCTGGCCCCGTGCTCACCTGGGCTGATACTGATGTCCGTTTGCGGAAAGGCCTGTGCGGAGAGGAGGATCAGGACGGCCGCGGCCCACAGTCCCCACCTCTGCATCCTGGGCCCCGAGGAAGCCACCTCACGGCCTGAGCAGAGGAGAGAGGCCCTGCCGTGGGAGCTCGGGTCCGGACGGCTCTCCTGCCCAGAGCTCAGGAGGACTGAGTAGACCCCAGTCTCCTCCCCCGCCCCTCCCCTGACTCCTGTTTCCTCCCTGCACGGCAGCGGCCAGCTTAGAGTGACAGCCTGAAAGCCGCCCCTGGCCGGCCCCCTTCGGAGAACTCAGAGGAAGTGCAGCCCTGCTTCCGAGCCACCGAGTGGCCTTGGGCACGTGCTTGCCTCCCTTGAGACTCTGTAAGATGGGACAGTAGCGGCGCGCACGTCCCCGCCTGGCACAGCAGATAAAGCATCTCGGAGCCCTAGGAGGAAATAGTACCAGAAGGTAAAAATACAAGTCAGCATCTAGGGCAGAGGCTTCCTGGGCCAAAGCGAGCTCACAGGTGGATGTGATGTGTTGGGTTCATGCTGTGTTTTAAAATTTCTAAAACTTCGTTGTCAGGGTGTAAGATCAGGAGATTTTAAGTATAAGTCGAGATTTCTGCCTCTGCTACGAATCTGAAGATCTGACAAGAATTGGGCCTCCTTTGCACATGGGAACATTACGTGGAGCTGAGACAGGGCTCCCCCTGCAGGCGGGGCCTCAGTGCTTTGGCTCAGCGGGGCCCCAACGTGTCGGCCCAGCTCCAGGGCATTGGATTCCCCGCAGCGAGGAGGAAGGGCAGGCCCGTCATCTCCTGCAGGGTCTCTTGGAGGTTAAAGGATGTGCCGGTAGAAGGTTCTCGACACAGAGGAAGTGTTCACCAAAAAGAAGCAAACGTTATCATTAGTGTACAGTTCTAGCGTGTTCAAACTTAAAATAGATCCACTGGTGTTTCATTGGAATCTCACTGCATTTATGAATTGATACCTCTAAAAACCAGTCTTTGTGTATCCTCTGCCTTTCTGAGCCTCACTTTCCTCCTTTATAAAATAGGGGATAATAACAGTACCTACCTCACAAAGATTAAATGTAATAACTTGTAATGCTTAGCATAGAAGCTGGCTAGTAGTAGGTGTTGAATACCTGACAGCAAATTTTGCTATGATTGTCATTGATCCAGTGCAGGTCTTTTCCTGGCTTTCCCTGCACACTCCCTCCTTTCTCTCCCGAAGTGCTCAGCCAGGTGCCCTGACACTTCGTGTGGCTGGCATTCACAAGGGCTCAAGCGTGTCCCAGTCGCTCACTTTCTCTCTGGAACACCTGCCGCTGTGCCTGTGAGGAATAAAACTCGTGCCCACACAGCGTGTTTTGCCGGCCCACACGGGGCTGAAAGCCTGCCAAGGCCTGACTCAGGCTACGAGCACAGCCCAGGCCCAGTTTCAGCCATGGCGTAACTCACGTCTACCCGTTGTCTCAAAGCTTTGTGATGAGGCACCCCAGAGCATGCACACTTATTTATAAATGACATATGTTTATTATATAAGTGATGTGCATCATGTCTGTTATAAAACAGCCCTCCCCCAAACTGACTTTTTAAAAAAGTTGATACAAACTATAAAAATGGAAGAAAGTTGGAAGGCTTTCTCTCCACTCCCCATCATCTGGTGTGCTGACTGTACTTTAGAGGCCCCTGCTGTCATGGAAATCAAACACCCTCTGCGTGAATGAACCAGGGGGAAAAGGAGGGTCGTCAGACACAGGCCGCTGGAAATACTTTTGAAAAGTGGAGGAGCCTTTGATTTGGCAAATAAACCTCCTAAATGACCTGTGTTGATAATACAATATGTGATGGCTGGAGGTTTGGGTAAGTTGGTTCATGCCCCCTCTCTGGATGGAAACATGTAAAGTATTTGTGACACGCTCATTCCCAAGTGTGGTCCACGGACCAGCAGCATCGGCATCTCCTCGGAGCTCGTTAAACATTGCAGAACCTCGGGCCCCACCCCAGGCCTGCTGAATCGAAATCTGCATTTTGACTAGATCCCCAGGGAGTCATATGTACATTAGTGTTATGAAGCATTGCTCTAGGTGGGGGTAGGCAAACTTTCTAAAAAATTCTCTTTTTTAAGAAAAATTGTTTGTATTTAAGGCGTACAACATGATGATGTGATATACATATATATAGTGAAATGATACCACAAACTAATTAACATATTATCTCCTCACAGGGTTACTTTTGTGTGTGGTGAGTGCACGTGAAACCTACCCCTTAGGAAACTTCCAGGGTTCAGTACAGTGTGATGAACTACAGTCATTATGCTGTACCTTACATCTCCAGACTTATGCATCCTACACAGCAGTAGCTTTAAATTTTTTTCTGTAAAGAGCCAGATAGTAGTGGCTTTGCAGCCCACATGGTCTCTGTCACAACTCTGTGAAAGACTTTAGGAATGGGTCTGGCCAGGTTCCAATAAAACTTTATTTACAAAAACGAGCAGTGGGCTGGATTTGGCCCACGGGCCATAGCTTGCCACCCCTTGCTCTAGACCTCAAGTTTACTGGCTAGGAAATAGACAATTTATTCACTTAACAAATAGGATCTTTGCTGCCATTTGGAGGTTGTAGAGGTCTCTCTGTAACACAGTATATATTTTCTGGGTTCTTAAAGACATTACTCTCCCCCACCACCACCCGGGCCCATACGTACACACACGCATACACACACTGTGCTCATGGTGGCCTGGGGGTTCGGTGAAGATCTATTTCTTTCTTCCTATCATCTGTTTGCCTATCTATCTATCTATCTCCTTTAGTTTCTTAGCTTTTTAAAATTGTCATTTATTTACCAGTAAGTAAAACAAAGTTCCCTTCCCCTCACCACCATTATAAAAGGGACAGTAGAGCCTAGTTTATTTCATGCCTTTCAATCCAGGCACATCTGTATTTGTGTTCAAATTCCAGACCTGCTTCTGTGTGACCACACACTGATTAGTTAATCCATCTTAGCTTCAGTTTCCTCATCCGAAAAATGGGGACAAATCAATACTTTTCCTCATACAAGTGCTTAGAACAATGCCTGACCCATAAATGCTCAATATATGTTAACTACAATTACATCACTATGGAACCTTCAAAAAAACTGAATAGGAAGGTATAAAATTGAGAAGCAAAACCACTTCCCAAAAGTTAACCCCTGCAACCTTCAGGGCAATGTCTTCCAGTCTCTTTTCTAGACATAAGTTTTAAATTTTTACTTAGTGGTGCTCATTCCTGGATTCTTTTAAATGGTATTTTTGACCATGAAAAAAGAAAAGGTATCCCACTGGTGGTGGAAGACAGGCCACCCAGAAAGGAAAGGAACTCTTCCTCTTTCCCTGCAGTGATTCCCAGCTTTCTGGGAGTAAAGTATCAGTACCCAAAACAGCTGTTCCTGGTGCCCTGGGAACCAGCACATCTGGGCAGGGCTGGGCAGAGGTCATAGCTTCTGTCAAGTCCCAGGGGGTAGACTGGAGTCCTGAGGGGATCTGGAGTCCCCAGAGATGAGACAGCTCAAGATGGGCCCTGGGAAAATAGATGCAGATTTAAAACTTGACACCACCGCTTCTCCTCTACCTCCTTCCTTTGAACTCAGGTCCCCGCACCCCAAAAAGGGTGTGTAGGTGGCCCATGCATCTCCTTTCTCACCTCCTGGCTGAGGAGAAGGAGGATGCTAATTACACCGGGCAGGTGGCCCACAATAAGGCACCTGGGGTCCAGGTTTCTATAGAAACCAAGTCATTTCTTCACCTTTCAACACATTTCCCTCATCTCCTGACAAACTACCCTTGGAGACATGGATGGCTCTGACATCTGTGCTTCTGCTGTCCTCTCCAGTCACTCATAAAACATTGCCTGATGTGTGCCCAGTAGGAATAGCCATCAAGTGCTGTGTGTTAAGCCTTTGCAGGCATTTATCCCGGCTAACCCTCACATCACGTACAACCCTATGGGGTAAAAACGGTCATCCTATTTTCAGATGAAACAGCCCAGCAGAGCGGTCAGCCACACCAGCTCTATATGAGTTTGTTAGGGCTGCCGTAACAAAGGACCACAAACTGGGTGGCTTAAATAACAGAGCTTCATAGCCTCATAGTTCTGGAGGCCGGAAGTCTGAAGTCCAGGTGTTGGCAGAGTTGCTTCCTTCTGAGGCTGGGAAGGAAGGAGCTCTCCTTGGCTTGGGTCTCCAGGCCTCCCTCCTTGCTTGTAGATGCCGTCTTCCCTGTGTGTCTGTCTCTGCGTCCTAATTTCCCCTTAATATAAGGACACCAGTCGTATTGAATTAGGGCCCACCCTGATGACCTCATTTAATCTTAATTGCCTTTAAGGAGCCTACCTCCCAATACAGTCACACGCTGAGGTACTGGGGGTTAAGGCTTCATGAAGCGTGTGAGTTTGGGGGGAGATACAGTTTAGCCCATACCAGGCTCTAGAGTCAGCTGGGCCTGGGCTGGCATTCTAGCTCTAATGCTCGCTTGCCACTCAATCCCAGGAAACCTCGGCTTCCTCATTTATAAAAGAGGAATAATAACACCTCTCACGTGGGGTGCTGCATGAGGACTAAATGAGATGCTTAGCACTTGGCACGGTGCTTAGTCAGCCCTGTGGTTTTTGTAAATCAGGGGAGCAGATGCTGGGGACGCCCCACTCCCAGCCCTCGGCCACCTGAGTTCCCCCGATGCTGAGGTGGGCTGGGCCATGCAGAGGGACAGCTCACTTGCTCAGGCACATGCCCCTCATTCTCTGCCCGGGGAGTTCTCGGTGCTACCCAAGCTGGCTCAGCCCACACAGGACAGTCCTAAATTGCCAATCATTGAACGCCTCCGGGGCTTTACCCTCAGACCCTGAGAGACGAGGGGGCAGTAGTTAAATAGTCCAGCTTCCCCACAACGATCATTCTCAAGCGTATTCTACGTGGGCCCCCAGCACGACTGAGCCCCAGCTGCCCACAATGCCAGTTAAAGCAGCCTCTGCGTTTCTCCTTCCCCTGACTTATCCTTCCATTTATGCTTCCTGGGCTCACCTCCCAAATAAACCATTGGCAGCCGAGTCCTTGCCTCAACGTCGGCTTCTGAAGTGCCCAATGTAAGGTAATGAGGAAACTGAGGCCCAGAGCAGCTCCGCGCCGTGTGAGGGCACAGGTAGGGTGTGCTGGGCCTGGGGTTTGAACCATGGCCTCTCTGGCTCCAAAACCCACGGGCCCAATCACCATATAACCTCATCTCTGGTCCTGAATGCCTGTCCTGTTTCTGTCTTTCCTCATTCTGTTTGTTCTCTCATATTTTTATCCTCTTCTGTACAACCACGGGAAGGAAGCCATTTTATAGAGAGGGAAAAGTTTCTCCTTTCATCTCCTAACAAACATAACCTAACTCAACCTCCCAGCCTTTCCCCCTTGACCTTCATGCCATCTCCACTCCAGAGTGAGAGACACCAGAGGGACCCACGAGGGGACCCTGCAATGCCCAATGTGGCCAGAAGGGGTGAAGCCATCTCAGCCCACAGTGGGTTACCTAGGTCAAGCCCCTTTTATTGGGCATGGCCAATAGAAAGCTAAGTAGCCATGGCTCTTGCCCTGAACAAGCAAATAGTTTTATAGAAAAAAAGCGTTACTTCCCTCCCCTGGAAAATGGGGATAATAACAGCTTCTTCGTCAAAAGGTTGTTGTGAGAACTAAACAAGACTGTGCAGGTATTGGGCTTAGCACACAGTAAGGCCCCAAGAGTTAAATAGAAATATAAGCTTCTGGTGGGGAGGACAGGAAGCAGCTGCCATTTCTGTCTTGGAAAATCAGGAAGTGGTAGTTTGAGCTGGGTCTTGATGATAAGTATGAGTCGGAACTTAAGCTGCTGGTAACCATGACGCTCACCGAATGGGGAGAGCCTGTCCAGGAGATAGCATGATCAACAAAGCCCTGATCACTTCATTTGAGCCCCTGGATCCAGCTAGGCCTGAAGCCAGGACTTCCTTCGTTGCTTAAACTATTTTGTGTTAATTTCCTGTTGCTTGCAATGGGAGGGACCTAACATAAATCCTCGTCTTCTCTTTGCACGCGTTCTCCTGTCAGTCGTCAGATGAATATATCTTAACGTTTCGACTGTTCTTCCTTCCCAGACCACACACTAATCTTACCAACAATGTCCAGTGTGACCGGTTGTCTGGTTATACCCACTGTGGCCCTCGAGTCTTCCAGCTGAGGCCGTAGGTCTCATGGGACAGAGACAAGCCATCCCTGTGTCTGGTCTCAATTCTGGAGCCACAAAATCTGTGAGCATAATAAATACCAGTGCTTTGAGTCGTGGGGATGATTTGTTACACAGTGGTAGGAACTGAAACACCCTCCTACCCTCCATGCCCATGTTCATGAAGAAAAAGATAACTCAGATGCGTGGCACAAATAGATAATCTTTAATGTCAATAAATAGCTCCCCATTATACCAGACAATACGCTGTGGGAAAAGATACAGAAGCATCCAACAGAGAGAGAGATCTATTCTAACTACACTAATTTCTTAGCACGAGAGAAATGACTTTGGTTCACACACAAACACAGAGCGATCCTCAGGGTGTGACGAGGAGGGGTATCGTCTTGGATGGGGGGGTGCAGCAGCCGTGGTGGCCATTTTATTCCCTGTAACTGTCCTTTACCGGTCTTCTGTGAGTCGCAGTCGCCATGATTCGGTCAAAAAACGTTACTTCTGCTCTATCGTATTTTATTTACTTGACTTACACACACGCTACTGTTACTGAAGGTGGGGTCTTCACAGACAGGGGGGCGCTGGGTGAAACTTCACTGACGGGCGAGGCAGAGAGAAGGGAGTACTCAGGACTGAGGTCCCGGCCCAGCACCTTGCTCACTAAGGGGACACACAGGCACACACACGTGCTCACCTGAGGGCACACACACCAGAACATCCACATACATACCCACAGGGAGTCCCCAGAAGGAAAGCTAACACAAGGACGAGTTCAATTAAGCCAGGAGAGCCTTCTTACACTGGAATATTTTTTGTTGCCGTTTGGTTTCTCCAAATAGTCTAATCTATTTATCACATCCACTAAAGAGAAGACAGAGTACTTAACACTTCTGGGGAAAGGTACCAGGTTTGAAGAACCCCTAGGAACAGCAGCCCATTCAGAAGTCACCCAGTGGGTGTGCATTTTGGGCATATGGGGGTCAGGCCTCCCAACACTGGCCAAACTCTTAGAAAATTTTGTCTCAATGGAGGCTGGCACCTTTGGGGAGGCCCTTTCTCTGGCCTGAGGTTGAAAGTGCATTTTGGGGCAGGGGGATCCACAAGAGCAAGCACTGCCCGTAAGTCTCAGAGCAGAGCCCACTCAGCTCATGACCTATGGATGGGACTTCTGGAAAGTTCTCAGGCCTCGCTCCTTGAGGGAGGCCAGTTTGTGATCAATAGCTTCCTTTCAGTTCTGAGAGGAGCTGTGTGTGTGGTGGTGAGTGTGTGTGCATATGTGGATGTAATAGTATACATATATGGCATATTTTTTGTCCTAAGTTTCCTTCCTTTTTTCACAAATGAAAGCTGCCTTCCCCGCAGCCCTCAGGTCACCTCCAGCGAGGCAGGGGACACACGGTCACACTCGGCCCGGGACCGCAGGCTGTGCCACTGCTCCACGGCCGTGCGGTGGGCACTGAGCATCCGCCGCCAGTGGTTGGATTCTGAGGGGCCCGAAGAGTACTGGCCGATGACGATCCTCCCGATGAAGTCGTTGCTGCTCTTCATGTTGTGGCCGAACACTAGCCAGAGGGGCGAGAGGAGGAGGGGGCAGGACAGGAGGCAGGAGCAAGACAGAGGCGTTAGTCTCCATACTCCTCAACTGCAGATGCGAGGACCTTGTTTTCAGGACACTGTTACTTTTAACCGTGAGAATTCCCTGATTCCCTCATCATCCTCCCACGAGTCCCTTGGCTGCAAATTTAAGATTCTGACTCATAGACTCACCACACTGTCCTCAGGGCACTACAGCCGGACAGTCCTGGTGGAACTGCCAGCCACCACTGGAGTCCAGCTGAGCACTTAAACCAGGCTTCTCAAGCCCGGCACTGTTGACACTGGGGCCTGGATAATTCTTTGTGGGGCATCCTGTGCACTGTAGGATGTCCAGCAGCACCTCGGGCCTCTACCCACCAGATCCCAGTAGCACCCACCACCCCCAGCTGTCACAACCCCCGAGTCTCCAAACATGGCCTGGTATACCCAGGGGGTCAATTCATCCCAGATAAGAACCACTGGGCCATGGGGCCAGACATCCTAGGTGAATCCTGGCTCTGTCATTCAACAGCTCTGAGACCCTGAGACAAGCAAAGGAGCCCCTCTGGCACTCAGTTTCCTCCTCGGTTACACAGGAATCTTAGCAGTACTTTGAGAGCTTTCAGTGAGATAATGCACACTGTGCCTGGCACTCAGTAAGTGCTCAATAAACACTACACTGCTCTTTCGATCCTCAATTTCTACCTCTTGACCTTTTACAAACGGGACTTAGGCAACAGAGGCAAGTTTCCTGAGAGAAAGGGCTCCAGCAATTTCTCCTCCCCTTGTTGCACTGCATGACTCTTTGGAAGGCTGTTAATTCCCATGCAAGCTTAATTTGTGTCTTTCAAGCCTAATGAGATAGTTAGCTTGATTTATCTTTCCAGCCGAGTTCTGCCTAATTCCTTATCTGCATGTGGGTAGTCCAGGCATGCCATCTCACTAACGGGGAAGCAGGCTGTGTCTGTGTTACAAATGAAAGACTACAGAATGGGGACCATCACAAATTCACCCAGCATGAGCAGAGCACAGGCAGGCTGGATCCCAGGAGGGATGCCCATTATCAAACAAACCAGCTAAAATATGCAGCCCAAAACAGAGCTTGAATGCTAACAAATCTCTGTTTCCCCCTGTGGGGCTCACATCAAGAATTCCAAACGTAAAAATATGGGGAAAAAAAGAAAAGTGGAAAAACAAAAACAAAAATCCCATCCATTGTCTTTAAACCCAAAAAAGACCTAGAGTGAACCAGGCTAAGTGAAACGCTGTGCCATCTCCATCAAGAGTGTCCCGTACCTGTCAGCTCCATGAACAAAAATTGGACCATGTATATTTTTTGTACATTTGGTAAAGTGTTCACTATGCATAGGTAGACCTTATTTATATGAAAATCCCTTACGGAAGAGAAAAATTAGGAAAAGAATCTTTGCTTAATAAAGGAAATTGCTGAGAAGCTCTCTGATGCATCTTAAAAAAAAAAAATCTTTTTTGAATAGGTAACATTCAGGACTCTTGAACTACACCTAGTGGGCAATGTAAGGTTTAATTTTCACTAAATGAAAACAAGTTACCAGAGTCCCCTTCCCCGTGGGCCTCAAATCTAAAGTAAGACATTAGGAGACCATTTCAGGCCCCATTTGGTTTTCTTTCCTGGGGGCAAAATGTTCTGTCTTCCTCTGCCTCTCCAAAGCTCAAGAATGAAAATGCACAAACATCCTAGTCAATAGGTGTAGGTTTTGCTTCCTTGCCAAGTGGTTCTAAGAAAGGAAATCTCAAAGGTTCTCAGGCACTGTTGGTGAAAGAGGAAGCACGTTCAACTTCTGGGGGAGGTTCGCAGTATCTGCTCAAAATAAGAATGTCATTACTCCAGATCCAGCAATTCTACTTCTAGGGATCTGTCCCATAGAATTATCTGCACAAATGGACAAAGATAAACACCCAAGAATTATCCACTGTAGCAGGGGCTGGCAAATTAGAGCCCTCAAGCTAAATCTGGTCTGTACCGGTTTTTTGTAAATAAAGTTTTACTGGAACCCAGTCAAACCCATTTATTTACATAATGCCCGCAGCTGCTTTTGTGCTACAGCAGCAGAGTTGAGTAGCTGCAGCAGAGACTGTATGGCCTGCAAAGCTGAAAATATTTGCTAGCTGGCCCTTTACAAAGCAGTTCACCAACCCCTGCTCTAGAACATCATTTGTGAGAATGAAAAATGGAAATAACAAAAACACTTCATGATGAAGTGTGGCTGAGGCTTGTTGGTACCCTGCCTGCCCCCTCAGCCCACCCCAGAGGCTACCCATAGCTTCTGTTGCTGGCATCCTACCATGAGCACCCGGTGCTCTCTGCCTGGGACGTGCCCGTGTATGCTGACAATGTGACTTTCGGTAGGGGCCTTGGACCACTCAATAGAAACTTGACCTCTGAAAAGGCTGGGGACTAGGGTCAATCCAAATCCTAGACACCAAGCCTTCAGTGCTCTTCCCTGGTTGGTGATCCTCCGAGCATGCTGCCACACATCGTTACTGGGAGAATTAAGTGCTGTCCATACACAACTGGAAACTCATGGCTGGTCTCTCCTGGACTCTGCCTTCTGCTGATTTGGGTCTGTATCCTTTCTCTTCAATAAACCATAACCAGGAGTATAACAGCTTTTCTGAGTTCTGTGAGCGCTTCTAGAGAATCACTGAACCTGACGGTGGTCCTGGGGCCCTCCCGAGCTGCAGTTACCCACGCATCAATCGTCCTTGACTGGGGGCTTCCCTGGTGGCGCAGTGATTAAGAATCCGCCTGCCAATGCAGGGGACACGGGTTCAAGCCCTGGTCCGGGAAGATCCCACGTGCCGTGGAGTAACTAAGCCCGTGCGCCACAACTACTGAGCCTGTGCTCTAGAGCCCGCGAGCCACAACTACTGAGCCTGTGTGCCACAACTCCTGAAGCCCGCGTGCCTAGAGCCTGTGCTCCGCAACAAGAGAAGTCACAACAATGAGACGCCCACACACCACAATGAAGAGTAGCCCCCGCTCGCCACAGCTAGAGAAAGCCCGTGCGCATCAACAAAGACCCAACACAGCCAAAAATAAATAAATAAGTAAATAAATCAATTAATTAATTAAATAAATTAAGAAAAAAATCGTCCTTGATTGGCCTGCCTCCCTTCCTGGTCTCACTTCCCCAGCCTCTTGTTGGTGTTTCCTGGGATCACCTTCCTAGTAGCCTGCTTGCACCCACGTCCTTGTCTTAGGATCAGATTTGGGAGCACCCAAACTGAGACTGGAGAGGACTAATTATGAGTTTTCTTTTTTTGCGGTACGCGGGCCTCTCACTGTTGTGGCCTCCCCCGTTGCGGAGCACAGGCTCCGGACGCGCAGGCCCAGCGGCCATGGCTCACGGGCCCAGCCGCTCCGCGGCATGTGGGTTCCTCCCGGAACGGGGCACGAACCCATGTCCCCTGCATCGGCAGGCAGACTCTCAACCACTGCGCCACCAGGGAAGCCCAAGAGGACTAATTAAATAATTTCTGATGTGACAACACCATGGAAACCAGAACCATGGTAAAAAATGAGACAGACCTATATATACAAGATGGAAACATCTCCAAGACATATTGCTAGGAGACAAAATCAAGTTGCAAAACAGTATATGTAAACACAATCTCTTTTTGCTTAAGAAAACGTTAACATATAGAATAGAAAATAGTATCTGGAAGAATATTCACAAAATTGTTAAGAGTAGCTCTCTCTAGAGAGAGGAAACAGAGAACTTGACACTTTTTCTAATTATTATATAAGTATGTACAGTTTGAACTTCTTACTAGAATATGTTATTTTGGAAAGAAAACAAAGGAAAAAATAAGTTCATATTAGAGAATTAACATCGAAATTACCAGAAGGGCAGAAGGATGAATGGAAATCTGATAGCCTACATTCCTTATCCCAAGGTGCAAAGTAGCTTGGCTTGGTAAATCACTCAGCACTTGAAAGGTGGTCGCTCCTCAGTGATTCAGCCCTTCTGATGGGAAGCAGTTGCTGCTATGGCCATCTGACCTAATTGGCAGGCTTTGGGACTTGCAAATCGCTTGGTAAAGTTATGGCAATCTTAACAGTCTTTTAAAAAACATACATTTAAAATGCAAATTATAACAAGCGGAATAAAACTAATGACTTCTATCATAAAATTTGCCTGGGAGGGTATCAAGATTTGCCATCATTGTAAATGCTAGGGAGTGTGAGAATAGGGAATTAAGACTGGATATTTATTGAATCCAGAAAGGGGCTCAGAGACAGGAGACCAGATACCCCTGACCACTCCACTTTGTAGACAGGGAAGCCAAGTCACTAAGCAAGCTGGTGAGACACTTGCAGCATTTGCAGCAAAAAACCTGTAAAGGAAGCAAATTCCTCATAACTAGATCCCTACATTTCTCCTCTTTAGAAACAATAACATCCAGGAATTTTGTTGTGAGGCACCCCAAATATCCACACTGGCTGTTACGGGGGACTCGTCTTACTGCAGTCAACAGTATATACCTGCAAGATGTATAGGCTCTAATTTCCCCTCATCATCTGGAGGGAACTTCAAAACAACGTTTACAAACCAGAGAGTGACAAAAAGGCATAGATATCAGCAAGGACCTACCGTACAGCACAGGGAACTGTGCTCAGTATCTTGTAATAACCCATAATGGAAAAGAATCTGAAAAAGAATGTGTGTGTGTGTGTGTGTGTGTGTGTGTGTGTGTAACTGAATCACTTGGCTGTACACTTGAAACTAATACAACATTGTAAATTAACTATACTTCAATTTAAAAAAAAAGGCATAGATGTCACAAAGCCCATGCACCACAAAACCTGTGAAGAGGGCACCTCGCATTTCCTCTTAGATCCTATTTACTCTTCATGGCTTTAGACATAATTCAAATAAACTTGGTCATGTGGTTTCCCCATCTGGAGTAATTAAAATTAATCTGGTAGATTGTGACTACCAGACAGATACCAGAACTTAAAAAAGTACAACAGAACCAGGGTTATTTGGTGAAGGGGCAAACAACCCTTTTCTCCTTCATAGAGCCCGGGGAAATTCACTGTGTGATCATTTATTTTTATAATTAAGATTCTGAATCAGTGAGAAAGCTCAACGTCCTGGTTAATGGGTCAAAGGAAGTACAAATAGTTTTCTATCAAACAGTTAAAACTTTAAAGCTTTTTTTAAAAAAAAATCAATTTATTTATTTATTTTTGGCTGCGTTGGGTCTTCGTTGCTGCCCGCTGGCTTTCTCTAGTTGTGGCGAGCGGGGGCTACTCTTCGTTGCGGTGCGCGGGCTTCTTATTGTGGTGGCTTCTCCTGTTGCGGAGCACAGGCTCTAGGTACACAGGCTTCAGTAGTTGTGGCACACGGGCTCTAGAGCACAGGCTCAGTAGTTGCGGCGCACGGACTTAGTTGCTCTGCAGCATGTGGGATCTTCCTGGACCAGGGCTCAAATCTGAGTCTCCTGCATTGGCAGGTGGATTCTTAGCCACTGCGTCATCAGGGAAGTCCCTAAAGCCTTTTTTAAAGTTTAAGGGGAACGCGTTTGGCGAGTAGAAAATTTACTCACACAAAATCCCTTTAGTGCCCCTCCCCCAGTGATCAGAGTACATCACCAGGCATGCCAGGAACGTGCTCTGTGCCCTGTCACACTGTTCTCTCTCTAACCTCGACAAACCTCATGCACCCTGACGGCTACAGTCTCCAAGGATCACCCTCTGTGTGGGCCAGTGAGTCACTGAAGTCCAGCTCTATCCTCAGACGGGGCGTGGACACACCTGGCATATTCTACTTTCTGAAATTTATCTCTAAAGAATCACCAACATATTGAAACCATGTACAAGCCCCTGCCTCCTTGTCATGTTGTAGCAAAAATAGAAATGAGGTTTTCTTCTTTTCTGACAAACAAGGAAAATAAAGGAACAATGGGTAGGCTAGGGAAACAACATAAAACTGGCCTGAAAGAGTTAAGCAATCCTAGTTTTACTTTAACTGTTACTTGTCCTTCACAAAGCTAACTCCTTAAACACTCTCTGACTCATGTGAATTACATCCTGCACCTAGTCTTTACATCCCCTACACTCCCTTGTAACAATTTACCCCTTGTAGCATTCTTCATTTCAGAAAGGTCACCAGCCATAACCCACAGATGAACAGACCTAATTACTGGGTTGCCTGACGCCAGCTGTGACTGTTTTAACTTTTTGCAAAAAAAAAAAAGAATACGAGGCTGTCACTGCTTTGATCCTTATCATCTATCCCAGATCTCAGACTATAAGACCTCTCCTGGGACTCCACTGGTGGTACAGTGGTTAAGACTCCGTGATCCCAATGCAGGGGGCCCAGGGTTTGATCCTTGGTCAGGGAACTAGATCCCACATGCATGCCACAACTGAGAGTTCCCATGCCACAACTAAGGAGCCTGCCTGCTGCAACTAAGACCCAGAGCAACCAAATAAATAAAATGTCGAAGAGAAATGCACACTTCGATATACATCCCAAGGAGGGGAAAGAAAAAAGGCCTCTCCTAATTCCCTGAAGAGGGGGGCACAGTTCTTGAGGCGCTAGCCTGCTGTGTTCCCTTTTTGTCCGGCAAAGAATAAAGCTCTTTCTCCTCCAAAACTCTGTCTCCATATCTTATTTCAGCATCCGTGTAAAAAGAGCCCATATTTTGACATCAATATCTGTCTGCTTCTGTGGTGATGATTGCCATGGCAATTCAGGTTAGGGAAACACAACCGGCAAAACAAAAGCATGATGAGAGGCACCGATGGGCTCAAGGCTCTGAAGGAACATGGAGAGCACCACTGCTTTATGAAGCACCTACTATGTGTGTGGCCCAGGGCTAGGCATATCACATGGATTAACTCACTTAATCTTCATATCAACCCACTAGAATGGGGTTTCTCACCCTCAGCAGTGCTGACATTTGGGGCCAGATCGTTCTGTGTTATGGGGGCTGATCTGAGCACTGCAGGATGTCCAGCAGCACCCCTGGCCTCTGCCCACTGGATGCCATTAGCAGTGCTCTCCCCAGCTGTGACAACCCAAAGTATCTCCAGACATTGCCAAACATAATCCACCCGCTCCCCTTCCACTGCTCTAAGGCAGCTGCTGTCACTGGCCCATTTTACAGCTGGGGAGCTGGAGGCCCAGAGGTGCAGGGAGATCCCTGCTCCAGTCAACATCCACGTGCCCCGAGTGAGTCAGGGGCAAGTTGAGGCTTTCACGTGTTGATATGTGCTGTAAAAATGATTTTGTTCTTTCCCACAAGAGCTAAACTCCTTTGGTTGCTAATTTAGTTTGCCAAGGCAGACGGTTCTGGAAGGGAAGCTGGACGACTTAGAGTGTGGGTGTGATAAACACTGCAAATGAAAAGGAAAGAAAATCTTGATCTTTACCAGTGGGAGCAGACTTGGCAGCTGCCCAGTTTGCAGGTTCGGTTCACAAGGTGATGCCCCCACCTGCACAGAGACCCCCGCCTCATGGAACCCCACCTCGTCGCTGTCCCCTGCAGTCCACCTCTTGGGTGCTGGATTGAGCATGCTCCCGCATTTCTGAAAAAGCTGCACTAAGCTACCAAAACCCATCCTAGCTGTTTCACAGTCCTCTTGAACTTGTCACTCTGGAGGGATCCCCACACTTCAGCAGGCTGTTCGGGAGTGATGTCAGCCCTTGGAGGAGCCCAAAGCAGTCTACACGCCCCTGCTTCCTCCCCTTCCCCCTCCCCACAGGCCACTCCACAAACGCACCCATATTCTCTTTTCAACTTTTGCAAAACTTCCTCAAATTACCGTTGGTCCCCTGCATCCGTAGACATGGAGGCCATTTCATATAAGGGACGTGAGCATCCACGGAGTTTGGGATCCAAGGTGGGTCTGGAACCAACTGCCCGCAAGTACCTCTTTTTTCTTCTCTCTGGAACCTAGAAGCTGTTTCAGGTTTTCCTTTAAAACCAGGTAGATCATATCACTTCCCTGGGCCTCGGTTTCCCCATTACACAATGAGTGGGTTTATGTAGGATTTAAGGTCCCTTTCAGCTCTGAGATTTCTTCAGTTCCAGTTTCATCCATGATTTAAGGGTGACGTTGTTCATGCTTTCTTGGCTCATTCTGTGATTCACAGCAGCTGCATGGACGGAATTTTTTCTCCATGTTTTTCCTTCTAATAGTCATCGTGACAATTTAGATAGCAGTATTACAATAATTTAAAATCAGCAATGCCGAATCCTGACATCTTTTTACTAGGCACTGAGCAAAGTACTTTATATACATTTTTGACTTAATCAACACCACCGTCCTATTAGGGAAGGTGCTATTTATACACCCATTTTGCAGATGGGGAATTAGAGGCTCAGAGGGCTTAGGAGGTTGAGTGTCCAAGGTCACACAGCCAGCATGGGCATAGAACGAATTGAAATTCAAAGCTCAGCATCATTTCTCCTCCTTCTGTCTCAGAAAGAAGAGACTTCTCACCCATTCCCCCCTTCCACTGACCCTGACACAAGACAAAGACAAGATTAGGAACAGAAATATACACAACAGGTCCTCAAGTCAGCATGTCAAGGAGAATGGCCCTAAAACCCCCTCATGACAGTGCCGTGTTGGAGACCTTTACACCATCTCTCTGGGGTCCAGCAGGGTCAGGTTAACCTCCAACATCTGAATGGATGGCTGCTTCTTCAGGGGCGCAGCAGACAAGGAAGTTGTCTTACGTTTAGGGATACTGATATGAAAAGTATAATAATACCAGCTGACATTTATATAGAGCTTACCATGTGCCAACCCTGTTCCATGGACTTTGGATACACTAAATTATTTAGTCCACACAACTCTATTTACAAAGAGAGTACTATTATTATTATCTCCTTGGGCCTAGAGGTCACACACTGGCATCATGGTCTGCCTCCCTGAAGATGGACCTGGAGAAAACCCTAAGCAGGCTTCGGTCATTTGGGTGAAAAATTCTGGGATCCCAGTACTCAGAGGTGATCTGGAAAGGAAGATGTGGGCTCCAGGTGGGCACATCTCCTTGTCTCCCTAGACTCCTTGCCTTTAGACCCCCTCAACCCATTTAAAGTACAAGGCCCAGGAACACCTAAATAGACATTTCTCCAAAGAAGACATACAGATGGCCAAGAGGCACATGAAAAGATGCTCAACATCACTAATTATTAGAGAAATGCAAATCAAAACTACAATGAGGTATCACCTCACACCAGTTAGAATGGGCATCATCAGGAAATCTACAAACAACAAATGCTGGAGAGGGTGTGGAGAAAAGGGAACCCTCTTGCACTGTTGGTGGGAATGTAAATTGACACAGCCACTATGGAGAACAGTATGGAGGTTCCTTAAAAAACTAAAAATAGAATTACCATATGACCCAGCAATCCCACTACTGGGCATATACCCACAGAAAATCATAATTCAAAAAGACACATGCACCCCAATGTCCACTGCAGCACTATTTACAATAGCCAGGTCATGGAAGCAACCTAAATGCCCATGGACAGATGAACTCATAAAGAAGATGTGGCACATATATACAATGGGATATTATTCAGCCATAAAAAGGAATGAAATTGGGTCATTTGTAGAGACATGGATGGACGTAGAGACTGTCATACAGAGTGAAATAAGTCAGAAAGAGAAAAACAAATATCGTATATTAATGCATGTGTGTGGAACCTAGAAAAATGGTACAGATGAACTGGTTTGCAGGGCAGAAATAGAGACACAGATGTAGAGAACAAACATATGGACACCAAGCGGGGAAAGGGGGTGGTGGTGGTGCGATGAATTGGGAGATTGGGGCTGACATATATACACTAATATGTATAAAATAGATAACTAATTAAAAAAGAAGACCTCTTTAAGTAATAGAAGACATGAAGAGATGAAAAATAAATAAATAAAATAAAAAATTAAAGTACAAGGCCCAGGGTAGAGGCCCCTTTTGCCCAGGTCTGCAGGCAATGATGGCTTAAAGTGTTGGGTTCCTTTAATCCAGTGGTTCTCAGCTAGGGCCAATTCTGCCCCCAAGCTTGGCAATGTCAGGAGACATCTGGATTGTCACACTGCAGATGGGGGGTTACTACCGGCATCTAGCGAGTAGAGGCCAGGGATGTTCCTAACCATCTTACACTGCACAGGGCAGCGCCACGACAAAGAATTATCTGACCCCAAATGTCCACAAGTGCCAAGGTTAAAAATCCTGCCTTAAGGGAAAAAGCACGCATTTGGGGGTTTCCCTTCATTAACACCCAATCCATTGTCATCAAAGGAAAGTCCCTGTGACCCAAGTGGCTACAAAGATCTGCAGGGAAAAAGAGCTGCAGGGGGAGGGAGAGAAGTCACCTCTCTGAGATAAAGAGGGTTTGGGAGCTCAACAGAGAAGAAATTCCAGAGCAAATTCAGGGCAAGAGGAAACAGGGAGTGGGGGGAGGGACTGCTGAGAATGTCGCTGTGGCTTATGAATCAGATCTTCCTCCTTGCCCAAGAGAAAGAACTCAAGATTGCAATCTGTTTTAAAATTCCTTCGGACCACGGCCGGACTACTTCTTTGTGTCTGTGTGGAAACTGAGCCATGTGGAGCCTGCGTTTACAGGGATGACATATGGGTTGAAGAATCATGTTCAGATCTGTGTGTGGATCACACTGTCTAGGAGGAAGCATTTAAAAGTGTGACTGTAATGTAATGTGCTTGCTTTTACATGAACAACTGAAACTTACACGTCTGAATGAGGATCATCTTTGTAATATTTGTTTAAGAGATGCTGGCATTGCTTTGGGAGAGAATGTTCACTGCAAACTGTCTTCTGAGCTAGTTATATGACACCCACTTGAGCTTTAGAAGATGCCCCTCGTCTTCTAAAATAACTGAGAAAATAAAGGAGAGAGACCACGAACGTGAGAATCACTTGGAAGACTTTTAAAAGTATCAGTGCCGGGTCCTCACCCCAAGAGATTCTGTTGATTGGTTTAGGGGTGGGGGACTGGATGTCCATGTTTTTCAACAGTTCCCCAGGTGAGTCTCATGTGTGGTCAGGTTAGACACACTGTATTAGAAGCAGATCAAAATATCCACTGGACTGGTAGCTTAGCTGGGGAAAAACCCCACACGTTTGGTGTCAGAAATGTTGTGAGTAGAGAAAAACGGACAGTTTTTTCTTTTCACTGTGTTCCAATAAAACGTTATTTATAAAAACAGGGAGTGGGCCAGATTTAGCCCATGGGCTGTGATCTGCCAATCCCTGATCTATCTAGGGCAGTGATGTTCAAAGTATAGACCCCAGAACACCAGCTTCAGCATCACCTAGAGCCTATTAGAAATGCAAGTTCTCAGGTGCCATCAAGGATCTACTGAATCTACTGGAGATCTACTTGTCCTATATAATTTTTCCTTATTCCCCAACAGAGTCTCTTTCTTAACCTTCAATGTGGGTCAATGCAGCAACTGTCTTGAATCCTAGCTCAAGACGAGGTGTCAAATCCTAGTGATAGGTGGAGGACCAGCTGGGATCCAGCCAGAGTGACAGTGGTAGAGCTGGGGTTGAGCTCAGGTCCTGATGACCTCCTGGGTCCCTACTCTTAACCTCTCTTGGCATTTGCAGCATTCTAAATCATGCTTTGAAAGAAATGCTGCTCATTTGGATGGGCACATTCTAGTATGTTTAAATATCACCCTACTTTTAGAATAGATACATAAATTGTTGTATAGTTACACACTGAAATACTATATTAAAAATGTGATGAAAGGGGACTTCCCTGGTGGTCCAGTGGTGAAGACTTCGCCTTCCAATGCAGGGGGTGTGGGTCTGATGCCTGGTCGGGGAGCTAAGATCCCACATGTCTCGCGGCCAAAAAACCAAAACGTAAAAAACAGAAGCAATACTGTAACAAATTCAATAAAGACTTTTAAAAAAAGTGATGAAAAACCACAAAGACACATAATTATATGAATAAATTTCATAAGGATGACGTTGAGTGAAGGAAGTGGTATGATTCCACTTACACAAAGGTCAGAAAGAGACAAGATGAATGTACAATAAGAAAAGTCAGCACAGTGCCCCCTGGGGGAGGGAGCAGTAACTGAAAAGGGCACAAGGAAGTTTCTGGGAACACTCTTGTTCTTGATCTGAGTGCATGGGTGTGTTCGTTTTATAAAAATTCATGAATTGTATCTTTAAGACTGATGCACTTTTCTATATGTATATTACACTGCAACAAAAAGTCAACTTTAAAAAACAAACGAATGCGACTAATGTCTACAACTGAGCTTGAAATGCATAGGAAAAAAAATGAATCAAGAGATAAATAGAGAGATGGAGAGACGTGTGATAAAGCAAGTGGGAAATGTTCATTGCAGAATCTAAGTGGTGGGAATACGGATGCTGACAGAACCATTCTTTCAAAAAATTTTTAAAGTTTCTCAATAAAATGTTGGGATTAAAAAAAAAACACAAACAGCTTAATTGTCCTACTTGTATATTTTATAGCTTTCGCTTGCTTCTTTATACCATAGAAATGTCAATTTACAGGTCTGTGCGCCCATTCAGTTCCCAGGCTGGTCACAGGGCTGTTGGATCCTGCAGTAGGTAGGCAACTTGGTGAAACATCAGGGACACAGGAGCGAGCAGGACAAGACTCTCTGGGGAGACGGTGCAGACCTCCCAGTGGGTCCTGCCAGCTTATCCCAATGACCGCAATAACCAGACCACACATGGCCAGACACACAGTCCTGCGCCTGAACTGAGGGGTCTCACACCCTGATGATCTGTCTACTCACAACACCAAACCAAAGGTTCAAGTTGACTGTGGACCACTGACTACAGAGCAAACCCCTGCCTTCAATGCCTTCCTCCTTCCACATGATCTACACCACAGGTCATTGGGGAAATGCAAATTAAAATCACAACCAGTTGTTTCATTAAAAAAAACCTTACCTACATAGGATAAAATCCATCCATTTTTAAGTATACAAAGTTTTCTCCCTAGTACTTAACATCATTTCTACTCGACATAACTCAGCTGTTTTGTTTACTGCCTGTTCTGTTTACAACATTCAAGCACTCACCCGATGAAACTGGGATTTTTGTCTCATTCCTTCACTGACGTATGTACAGAGCCTGACTCACAAGAGGTACTCAACGAATATTTGAGTTGAATGAATATATACATTAATATGGAAAAATATCCAAGATATATTATGTGAAAAGAGTAAGTTGCATGAAAGTATATTTATATATTTTGGATGTTAACAACAGAGGCTGGAGATCTATGCATACACACATGTGCACACATGTCACACATACACACACACACACACAGGTGCGTACATTCCTGGAAAGAAGGCTACAATAAGTTGTTAAGAGTAGCTACCTTTAAGTAGGGGGACTTAGGGATTTTTACTTTTTATTCTACTCTCTCCTTTATGTTTGTATCACACACACATATGTATTATACATACATATATGAATATACATTTACATGTACATATAATAACAACATAAAAAAGCCTCCAGTACTCCTTGTCCCATGTAACCCCTTCACGTCACCACATGCAGGAGACATGCACCCATAAACCACAATGTGGGGTGGAGTAGAGACCTGATTGAAAAATACTCTGCTCATCTTCCCAGGAGGGTTGCCCAGCCCTGTCTCCCACTGAGCCAGGCCACAGTGCATCTGCCCAGGCCACACTACCTGGGACATGGGGCTTGTTTGCAGAGCAAGATGTTTCTGTCTGGCCCAGTGATTATGGGCAGAAACAGGGAAGCCGTTTGAAACCCTGCACAGATGGGCACGAATTCAGCCAACAGGCTCTGCCCCGGAACTCTTCACACTTAGGCAGCTAAAGTGAAACTGCTGGGAACAATGAGAGGTTAAAATGCCATAAAGAGGGCTTCCCTGGTGGCACAGTGGTTGGGAGTCCGCCTGCCGATGCAGGGGACGCGGGTTCGTGCCCCGGTCCGGGAGGATTCCACATGCTGTGGGGCGGCTGGGCCCGTGGGCCATGGCCGCTGGGCCTGCGCGTCCGGTGCCCATGCTCCACAGCGAGAGAGGCCACGGCAGTGAGAGGCTCGCGTACCGCAAAAAAAAAAAAAAAAAAAAGCCATAAAGAGAAGAAACATGCCCCAAACAGTCACATTACATGAGCAGACCGGCTCTGAGCCCACACCAACCTGCCCTTCACAGCTCCTGGTGGAGGCCACCACCTCACCTGCAAACTCCAAGGAGACCAGCAGAGCTGCTACTACATCTCAGGGGGTCCCAACCTCAGCATCCCTGACATTCTCCTCTGTCTTGTGCAGTGTAGGATGTTTAGCAGCATCCCTGGCCTCTACCCACGAGATGCCAATAGCTCCCCCCAAGTTGTGACAACCAAAAATACCTCCAGACGTTGCCAGATGTCCCCTAGGTGACAAAAATCAGCTCAGCTGAGAACCACTCATCTAACAGCTTTTCTACTTGAGTAGGTGCCCGGGGCTTGCCAGCCAAAAGGTATTTGGTGAATATACTGCAAGGACTTCTCTTGTTAGGCTGAATTCCCCAAGCTTGGAATTTGGTGGTGTGGGATCGCCCATTGACACTGATCACGAACTCAGGTAACAGGTGCTCAGAGAGGCAGAGGAGCAAGCTGGTTCAGGGTCCAGCCTGGCTCCTTTGTTTGCCTCTTGGGTGCCTGTGGCAGAGACAATCGTGTGGTCTCCAAAGCCTTTTCTTCCTGGACAAGCAGCTGGACTACATTTCCCTGCCTCCCCTGCAGGGAGCTTTAGCCAAAAGTGTCTGAGTGGAAGCAGAAGTGATATTCATAACTTCCAGGCCTGCCCCATAAAAACTTCCCAGGCAACACACAATCCTCAACTATCTCTCTCTCTCCCCCATTCATCAGCTAGAGATGAAACCCTCCAAGGCCTGAGAAGATGGCAGAGCCACAAGATGGAAGGGGCCCGGGTCACTGAATCACCAAGTGGAAGGCCACTTGTGAGAAGACCCACAAAGGATCAGTGTGCAAGAAATAAGGGCCACGGCTCCCTCTTGCAAGAGCACCGGAATCACAACTAACTGCTGAATAATCATCAACAGGAAGACACTGGAACTCAGAAAAAAGATACCCCACATCCAAAGACAAAGCAGAAGCCACAATCAGACAGTAGGAGGGGCGCAATCACAATAAAATCAAAACCCATAACTGCTGGGTGGGTGACACACAAACTGGAGAATGCTTATATCACAGAAGTCCACCCACTGGAGTGAAGGTTCTGAGCCCCATGTCAGGCTTCCCAACCTGGAGGTCCAGCAATGGGAGGAAGAATTCCTAGAGAATCAGACTTTGAAGGCTAGTGGGAGTTGATTGCAGGACTTTGACAAGACAGGGGGAAACAGAGACTCCCCTCTTGCAGGGCACACCCAAAGTGGTGTGCGCATCAGGACCAAGGGGAAGGAGCAGTGACCCCAGGGGAGACTGAGCCAGACCCACCTGCTAGTGTTGGAGGGTCTCCTGCAGAGGCGAGGGGTGGCTGTGGCTCACCGCGGGGACAAGGACACCGGCAGCAGAAGTTCTGGAAAGTACTCCTTGGTGTGAGCCCTTCCAGAGTCTGCCATTAGCCCCACCAAAGAGCCAGGTAGGCTCCAGTCCTGGGTCGCCTCAGGCCAAACAACCAAAAGGGAGGAAACCCAGCCCCACCCATCAGCAGACAAATGGATTAAAGTTTTACTGAGCTCTGCCCACCAGAGCAACACCCAGCTCTACCCACCACCAGTCCCTCCCATCAGGAAGCTTGCACAAGTCTCTTAGATAGCCTCATCCACCAGAGGGCAGACAGCAGAAGCAAGAAAAACTACAATCCTGCAGCCTGTGGAAGGAAAACCACATTCACAGAAAGACAAAATGAAAAGGCGGAGGACTTTGCACCAGATGAAGGAACAAGATAAAACCCCAGAAAAACAACTAAATGAAGTGGAGATAGGAAACCTTCCAGAAAAAGAATTCAGAATAATGATAGTGAAGATGATCCAAGACCTCAGGAAAAGAATGGAGGCAAAGATCGAGAAGATGCAAGAAATGTTTAACAAAGACCTAGAAGAATTAAAGAACAAATACCTAGAAGAATTAAAGAACAAACACACAGAGATGAACAATACAATAACTGAAATGAAAAATACACCACAAGGAATCAATAGCAGAATAACTGAGGCAGAATAACAGATGAGTGACCTGGAAGACAGAATGGTGGAATTCACTGCCATGGAACAGAATAAAGAAAAAAGAATGAAAAGAAATGAAGACAGCCTACGAGACCTCTGGGACAACATTAAACACAACAACATTTGCATTATAGGGGTCCCAGAAGGAGAAGAGAGAGAGAAAGGACCCGAGGAAATATTTGAAGAGATAATAGTCAAAAACTTCCCTAACATTGTTAAAGAAATAGCCACCCAAGTCCAGGAAGTGCAGAGAGTCCCAGGCAGGATAAACCCAAGGAGAAACACGAGACACATAGTAATTAAATTGACAAAAATTAAAGACAGAGAAAAATTATTGAAAGTAACAAGGGAAAAACAACAAATTACATACAAGGGAACTCCCATAAGGTTAACAGCTGAATCTCAGCAGAAACTGTACAAGCCAGAAGGAAGTGGCATGATATACTTAAAGAGATGAAAGGGAAGAACCTACAACCAAGACTACTCTACCCGGCACATATCTCATTCAGATTCGATGGATAAATCAAAAGCTTTACAGACAAGCAAAAGCTAAGAGAATTCAGCACCACCAAACCAGTTTTACAACAAATGCTGAAGGAACTTCTCTAAGTGGGAAACACAAGAGAAGAAAAGGACCTACATAAACAAATCCATAACGATTAAGAAAATGGTAACAGGAACATACATATCGAAAATTACCTTAAATGTGAATGGATTAAATGCTCCAACCAAAAGACACAGGCTCGCTGAATGGATACAAAAATAAGACCCATATATATGCTGTCTACAAGAGACCCACTTCAGACGTAAGGACACATACAGACTGAAAGTGAAGGGATGGAAAAAGATATTCCATGCAAATGGAAATCAAAAGAAAGCTGGAGTAGCAACATTCATATCAGATAAAATAGACTTTAAAGAATGTTACAAGAGACAAGGAAGGACACTACATAATGATCAAGGGATCAATCCAAGAAGAAGATATAACAATTATAAATATATATGCACCCAACACAGGAGCACCTCAGTACATAAGGCAACTGCTAACAGCTATAAAAGAGGAAATCGACAGTAACACAGTAACAGTGGGGGACTTTAACACCCCACTTTCACCAATGGACAGATCATCCAGATAGAAAATTAATAAGGAAACACAAGCTTTAAATGACACAATAGACCAGATAGATTTAATTGATATTTATAGGACATTCCATCCAAAAACAGACTACACTTTCTTCTCAAGTGCACACAGAACATTCTCCAGGATAGATCACATCTTGGGTCACAAATGAAGCCTCAGTAAATTTAATAAAATTGAAATCGGGACTTCCCTGGTGGCACAGTGGTTAAGAATCCATCTGCCAATGCAGGGGACGTGGGTTTGATCCCTGGTTCAGGAAGATCCCACATGCCACAGAGCAACTAAGCCCGCATGCCACAACTACTGAAGCCTGCCTGCCTAGAGCTAGTGCTGCACCACAAGAGAAGCCACAGCAACGAGAAGCCTGTGCAACACAATGAAGAGCAGCCCCTCCACAACTGGAGAAGGCCCATGCACAGCAACGAAGACCCAACACAGTCAGAAAAAAAAAAAAAAAAAACTACCTTAAAAAATAAATAAATAAAATTGAAGTCATACGAAGCATCTTTTCCAACCATGATGCTATGAGATTAGAAATCAATTACAGGGAAAAAAACCCGTAAAAAACACAAACACATGGAGGCTAAACAATACGTTACTAAATAACCAAGAGATCACTGAAGAAATCAAAAAATACCTAGAGACAAATTACGATGAGAACACGATGATCCAAAACCTACGGGACGCAGCAAAAGCAGTTCTAAGAGGGAAGTTTACAGCAATACAATCCTACCTCAAGAAACAAGAAAAATCTCAAATAACAATCTAACCTTACACCTAAAGGAACTAGAGAAAGAAGAACAAACAAAACCCAAAGTTAGTAGAACGAAAGAAATCATAAAGATCAGAGCAGAAATAAATGAACTAGAAACAAAGAAAACAATAGCAAAGATCAATAAAACTAAACAGTGGTTCTTTGAGAAGATAAACAAAATTGATAAACCTTTAGCCAGACTCACCAAGAAAAAGAGGGAGAGGACTCAAATCAATAAAGTTAGAAATGAAAAAGGAGAAGTTACAACAGACACTGCAGAAATACAAAGCATCATAAGAGCCTACTACAAGCAACTCTATGCCAATAAAATGGACAACCTGGAAGAAAGGGACAAATTCTTAGAAAGGTAGAACCTTCCAAGACTGAACCAGGAAGAAATAGAAAATATGAACAGACCAATCACAACTAATGAAATTGAAACTGTGATTAAAAATCTTCCAACAAACAAAAGTCCAGGACCAGATGGCTTCACAGGTGAATTCCATCAAACATTTAGAGAAGAGCTAACACCCATCCTTCTCAAACTCTTCCAAAAAATTGCAGAGGAAGGAACACTCCCAAACACATTCTATGAGGCCCCCATCACCCTGATACCAAAACCAGACAAAGATACTACAAAAAAAGAAAATTACAGACCAGTATCACTGATGAATATAGATAGAAAATACTAGCAAACAGAATCCAACAACACATTAAAAGGATCATACACCATGACCATAGGATTTATCCCAGGGATGCAAGGATTCTTCAATATACGCAAATCCATCAACGTGATATACCATATTAACAAACTGAAGGAGAAAAACCTTATGATCATCTCAATAGATGCTGAAATAGCTTTTGACAAAATTCAACACGCATTTATGATAAAAACGCTCCAGAAAGTGGGCACAGAGGGAACCTACCTCAACATAATAAAGGCCAAATACGACAAACCCACAGCAAACATCGTTCTCAATGGTGAAAAACTGAAAGCATTTCCTCTAAGATCAGGAACAAGACAAAGATGTCCACTCTCACCACTATTATTCAACATAGTTTTGGAAGTCCTAGCCACGGCAACCAGGGAAGAAAAAGAAATAAAAGGAAAATTGTAAAAGAAGAAGTAAAACTCTCACTGTTTGCAGATGACATGATACCATACATAGAGAATCCTAAAGATGCCACCAGAAAACTACTAGAGCTAATCAATGAATTTGGTAAAGTTGCAGGATACAAAATTAATGCACAGAAATCTCTTGCATTCCTATACACTAACAACGAAAGATCAGAAAGAGAAATTAAGGAAACAATCCCATTCACCATTGCAACAAAAAGAATAAAATACCTAGGAATAAACCTACCTATGGAGGTAAAAGACCTGTACTCAGAAAACTATAAGACACTGATGAAAGAAATCAGAGATGACACAAACAGATGGAGAGATATACCATGTCCTTGGATTGGAAGAATGAATATTGTGAAAATGACTATACTACCCAAAGAAATCTACAGATTCAATGTGATCCCTATCAAATTACCAGTGGCACTTTTTACAGAACTAGAACAAAAAAATCTTAAAATTTGTATGGAGACACAAAAGACCCCAAATAGCCAAAGCAATCTTGAGGGGAAAAAAATGGAGCTGGAGGAATCAGACTCCCTGAGTTCAGACTATACTACAAAGCTACAGTAATCAAGACAATATAGTACTGGCAAAAAAACAGAAATATAGGTCAATGGAACAGTATAGAAAGCCCAGAGATAAACCCACACACATATGGTCACCTTATCTTTGATAAAGGAGGCAAGAATATACAATGGAGAAAAGACAGCCTCTTCAATAAGTGATGCTGGGAAAACTGGACAGCTACATGTAAAAGAATGAAATTAGAACACTCCCTAACACCATACACAAAAATAAACTCAAAACGATTAAAGACCTAAATGTAAGGCCAGACACTATAAAACTCTTAGAGGAAAACATAGGCAGAACACTCTATGACATACATCACACCAAGATCCTTTTTGACCCACCTCCTAGAGAAATGTAAATAAAAACAAAAATAAATCAGTGGGACCTAATGAAACTTAAAAGCTTTTGCACAGCAAGGAAAACCGTAAACAAGATGAAAAGACAACCCTCAGAATGGGAGAAAATATTTACAAAAGAAGCAACTGACAAAGGATTAATCTCCAAAATATACAGGTAGCTCATGCAGCTCAACATCAAAACAACAAACAACCCAATCCAAAAATGGGCAGAAGATCTAAATAGACATTTCTCCAAAGAAGACATACAGATGGCCAACAAACACATGAAAGGATGCTCAACATCACTAATCATTAGAGAAATGCAAATCAAGACTACAATGAGGTATCACCTCACACCAGTCAGAATGGGCATCATCACAAAATCTACAAACAACAAATGCTGGAGAGGGTGTGGAGAAAAGGGAACCCTCTTGCACTGTTGGTGGGAATGTAAATTGATACAGCCATTATGGAGAACAGTATGGAGGTTCCTTAAAAAACTAAAAATAGAACTACCATATGATCCAGCAATCCCACCACTGGGCATATACCCAGAGAAAACCATAATTCAAAAAGACACATGCACCCCAATGTTCACTGCAGCACTATTTACAATAGCCAGGTCATGGAAGCAACCTAAATGCCCATCGACAGACGACTGGTAAAGAAGATGTGGCACATATATACAATGGAATATTACTCAGCCATAAAAAGGAATGAAATTGGGTCATTTGTAGAGACATGGATGGACGTAGAGACTGTCATACAGAGTGAAATAAGTCAGAAAGAGAAAAACAAATATCGTATATTAACACATATATGTGGAACCTAGAAAAATGGTACAGATGAACAGGTTTGCAGGGCAGAAATAGAGACACAGATGTAGAGAACAAACGTATGGACACCAAGGGGGGAAAGCGGGGTGGTGGTGGTGGTGGTGGGATGAATTGGGAGATTGGGATTGACATGTATACACTAATATGTATAAAATGGATAACTAATAAGAACCTGCTGTATAAAAAAATAAAATAAAATTCAAAAATTCAAAAAAAAAAAAAAAGAAGGGCCACAAAACCTCAGCATTTGATCTATTACAGCTGCTCGCCTTACCTTAACTAATACAGTGCCTTTTGAGCAGGTCACTTGAGCTCTCTGAGTTTCCTCCTCTGTAAAATGGGACTAACACTAGTACGTTCCTCACTTGGTGGTTGTGAGGATCAATTGAGAGAGTGCTTGGGACAGTGCCTGGAACACACTGAGCCTTGATAAAGGCTGGCTATTATGATTAGTGGGGAGAAGAGCTACAACTGAATTCCTGCCCCTCCCATTATCTCTTCTGTGAATTCGTCCAAGTCACACTCAGTAACCTGGAGAAGAATGATTTGCTGCTGTCCTGAAATGCCTTAGGGACACACTGGGATTGTAGGGATACTTCTTGTAATGAGGCTAGGGACCCTCATTTTATCACGCGGTTGTCCAGGCATCTCTTAAGTATCCTGGCCTCTCCGTACCAAAGAGGCCACTGAGAAGCCAACGTGACCCTGCACAAGGATGGAAGAGGACCCCACCCACGAATCATCCACAGGCTGTCTCTCCTCTGCTTCTCCAGCCCCGATGAAATGAAGTAGAATAAAATCTGAAAGCAGACACATAATGGGAAGTTTGGCACCAAGCCAGTGGATACTCTTCCCGGATGCTGTAACTCAGGATCCTAAAGGGAGTGGCTGAGAGTTAAGCCCCCAAAGACCCTCCCTTCCCGGCCAGCGTGGGCCCCAGCTCCAAGGGACAGAGGGAGGGATGAGCCCTTCCGCCCACGCTGCTTATTCGTCACCCACTTGTATGCTTTGTTGTCGTTTTTTTTTTTTCTGGTAAATTATGCCCTTGCCTAAGGCCATCTCTAGAAATAATTGCCAAAAGCCAACTACATTCTGTCCTGATTTAATGCAGGGGGCGGGGGTCAGGCAGACACCCAGGGAAGCAGTTTTCGTGTCAACTTACAAACAGGGAAAGAGAAAATTACACCCACTGAGCATCAGTTGTGTGCTAAGGGCCCTGCACTCACGTCAGCTCACCCATCCTTCGTGAAGGCAGAGCCACATCTGCCTTCCTCATTTCCGTTTCTCCGGTGCCAAACAGTCCTAGGCACATGGGAGGTTATCACCTAAGCTCCTGACCATGGCCCCTACTTATCACTCTGACCTCACTGCATAAGTCGCTCCCCTCATTAACTATGCTCTCGCCACTGAACCATCTTTCTTTTCTTTGAACAAAACAAGCTCATTCTTACCTCAGGGCCTTTGCATTTGCCATTTCCTCTGCCTACAATGTCCCTCTCTCCCATCTTTGCAGGGCTGCTCCTTTCTCAGCTTACGTTACCCAGTTTAAAGTAATGCTCCAGGCCCTCTCTGTTGCCTTACTTTACTCATCTTTAGGTGTTTATTTACTTCTTGTTTGTCTCACCCCAACTAGAATCGTGAAAGGATGGATTACTTCTGTCTTTCTGCTATCTCTCCAGCAACTAAGCACAGCACCTCAACATAGCAGAGGCTTGATAAATATTTGAAGCCGTTAAAACCCAGCGATTGAGAGCCCAGATTCTGGATCGAGATGACCCGAGGCGGAATCCTGGCTCCAGGATCTTGAACCAGATGTTCATCCGATTGCTGCCTCAGTTTCTTCATTCCTCACTAAAATGATGACGATGCCCATGTCACAGTGTTTCTATGAGGATTAAATAAGTTAATTCACGTGAAAACAGTTGGAGTAGTTCCTGGCATGTAGGAGACGCTGTATATGTATTTGCTATTATTATTGTTAAAAACTGAATGAACAGGGTCGGGGAGGGGAGGGGGGAGAGGCAGAAAGAAGTCAGAAGGTACAAACTTCCAATTATAAGATACAGAAGTACTAGGGATACAATGTACAACATGATGACTACAGTTAACATAGTATGATACGCAGGGAAGTTGTTAAGAGAGTAGATCCTAAGAGTTCTCACCACAAGGGGAAATGTTTTTTCTTTTCTTTTTATTGTATCTATATGAGATGATGGATGTTAATTAAACCTATTGTGGTGATTTCACAATATATGTAAATTAAACCATCATGCTATATGTCTTAAACACATACACTGATATAGGTCAATTATTTCTCAATGAAACTGGGAAAAAAAGAAACCTAAAATAAAAAACCAGGAAAAACAACTGAACAACCCCAAGGTAGATTCTATGTGCATCTGAAAGATGGAGAATGGAGGCTCAAAGATATTAAAAGGTCCTTCACGACGTGATACAGCAACGAAGCTCTGGAATCTGGTTTTCTGATTTCTAAGCCACATCCATTTCCATGACGGTGAAAGCTCTCCTCGAAATATAGAGAGACAGGTAACACTACAGCTTGTGCCCTGCAGGCCCCGGCATTTTAAAGGTTAAGCCTTCTCCAGCTGACTGGCGGCTCTCGGTTGGTGAAGTCAGGTCAAAGCAATGGACAGAAGGGAGATCTGGAAAGGATACTTTCGATTTCTGATTTTACTTCACGCACAAGCCTTCACCTCAACCGCCTCCTGGCCTTGGCTGCCAGGCCTGACTGCTTGCAGCCAGCACTGAGGCACAGGTGAGGCTGAACCTGGCCTTCACTGGCGCCCCCTTCTCACTCCATGTAGCTCAGGCCCTGCAGGCACACATATGGCTGGATAAATTCCCAGCCCCCTGATGGTCTCCCCCATGGGGACTTGCCTGGAACAAGGCTTCATCAAAAGGCACCAAAATCACTTAAAAAAACCATGCAAATGGAATAAAAATCCCCAAGAACCCTGGCAGCTGGCCTGGTCTTCAAAGGCTGCCACTGGAACCCACAATGAAGGTTTAAGATCCAGCCAAGTTTTACCACCTGAGTGGACTCTGGCAGCCTCCAGGAGCTCTCTGGAGAAGAGGCTAAAGTGCGGGTGCCACTGCGGGCTCTGTGCTCTGACAGGGGAGCCCCAGGGTGACGGGTCTCAGCTTCCCTCTCCTGATGACTTGGCTGGAGTTCTGCGTCTGCACACATCCAAGGTCAAAGCCACGATCTGCAGAGCCCTCACCAAGCAGTGCGCTAAGCATGTTACATACAGGATTTCCTTTTGTCCCTGCAACACTCCACTCTGTGAGGTGGCAACTGAGACGTACAGATAAGGAAATCGTGGTTCAGACTTAAGTAACTTGCTGAGATAGAGGATGGTCCTTTACATCTAATCCACCGGCACGTTCTGTTGACTCTGCCTATGTAGTTACATCCTACCACGTTACTTCTCTGAAACCCTTCTGCCACCTCCCTGGTCCAAGCCACCATCACCTCTCCCCTGTACCAGCACCACAGCCTCGCACATGGTGGGGAGCAGCCTCGCTCCCCCCTCCTGCTCTCCTTCAACCCAGCTCAACAGCTGGAATGATACTTTAAAACGTTATCCAAATCCTATCAGTTCCCGGTCAAAACCCCTCCAAATGTGTCTCGAAGCACTTAGAAAACAATTACAAGCTTCTTGCCCTACAGGCTCTATTTGATCTGTCCTCTGCTAATTCTCCAAACTCATATTGGCTTCCTTGCTCTTAGATGTATTGGGGTAACATGGGAGAACAGAGGAAAGGTCTTCTTGCTATTCAAACTGTGGGCCTCACACCAGCACTGGGGTCATCCAGAGCTTATTAGAAATACAGATGCTCAGGTCCCATCTCAGACTTACTGATTCAGAACCTGCATTTTAACAAGATCCCCAGGTGATTCATACACACCTAAGTGTACGATGAACAGTCAGGAAGGCTTTGGAATGAAACAGATTGAGTGGGAAGCTCAGCTCAACCACTCACCAGCTGGGTGACTTGGCACAAGTGACTAGTTACTTGCTGTGCAGTGAAGAATTCACCTACCCAAAACGAGGGGTGGTCAATGTCCTTGGCTCCTGGGAGGTGATCTCCAGGCCCCTGGAATGTCCTGCAGAGTGCCTTTGTGTGTCTCAGGGCTCTGGCCATGGGACTAACAACGTGATTTATGATGGGAGCTTTTGGCCTCGCAGTTCAGTTCAGACCCCTGGAGAAAGTGATGACTAAGACACGAGCTGGACCTCCGGGAGGCGCTAGAGGCGGAAGGTCAGCCACCAGACAGTGTGTGATCAAGCCCCAGTCAGAACGCTGGACATCAAAGGCTCGGTAAGCCTCCCTGGTTGGCAATACTCTGTGCACACTGTCACCCTTAGTGACCAGGAGGAGGTACCGCTCGCTGCCCATGACTCCACAGAGAGAAGATGACGGGATCCCCTGGACTCTGCCCTGTGCGTCTCTTTCCTGGGCTGATTTTAATTTGTACCCTTTAGCTATCATAAAACTGTAGTCATAAGTAGTGCTTTCCTGAGTTCTGTGTGTCATTCTGGTAAATTATTAAACCTGAGGGTGGTCACAGGGACTGCGAACTTGTAGCCAACTGGCATGAAGTGAGGGTGGTCCTGGGGACCCCTGAGCTGGGGACCACTGAGCCTGAAGCGAGGACAGTCTTGTGGGGATGTTCTCTCAGGTTCTGCAGTTGACTCAATTCATTGTACTTCCCTGCTCTGAGCTTCAGTTTCCCCAACTGAAAAATGGCCATCAAAGAGATCACACCTTATATGGTTGTTGAAAGATTCAATGAGATACTGAGTACATAGGAGCCTCACGATAACTACAAGTATCAGTATTACTGTTCCCATTGTTCAGACAAGGAAACTGAGGCTCAGAGACGTAAAGCAACTTGCCCAGAATCACACAGAGTGTGAAGCCAGGTCTGGCTGACTTTGTCCACAATGCAATACTGTCTACTCATGACTTGCTGATGTGTTCTGGGAAGGGAAGGACAGTAGTGGTCCTGCTGAGCTGGGGTCGTCCACCCTCATCCCAATGCTCCCCACTGTTTCTCTTCTCTCCTTCTGGGATTCATGTGACATAAATATTAGACTTCTTAATATTTCTCCATAGGTCTTTTTTCCCCTTCTTTTCGTCTTCCCCCAGCCCCCAGAGATCTTTTTTTTTTCTCTGTTGTTCAGATTACCTAATTTCGCTTGATCTCTCTTCAAGTTCCCCAACTCTTCCCTCTGTTTTCTCCAGTCTGTTATTGAGTCCATCCAGTGAATATCTCATTTCAGCGATTGTACTTTTCAGTTCTAAAGTTTCCATTTGGGTTTTTTCTTTTGTATCTTCTATGTCTACATCTGTTGATCTGCTGTCTTTTCTATCTTATGGTTCTTTTTAAGAGGGTTCACTCTTACTTCCTGAAGCATGGTTGTAACGGCTGCTTTCATGTCTTTGTCTGATCATTCCAGTGCCTGGTCATCTTGCGGTTGGTGTCTGCTGAATATATTTGCTCTAGGAACTTGCCAGATTTTCTGGTTCTTCGTAAACCAGGTAATTTGTATCCTGGACACTTCGATCTTGTGTTATGAGAGTCTAGGTCTTGTCGAAATCCTATTGAATATGTTGATTTTTTTAGCCGTAGCAGGCAACTGATCAAAGATTAGGTTCAGGCTGCAAGTTCTAACCTGCCCTCATGTGCTGTCATTCCGATGCCAGTTCAGTTTGCAAAGCCTTTGCAGTGCCATCCCTATGTGTGCCTCATGTGTGTCCCCCAGGGGTCTACCCTGTGATTCAGTTCTCAAAGTCTCTGACACACTGTGTAGGGCCATCTCCACTCACGTGCAGCTTGGGATGAGCTCAGGAGTTTATACATAAGCTTATGGGATCCCTCCTGGAGCGCCTCCTCTCTGCAATCTTTCTCATTCTGGCTTCCAGGGGCCCACTTTCAAGGCCCTCTGGCTAGAAAGTGGAGGCTTTAGTCTTCCCACTCTGCCGCTCACTGCCCGTGACTGGGTCTGGAGCCAAGTGCCTACTGCCAGCCCCACACACACTGTCAAACCCAGGGCACTGAAGGCAGCACAAGCCGGCCTGGTCCTGTGGCTGAGTCCACACAGCGTCAGTGTCCATCCCTGGCTCCTGGACGCTGTGCCAGCTGGCAGCTTTGGGGTGACGGTGATTAGGTGAGGGAGACAACCACAGGCAGCTGGGCTGAGCTAGTAACCTCAAAAGTGCCAGTGTTTCCACTCACACACACTGCGATTATTGAAACAGCAGGTCTGGGCTTCCCTGGTGGCGCAGTGGTTCAGAGTCCGCCTGCCGATGCAGGGGACACGGGTTCGTGCCCCGGTACGGGAAGATCCCACGTGCCGCGGAGTGGCTGGGCCCGTGAGCCATGGCCGCTGAGCCTGCGCGTCCGGCGTCCGGAGCCTGTGCTCCGCAACGGGCGAGACCACAGCAGTGAGAGGCCTGTGTACCGCAAAAAAAAAAAAAACAGCAGGTATGGATTTCTAAGCGGTCACTTCTGGGATGGACAGGTCCACATGATGATCTGCCTTTAATTCCCATAATAGGAATGATTTGCTAGATTTTACACAAGAGAAAGTTGGGACTCAGAGAGGTGAAGTCATTTGCTTGAAGTCACACAGCTGGTTAACAGTGAGGCCAAGATTCAAACCCAAGTCTGTGTAATTCCAGGGTCCACTCCTCTATGGCAGCGTCCATTAATCTCACCATCATCATCAATCTGGTATCTCTTTTTTTTTATAGATTTATTGATTGGCTGCATTAGTTCTTCTGTTGCTGCGCACGGGCTTTCTCTAGCTGCCGCGAGCGGGGGTCACTTCACTGCGGCGCGAGGGCCTCCCATTGCGCTGGCTTCTCTTGCTGTGGAGCACGGGCTCTAGGCGCGAGGGCTTCAGTAGCTGTGGCTCAAAGACTCTAGAGCGCAGGCTCAGTAGTTGTGGCGCACGGGCCTAGCTGCTCCACGGCAATGTGGGATCTTCCCAGACCAGGGCTCGAACCTGTGTCCCCTGCATGGGCAGGCGGATTCTTAACCACTGCGCCACCAGGGAAACCCAATCTGGTATTTCTTGAGCACTAACTATGTACAAGGCACTGCCTAAAGCTCTTTTTTTTTTTTTTTTTTGCGGTACGCGGGCCTCTCACTGCTGTGGCCTCTCCCGCTGCGGAGCACAGGCTCCGGACGCCCAGGCTCCGGACGCCCAGGCTCAGCGGCCATGGCTCACGGGCCCAGCCGCTCCGCAGCCTGTGGGATCTTCCCGGACCGGGGCACGAACCCGTGTCTCCTGCATCGGCAGGCGGACTCTCAACCACTGCGCCACCAGGGAAGCCCCTAAAGCTCTTTATATGAATTGTTGAGACTGGAATGTTATAACAGGGGAGGAAACTGAGGCTCAGAAGAGGGATATCAATTACCCAAGGTCACAGGCACTTGCTGAGTGGTAAAGGTGACATCTGAACCAAATTGCATCTCACTTCCATCCATACTCTGAGTGGCCATGCGACCATCTCTCCAGGAGGCAGAGCTAGGCCTGGTACCGAGTGAGCAGGGCTGGGAGAAGTCAGAGCCTGTGGAGGCTGCAGAAAGGGGGCAGGGCATAGGTGGGCCGAGGCCAGATGCTGGGGAACATCTGTGCCCCAGAACGAACCCACAGCATCTTGATCTCAACGGCGTTTCTGGCTCTCACAGAATGGCTATGCCCCTCTCAGACTGGCTTGCCTTCTCTCCTCGGCTAGAAACCCACTGCTCCACTTCTCAAACCCCGACACTTTTCCAGCATGTCCTCTGTTGCCCATTCAACCCTGAGGTCTTTCCAGGTAAGAGGCCGGCACACTGTGCTCCAGACCTCCCCTCTCGTTCTCCTCCACGCCTCCCACTCGTCTCATCTCACCAGCAGATACAATTAACCAATTTGATGCTACAGCTGCAGAAAGCCAAGCAATTATGGAAAACAGACCAGGTGCCTTGGAACTCGCTCTCACAGGGGGCCCTGGGAAGCCTCCAAGCAGACAGTGGGGTCGGGAGGGAGGAAGAACAGGACGGGCAAACGCTTGCCAACCCAGGCTGTGCAAGAGATCCACCTGGGAAGCTTTGATAAATACACACACACACATCCACACACACCCCAGATACAAATGCCCTGGCCGATTCAGCTGCTCTGGGCCAGGGCCTGGGCATCAGGATCTTTTTAAGTCCCCACGTAACAACGAATGTACAGATGGGGTTAAGAATCTAATGATGTGCAGAGGTGAGGATCACAGCTGGAGAGTCTGATTCTTTCTAACACAGGCAGAAAGACTGTCACTCACCCTGAAGCACTTTCTGGGTCTCTCCATATCTGCTCCCCAAAGCATGGTCTGCAGACCTGCGGCATCAGCACACCCGGCTGCTGTTAGAAATGCAGAATCCCAGGCCCCGCCCCAGACGGAGTCAGAATCTGCATTTTAACAATTCCCTGGGGAACGCCTTTGCATGTGAAGGTTTGAGGTGCCACGTTCTCTAGTCCTAGCTAGAGACACTAAGAGTTGGCAAAAAGCTAGGAGTGTCATTCATTGCCTGGGTTCCCTTCCCCGGTGTTCTGTAGCCGCCCGGCACTGGTTATCACTGACAGGCCCCCTTCGAAGCCTATGCCCAGGCCAATTCCTACAGCAGCTGCCTTGAGAAATTATAACAGGACGGGAGGGCAGCAGGGCATGGGTTAGCATGTGAAGTCAGCCTCGATTTCTCCTCCAGCCCTGCCTGATCTCCTCTCCCTCCCTACACCCTTCAGCTCCCAGCTCACATGTCACCTCCTCTCACTCGCCAGACTGGCTCGGGCACTTCTACAATAGGCCCTGCTTCTCTGCTTCATAACCCTTAGGCCAACTCACAAGTACATCGCTTTGCTGTGGCATTTGATTGATGTCTCCCTCCAGAAGAAAGCTCCATGAGAACACGTGTCAGGAATGTCTGGTTGTCTACTGAATGAGGAGCATCTAGCACAGTGCCAGGCACATAGTAGGTGCTCAAAAAAATTCATTTGGTGGGGACGGACACCTGGTTAGCTCCTGTCTTGGGCAGCTGGACCCTGCCCGCCCCCAGCTCTGCCATCAGAGGCCACCTGTAGGCAGCAGGTCCCCACTCCTGCTTCCCCCAGGCATTGGGAACCTTTTCTAAGCTAAGTGCCTCCTGACTAAGGTCACCAGATGACTAAGAGCTTTGAATGCTTTTCAGAAGGCCAGGAAGCCCAGGGTACTTAGGGGAAACAGACAGAGGCATAGGGCCAGAGGAGCATGACATAAACTTTAGTTCCTTCTAACCTAGCGATCTCCCCCAAACTTCACCTCCAAGCAGACAGAGGGTCTTCCTCTGACACTCAGAAGGAGAGGGACAGGAAGATGAGACAATACTCCACCCAGGTAAGTCTGTAAAATAAGTCCTTTCCTTTTTGGACTTTTCACAGAATCTCAGACTCTAAATTGACAAAGTGGGTAGAACATATTATTTATTTATGTATAATTACCTGTCTTCTTTCAGAAGCTTTAAGATGGCATCTGGCTGCATAAATCTGGTGTCTATCAAGTAGCAATAATAGTAGCTAATACTGAAGGAGCACTTTCTCTGAGCCAAGCACCATTCTAAGCCTTCACTCATTTCGGGCTTGACAACATCTACTGAAGTAAGGGCCACTGTCCCCATTTTACAGATGAGGAAGCTGAGGCAAAGAGAGGCCAAGGAAAGTGCCAAGATCACGGAGTGAACCCTGGGCATCTGGCTCAAGGGTCTGGCCCCTAACCACTGCATTTACCCCCTCAGGGAGGACAGCCTGCAAGGGTCTGGCCTCAGCATCCAGGAACTACGCTGAACCACTGGGGTTCTGCGGAGCTCAAGCTACATTTCTTGTCTCTCTCCTTTTTTAAAATTGTGGTAAAATACATGTAACATAAAATTTACCATTTTAAGGTATACGGTGGCGTTAAGACAATTCACATTGTGCAGCCATCCATCACCACCATCCATCTCCAGAATCTTTTCATCCTCTCAAACTAAAACTCTGTACCCATTAAATACTAACTCCCCATTCTCCCCTCCCCTCTGCCCCTGGTAACTCTATTCTACTTTCTGTCCCTATCAATTTGATTACTCTAAGTACGTCATATAAAGGGAATGACACACTATTTGTCCTTTTATATCTGGCTTATTACTTAGCATAATGTCCTCTAGGTTCATCCATGTAGGAGCATGCGTCAGTTTCCTTCCTTTTAAGGCTGAATAACATGCCACTGTATAGACACACCACATTTGTTTACCCATTTATGCATCCAGCAGTGCACAACTTGGGTTGCCTGCTCCCATCCCCGCTCTTTTTAGCTGTTGTGAATAAGGCTGCTTTGAACACGAGTGTACAAATATGTCTGAGTTCTGCTTTCAATTCTTTTGGGCATATGCCCAGAAGTAGAATTGCTGGATCATATGGCAATTCTATTTTTAATTTTTCGAAGAGCTGTTATCAAGCTACGTTTCCTTTTTTCTTTCTTTTCTTTTTTCCTCCTACTTCCAATAACAGCCCAATAAGCCCAGTGACCAACTCCACTTGACTACCTGGAAGGCCTCTGGACCTCAGGCTGCTGTTTCAGGAGTCAAAAAGCAATTTTTCCCCTCTTTTCTTTTAAACGTAAGCTGCAGAAATCACCTGATTGCAAACTGCAGAAGAACCCTCATCCCACACAGGAAAGGAACTGTTCAGAAAGCCCAGCCCACCAGCTAATTACAGGCTTTTACCAGGATTCTCCACAAATGCTTCAATTGCAGATCAACCTCCCTTTTGTTAGGAAGTGTTTGGAAACATGCTAATGGACTGGCTTTCGGATGCTTAGCCTAGAGGTGACAGCTCTTTCCCCCAGTTGATAAATAAAGCAAGTTAGAACCTTATTTGAATTCAGGAGAATCACAGCTTTGCCTAGATAGATACCAGCTTAATCCACATTTCTTTATTATTCCAGCCAGTGGCCTTTATGTAAAATGCCACCCCAGCTGGGATTTCCACTCAAAGCTGTGGCTCGGAAAGCTGACTGAGCATTAGAAATATCTGGGGGGGCTTTAAAAATATAGATATTTATAGAGAGCCCAGGACCCCAGCTTAGCCCAGCTGAATCAGAGTCTCTGAGGTGGCATCTGGCCACTGGTAGCAGTTTAAAGCTCCCAGCTGATTCTAAAGTACAGCCAGGCTTGAGAATCCCTTGCTTAAGGGGGCACAGAGGCCTGCAATCCTTCCTGCTCTACAAAGAATATTTTCAATGGGCTTTTAGCCTGAGGAGAGAAACCCGAGCTAGGGGCCTGAAACGCCAACCTTTAAAGGAGAGAAGCAGGTCTTCCACAAATGGAGAGCACAGGCCTTGCTGATGGCCACAGCTGACAACTGCCCCCTAAAGTTGGGGGAGGGGGGATGTCAAATGAGAGATGCACGTTGGGGAGGCGGGGCTGGGAGCGCCACTCCGGTTTGAGGCTTCTGCCGTATTGGCCTCACATATGGGATTCAAGGGGTTCAAAACACCTCTGAACTGTGTGCAAAATTTTCTGTCCTATTGTGTATTTTTCTGGGGAGGGTACTCCAGAGTTCCTATCACATGCTCTGAAGCTCTGTCATACACTCCTACCTCTGCCCCCAGAATGAGTAACCTTGGCTTTTTATCACAGTATACCACGTGATGGTATATAATGCAGTTATTAAAAACAAAGAGTTAGATCCATTCATATTTGCATTGACCTGGAGGGACTGAACACATTCATTGTTAATGAAACAGAAGCAAGTTTCAGAGTGACGTTCACAGAATGGTCCAGAAACCTCCACCAGAGCAGGGGCCGCTTAATACCCAGTTCTGGAATTAATGAATAACTTTTTAAAAGAACTGACTCTTCCATAGGTGGATGACGTTTGTGTGAACAAGGGGAAAAGTGCAGAGTGAGACACACCAGGACGTTAAAGGTGGCGACTTCAGGGAGAAGGGCCTGGAAGGAGGGTGAGGAAGAGAGTAAAGTTTCCTTTTAATAATAGTTAACAGTTAGCTGAGGGCTTGCTTTGTGCCTGGCACAGTGCTCAGCATTGATTATGAATGGATCTCATTTAATCTACATAACAGTCCTTTGAGGTTTCCTTGTATGGTTATCCCTGTTTTACAGATGAGAAAACCAAAGCACACAGATCTTGCCCAAGGCCACAAAGTCAGCACCCAGGCTATGCAATGAACCCCTCTGTTCTTCTGATTCTCCATCCATATACATCCTTCGGTTGTATCACTCCCAAGCATGTGCTACTTTTGTCATAAAATTTTAAGTAAAATACAAAAGTGTCAGGACTTTCCATGCAGGCTCTCTCAATGCAACCCGCCCCCTGCCCGAACCCCTTCCTGATCTAAAGGTGCAACGTTAAGTCCTTTATTCTCAGGAGGGATGTAGGAATCGATATTCCATACTTGGATCCAGTCTCGGTTCAATATGGTTCCCACTGCCTGCTGGCTACTTTTAAGGAGTCAGTGGAATCACTGTCTTGTCTTGACCTGAAACCTTCCAGGGAGTGGGGTCCTTGTCTGTTGGTAACTCAATCTGGACAGAAGCCATCACAGGCTCTATCAGAAATCATTACATCTGCTAGGGCAGGTGGCCCTGATTAGATGCAGACTCTCTGGGTGACAGGTCTTGAGAAAGCCCAGAACCAGACTGCCTCGGAGGGTCTTGGAGCACGGAACATTAGTAGTCTTGGGGATGAGAAGCAATGAGCTTGTGCAGCGGAAGGATTGCATGCAAGGATTTTTCAGCCATGGCCTGCTTTCTTGGGACACCTGCACCAAGGATTCTAGACTGGATCTAAGCAGATGAAGGTTTCCAATTACTCTGGAGCAGGACTCCTCAAAGTATGATGTCAGATCCCTAATGCCAGCACTACTCGGGTGCTTGAGGAAATGCAGATCCCTTGATTTTAGGAGCTAGCAAGACCAGAGCTTGAATCCTGACTCTTACCAGCTTGAGACCCTGGGTGGATGGCTTGTATCTTAGGCCTCAGGCCCCTGCCCTGTAAATGGACGAGGATGATGTTGACTTGACAGGGTGTACTATGATGAATATTAGCAATCACACAGGTGACGTCTATGAAAAGGACACGGGAAATAATAACCATTACTTCTACTAACTACCCTGTGCGGGGGTGGGGGCAGCTTCTAAAATGGCTCCAATGATCCCTGCCTTCCAGTATCCACACCCTTGTATCCTCCCCTCCCCTTGAATGTGAGCTGGACCTAGCAAGTTGCTCACACCCTGTATCATCCCCTCCCTTTGAATGTGAGCTGGACCTAGCGAGTTGCTCACACCCTTGTATC
>NW_021703769.1:63217201-63228391 GCF_005190385.1 Monodon monoceros
TGTATCATCCCCTTCCTTTGAATGTGAGCTGGACCTAGCGAGTTGCTTCTAATGAGTGGAATATGGCAAAAGTGATAGGACGTCACTTCCAAGACTGAGTTACAAAAAGACTCGAGCTTCCGTCTTGCTTACCCTCTCTTACTCCCTCACTTGCCCACTCTAATGGAAGCCATCTGCCATGTTGTGCACTGCCCTATGAAGCAGCCCATGTGGGCAAGGTCACTGGCTAACACCCAGGAAGGAACTGAGGTCTCAAGCCAACATTTTGCAAGGAACGATCCCTGCCAACAACTATGTGAGAGGTCTTGAAAACAGATCCCCACCCTACCTCCAGTCGAGCCTTCAGAGGAGACTGCAGCCCTCGCCAATACCTTAATTGCAGCCTTGCCAAAGAACCTCAGCCAGAAGCACCCAGCAAATCTATGACTGGATTCTTGACCTACAGGAACTATGAGATAATAAGTGTTGATTATTTTAAGCCACTAAAGTTTGGGGTGATAACTAATACACTCTGGAAACAGTAGATTAAATTACACGCTGGAAACAATAGATTCAGCCAGAGTGTGGCACCTGAAGCCTCTACTTAAATACCATGTCCTCTGGGAAGCCTTTCAAAATCCTCCTCTCGGAGTTAGGTGATCCTGTTTCCTCATGTTTCCCTATTAGACCATAAGCCGCTTGAATCATCATATTGTCAAAGCTAACACAGCACTGACTGTTATCTCAAAGACACAATTTACTTAATCTTCACGACAAACCTATGAAGCAAGTACTATTATTGCTCACGTTTTATAGATGGAAGAAACTGAGGCTCAGAGAGGCTAAGTCAGCGGTCCCCAACCTTTTTGGCACCAGGGACCGGTTTCGTGGAAGACAATTTTTCCACAGACGGAGGCTGGGGGTGGAACGGTTGTTCAGGCGATAATACGAGCGATGGGGGCGATGGTTCAGGCAGTAATGCGAGCAATGGGGAGCAGCAGATGAAGCTTTGCTCGTTTCCCCACTGCTCACCTCCAGCTGTGCAGCCTGGTTCCTAACAGGCCACAGACCAGTACCAGTCCGCAAACTGGGGGTTGGAAGGCCCTGGGCTAAGTAACTTGCCCAAGACTTTAGTAATTATGTGGAAGTGCCAGGAAATTTGGCTCCAAAATTTACATTTGTAACAATTATACTTTGTGGTTCTATGAATCTTTTCCAAGTCCACAAATGGTGAGTTCAAACCCAGGTAGCTGAATACCAGATGCGAAGTTCTTAAACATCACCCTCTCTAGATCACCTTCTATCCCTAGGACAATACACTGAATATGCCTCACCTGCAGTTCATCAATGTCTGGAACACTACCTACCTGTAAACACTAGGCTAGCATTTTCCAGTTCTTCTTGGGGAACTTTGAAGCTGAAGGATTCATTGTAGAAAGGATCAATTGTGCCTCTTAAGAAGGATGTCTTCTTTGTTTTCACAAGCTTGAGTCCATGTACCAGCTGGATTTTCACAAAGGGATCTGAGAATTGGATGCAGAATCATAGCATTGGAGATCAGGAAACCCAATCCATCCATCCATCCATCTATCCATCCATCCACCCATCCACCTATCCATCCAACTTCCCATCCATTTGACAGCCCAACCACTGACCCATCCTTTCGTTTCTCATCAGTCCATCCATTCCAGGTTTCCACTCCTCCTTTCATTCATCCATTTTCCCATCTATCCGCCTATTATATATTCTTCCTTTTTCCCATCCAGCTGCTTTTCTGCTCACCCCTTTCTCTCTTACTCTAGCCATCCAAAATTTATTGAGCTCCTCCCGTGTGTCAGGCATTGTGTTCATTTTACAGATGAAGAAACTGAGGGCTCAAGACAGGAAATGATTTGCTTAAGATCAGGCTAGTGGAAGAAGAGCTAGACCCAGAGCCTGTTCTAGTTTTCTGCCCTTAGAGACCCATTAACATGTCAGTGAGCCCATAGCCCATACAGGGAAAAACAGAATTATAACTGTCATTCTCAGATCACTTTATGGTTTACAAAGAGATTCATGTACATTATCTAATCTTGTATTTGTTTAAACAACCCAGTGAGATGAATACTGTTATTATCTCAATTTTTCAGATGGAGAAATTGAGGCTTATAGAGGTTATAAGTATATATACTTATATAACTTATATATGGGGAAGTATATATAACTTCCCCAAGCCCACATTATTTATAAGCAGTAGAACTAGGCTTTGGTTCCAGGCAGTTTGACTCCGGAGCCTTTAATCATTTTATCATACTGACTCTCCCACTGTGGTGATTCTGAAACTCTCCAGCCTTAATACCATTCCCTCTACTGGTCCCTTCAAAACCTGTTTTCATAATGTGTGTTTGTTTTTTTTTTTTTTCGGTACGCGGGCCTCTCACTGTTGTGGCCTCTCCCGTTGCGGAGCACAGGCTCCGGACGCACAGGCTCAGCGGCCATGGCTCACGGGCCCAGCCGCTCCGTGGCATGTGGGATCTTCCCAGACCGGGGCAAGAACCCGTGTCCCCTGCATCGGCAGGCGGACTCTCAACCACTGCGCCACCAGGGAAGCCCTATAATGTGGTTTTTGAGAATACAAGTTGTCTTCTAAATTCAGCTGTCACTTTATAGCAAAAGTAATTTATTTTAGCTATGGCACTTAGAGAAGACTGTGCTTCCACTACTGAGCAACCATGGCTGCTTTCATGATAATATCCTTTGCTGTCATGGGAAAGCTACATACAAATGGAATGTAATCTGTTCTATTTCATTAAAAGTCACGTTTGAATTGGTGTGTTATAGGCACTTTAAATACAACAGTCTTTTCAGAGCTGGGATTTATAAAGACTTATGCTACTCTTGAAAAGAGCTGGGAAAAGAACCTCAGGGTGTGTCCACTGCTCTCACAGATTAGAATGCATGGTCAGTGCACGCTACCGCCACCTGGAGCATGGTGTCTCCATTACATGCATAGCATCTGGAAAGGCAAGTTAACTTCTTTGGGGCTGCATGTGTACAAAGAGGATCTAGATTTCAGTAGTTATCACACCTGGTCTCGGTCAAACCCCTGCTTCAAATGGAGTAACTGGAATGGTATCACTTACCTGCCTCATCCTAAGAAACAACCGATCGTTTATTCTTCCTCTTGAACTAACATCCTAGATATGGATGCTATTTCACCCTCAAAGGGTCGCGTTAATTAATAGTAACCAGGATGCAGAAAAAGAAAATCAGGTCCCTTGTGTCAAACAAACATAGATGGCTTGTTAAAGAAATGGGGGAAGGAGAGGCCACACAGTACCTGAACCTTGGCTCACATCTGTCTGAAGAAGTTGCTTGGCTCGAATGACATCAACGTTCAGTCTCCCAGCACTCGGGAGATAATTCAGTGACAGAAGCAGCTCCCCCAGTTCTACCTCATTCTGCGGAGGAAGGATATGGTCAGGAAGGTGCATTTTTTTTTTTGTATTCTTTTTGTACCTATCATGCAGGAAACTGATTCTAGCAGCTCACAAATGGACTTCTGTGGGTAGATCAGCTAACAGTAAGTGCCTCTTTCTTTGACTTCTTTTAGCCTCTGTCGCCACGTATTTTCTTCCATCTATTTCAGAAAGTTTGTTCTGCTCTTAGAATGTTTTCAGAGCAGCCACAATATAGTAAGGACAAAAGCATCAATAATGAGAATAAATAAATGCTACATGTCGAACTCTGTGCTAAGTACTTAACATGTAATTATTAGTTCAATCTTCATAACGAGTCTGTGAGATATGAGTGTTACATTTAATAAGAGAGGAAACTGAGGCTCCGAGGAAACAGAGGCTCAGAAACATGTCCAAGGCTACACACAGCTAGAAAGTGGTAGTGCTGGCACCTGGAGCCAGGGAGGCTGATTCCAGATTCTCTGACCATTGTGCTATTCTGCCTCCCTGCAGGGTAACAGGGAGGAAGACCACCCTGCAGGGAAACCATCCAGGTGAGAAATCTGTTCTCAACCTGCAGGCTGAGTCCACAATAGAGCCCATGCTTCTTGCCTCACGAAGGCAAGCTCAGACTGTGACATCCCTTGTTAAAGAGTACCCATTCCTCTGCTGTCAACACTACCACACTCATGGGAAATTCACATACGCACCCAGTGTATGACTCCATACTTCCAAAAGTACCTAGAAACAAGAGGCCCCCACCTCTCTATCCCTTTAAACATTTTTTTAACTGTAGAAAATTTCAACCGTATACAAATTAAACACGCCAGTTCAATGAATCTCCATATACCCATCACCCAATTGTACCAATTATCAACATTTTGCTGAAGGATATTTCATCTTGTCTTAGTCCATACAGGCTGCTATAATAACAAAATACCACAGACAGGGTAGCTTATAAACAACAGAAATTTATTTTTCACAGCTCTGGAGGCTGGGACATCAGGGTGCCTACATGGTCGGGTGAGGGCCCTCTTCAGGGTTGCGGACTTCTCACTGTATCCTCAGCAGAGGGCTGGGAAGCTCTCTGGAGTTTTAGTAAGGGCACTAATCCCATTCAAGGGGGGCTCCACCTTCATGACCTAATCACCCTCCCGAAGGCTCCACCTTCTAACACCATCATACTGGGTGTTAGGATTCCAACATGCAAATTTGTAGGTGGTGGGGAGGGGAACACAAACATTCAGATCATAGCACATCTATACCCTGACTTGTGAAAATTTTTAGCTGAATATTTTAAACCAAGTCCCAGACATGACGTCATTTTACCTATATCTCTTTCAGAGTGCATTTCTAACTGATAAGGACATTAAAACAAATATTTTTAGTATGGGAAATTTCCAATCATATTCAAAAGAAGGCAGAAGAGTATAAGGAACCTCCTCATAGCCACCATCACTCAGCTTCAACAATTATCATCACATGGCCAATCTTGATTCACCTATCCCCTCGTTCAACTCCCTGTATTATTCTGAAGTAATTCCCAAACATCACATTATTTCATCTGCAATATTTTAGCATGTATCTCTAAAAGATCAGATTGATCTATCTGCCTATCCATCTATCCATCCATTCTTCATCCACCAACCCACTCACACACCCATAATCTCTATCCCTTTTGGTGTCAGTCATTTGAGCAAATTAATGCCAAGTGGCAGCTCTAGAACAATGCTCCGTAGATACTCAATAAAGTTTTGTTGACTAGATGAAGAGCCAAACGAAAAGATTTCTGAACCGAGCAACTTAGTCCCCAAACAAGAAACAACTTTGTAAATTAACTCAGAGGTTGCAGACTGGCAGCCTGTAGATGCGTTTTGTTTGGTTCACATCATGTTTAAACAAATAATTCCTCGCCAATAATTATAAAATTTAAGAATCAAGATTTTTCACACTAAAAAAAGTCTGGATTTCTTGTCTTTCTTGAAAAACAGGAAGGTCTGGCAAGGCTGGGCCCACATTCCCACCTGGCAACATCTGGCCACAATGCAGTGCCCTCTAGATGGGACCTGCCTCTTCACGTCCCTGGGTCCCCACCTGTCCTCCTTCACCCTTTAGGTTCCTGCTGTCCAGCTCTGGGCACATAAGCTTGCAGATTTTTCAAGAAAGAAACGGCCAACTCAGTGTCCTGAGTAATCAAAGAAGTTCAGAGCCCTTTACGCATTTGCTAGGGGTTTCATTCTTGCTCTCGAAGGCCTGGAAGATGCCGCATCTTCAGAGCATGACCCTGAAGACATATTTGTCCTCAGGCAAAGAATGCTGTGAATTACGCTGGTGCCCAGGCCATGGAGAAGCCATTCATGTCCTGTGGACTTTTTGTTCCTCCCAGGTTTATAAGTCAGAGTGATGCCTTCCCTGCTTCTAAAACAAACCAGCATCTCCTTTGATGATGTAGCTGTAAAGACAGTGATCAGGACTTGTAATGCAGTCGGCTGAGCTGCATAAACAGGGCAAAAAATGGATTCAACCAATCCAGTCGTCGAGGGTAGTTTGTTTAGGGATGGGCTCAACTGAGGAACAATTTAGGATGGCAAGAAATTAGCCCACGTACACAGACCAGTGGTTCTCAACTGGGGACATGTGCCAATGTCTGGAGACATTCTGGTTGTTACAACTGGGGTCAGGGATGCTCCTGGGACTCTCCCCTTTGTAGGATACCCAAATCTAGTGTAAGTCCTGGACCCCAAAGAATGATCCAGCCCCAAATGGCAACAGTGCTGAGGTTGAGAAACCCTGGATAGACAAGAGAAAGGGGGGTAGATGTCTCTTTTGTGATAACAAGAAAAGAGTAAATATTCTTTAACCCAATAGTTCCATTCCCAGCAACTTACCCCACAGATATCCTCAGACATGTGTGTCGGGATGTGTACACACAGGATAATGAAGACAATATCATGGCTTCCATAGACTGCTTGTGGGCCTACTATGTGCCTGGACTAGGAATGGGATACGGTCCCTGCCTTTGTAGAACATACACTCTGGCGGTGAAGACAGACAGGAAACAGACTAAAAAAGTCATGAATGAGGTGATTTCAGATAATGTTGAGTACCAGGAAGAAAACTCCTGCAGGGTACGGGAGGTGAGGGGCCTTTCTGGGGATATGGAAATATTCTGTATCTTGATTGTGGTAGTGGTTACACAGGTGCATTTGCCCCCAAATCAATAAACTATATATTTAAAATGTATGTATTTACTGTATGTGAATTATGCTTCGATAAAGTTGATTAAAAGGAAAGATTTAAAGTAAGCAAGTAGCGCAGAGCATTAGCCCTTGTCAAGCCTGGGAGATGGGCACATGGGTGTTCGTTTTATTGTTTTATGTTAGAAATATTTCATTTAAAAACACAAAATAGGGCTTCCCTGGTGGCGCAGTGGTTGAGAGTCCGCCTGCCGATGCAGGGGACGCGGGTTCGTGCCCCGGTCCGGGAGGATCCCACGTGCTGCGGAGCGGCTGGGCCCGTGAGCCATGGCCGCTGAGCCTGCGCGTCTGGAGCCTGTGCTCCGCAACGGGAGAGGCCACAACAGTGAGAGGCCCACGTACCACAAATAAAGAAATAAAAATAAAAACAGAAAATAAATATTAAAAAAGAAAGCAAGAAAAGTCAGGCAAGAGAGTGGTGACCGATGGGGCACACGTGGGGACCCCTATGTGAGCCAGGGTGGTCGGAGGGCGAGGCCTCTCTGTGAGGTGAGCTTGGAGGCGGGGGACACGCCAGGCAGAGAGAACAGCAAGTGAAAAGAGGGAGAAACCAAGCCGGTGTGTTCAAGAACAGAGGAAAGGCCAGTGTGGCTGGAGGGTGAGAAGAGGTGGATTCTGGAAGCGTCCCCAGAGCCAGAGAAAGCTGCCCAGCGGCTGACCGGGTGGGAGCCTGCACACCCCGAGTTGCCAGTTCAAGAGATGGATGGAGAGAGAGGGGCCTGAGGCCAGCTCCTGAGCCCTCAGCACCTAAGAGGCCCTCAAGCCCTCTCTAAGTGGAGAGTGCTTTCTGGAGTGGAGAGAGCTAGAGAGCTGCTCTTTCCCCGCCCTGAGGCCATTGACTGAACCCTCAACGAGGCAGCTTCCTGGTGTCATCACCTTTCTAAGAAGGCTGTTTGTCATCTAAGAGCTTCTTTTAGTCTTCCTTCCCTTAGTAGGACACAAGCTCCCTGTGCCCTCCCGGTGTTCCACCCCCAACACAAGCATATCAAGGTTTTCATGTTATATTTTTCCAGGGAAGCCGTTCCATTGATCGAGCCACTCTTTCTCTCTGTCTTGGGAGTGATCAGTTTGCAAGACAGCTGTCTGGAATTTGGGGAACAGTTGGTAGAAATAGAAAAGAAGGCTAATTGAGCAATATCGAAGGGCTGATTCATTTAACAAACATTTATTCAAGTTACTGGGGCCTGGGCCTGGAAAGTTATGAACATGGTTAATTACAGCAAACCTTTATGGAGAAATCACCCTAGGCCAGGCACTGACCCCGGCAAGTTAAGGCTCAATCTCATTTCTTCCCCTCAATAGCCCTAGAAATTTCCATTTTACAGACGAAGGGATTCCAGCTCAGAGAAGCCAAGTGACTCAAGAAATCATAAAGTAGGACAAGATGCAAGCTCGGCCCCTGCATTAACTCTCACACCATGTTGCTGCCAATTAAAGCATAATCCCAGCCATCAACAAGTCAGTCTGTTGGGGAAGACTAGGGAAGGTATAAAAAAATAAAAATTCCAGGGGCCTCATGCTCACTAGGATGGTTATTAAAAAACCAAACAGAAAATAACAAGTGTTGGCACAGATGTGGAGAAATTGGAAACCTGTACATTGCTGGTGGGCATGTAAAATGGTACAGCTGCTCTGCTGTAAACTCTAAACAGTCTGGCCATTCCATGAAAGGCTAAACATACAGATACCATATGATCCAGCAATTTCACTCCTAGGTATATACTCAAGAGAACAGAAATATGTGCACATGAATTTCACAGCTGCAGTATTCACAGTAGCCAAAAGGTGGAAACAGCCCAAATGTCCATCAGTGGATGAAAAGATGAACAGAATGCGGTCCAGCCATACAATGGAATATTATTCAGTCATAAAAAGGAATGAAGTACTGATACATGCTACAATGTTGTGTAGATGAACCTCAAAAACATAATGCTAGGTGAAAGAAGCCAGACACAAAACCACATCTTGTGTAATTCCATTCATGAGATATGCAGAATCGGTAAATCCGCAGGGACAAAAAGCAGATTAGTGGTTGCCAGGATCTGGGAGGAGGGGGAAATGGGGAGTGACCGCTTAGTGGGTACAGCGTCTCCTTTGGAGTGATAGAAATGTCCTGGAAGTAGAGAGAGGTGATGGTCACACAATGTTGAGAATGTACTAGATGCCACTGAATTGTACACTTTCAAATGGTTAAATTGATGTTATGTGAATTTCACTTCAATTAAAAAAATGTTATAGGTCCTGTTAATGAGCCATATGAACCAGACCTAGTGCAAGACTGAAGCACAACCCACTCTTGGGAGGGGCATGATTAGGGAAGGCTTCACTCAGGATGCATTTGCGTTAATCCCTAACAGGTAGATAGGATGTGTTAACTAAGCTGATCGTGGTAGTCACTTCAAAATGTACACATCTATATATGTCATCACACTGTACCCCTTAAACTTACACAATGTTCTGTATCAATTATATCTCAATAAAGCTAGAAAAAAGAAAGATAAGTAGGATTTTGTCCAGCAAATATTGCAGGGAGGCACACTCCACACAGATGGAACAGAATGAGGGAACCCTTCACTGCAGCCCTGACACCTTTTGCCGCTCTGATCCTGAAGGTTCTTGATTTTATAACATAAAGTCCCGAGTAGCTTGCTACTAATAATAAAGTAGCCAAAGAGGGTTAATAATTTGGATTTCTAAAATAAATTAGTGAGGACTCTCCTTACAAATAAAGTCTCTAGACATTGCCAAAGGTCCCCTCAGTGTAAAAGCACCCAGTTGAGAACCACTTGTCTACCAGGATCTAAATAATCTGACCCCTGCTTACGTCTCAGACGTCATCCAGCTGCCACCTCTGCCTTCTATCCCTTGAAAACAGAAGACCGCTCCTACCCCAAGGCTTGCTGTTCCCTTAGCCTGGGAATCTCAACTCAAATGTCACCTCTTCTAGGCTTTCCATGACCCCCCAGTGGAGAAGAGCCCCCTGCCTCCATCACTTTCTATCACATCACCTTGTTTTATTTCTTTCATGGCACTTGTCCTTGTCGGATGTTTTCCTGTTCTCCATAAAGGCAAAGACAGTGTCTGTCTCTCCACCACTATATTCCGAGCATGTGGAAGAACTATAATCCAGGGGCCACGAGAACAAGCTATGCGGCCCTAACGTGGAGGCTTCCTGCACCACATCCTGGTCCGAGAGGGGTCATCAGCACAGTGTCTGTCGCCTGTCCTACCCAACCTCCAGAGAATTGAAGCTGAGGTGGGAGAAGGACCTGGGTGACTGGTGACACTTCTACCTTTTCCCGTTTCAAGACAACGTCACAAATAGGCCTCGCTTCCTTTTTAAGAGCCTGATAAGCTTCATTTGGTTGAATCACGTGGAGTGGGCTTGGGAGAACTGAAATAGACCGCCCGTAAGTTACTCAGATGAATCCAGAACCACCCTGCCAGCCCCCCAGCAGCTGGCTTGTGCAAATACTGCTCCACTCTCCACCCAGAGAAAACTTCGGTCTCTCTGCAGCCTCTGAACACAGCTAAGTTCTAATCAATAAAAAGGAAATCAAAGAAAACCATTTGGGACAAAAGACACGTTCTGGGGAAAATAGCAGCCCAGCTCTCCTCCTGACATACTTCCTTTGAAGTGCTTCTAATGGCACCCTGGCTCCTGCTCCCCTAGCAGAGGGGGTTTCGGATGTGTGCACGTACTTTGAACGATGCCAAACATAGCTGCTGTGCGCCCACCGTCTTTGTCCCTGTGGGTCAGGAGAAACCTTTTGTCTCTTAATTTACTGCACAAACAACCTTAAAATAGGAACGGATTTTTAAAAAAGCGAAATCCAACCACAATCGCATCATGTTACACATTTCATCAAATACTTTCTTTTCTCCACTGCCCCGCTTTCAGACTCTTTTCCAGTCCTTGTCAATAATCAAAACAATATTCGCATAGCTGCACTGACAGCACAGGTGAATTCCGAAAAACCACCCCCGACCATTTTAAAACTTAAATAAACAGACACACACATTTTCCAAGTTATTACCCAGACATCACAAGTATCATTCGTAATGTCTACTTAGAATATTCCATTAGGTTGAAATACTGCAATTTATTTTAACCATTTTCCTATTGCTAGGTACTTAGGTTATTTTCAATGGTCTAAAATAGGGCACTTTGGCACTTTTCTTCTTTTAGATTACATCCCTCTAATAAAACCCAGGGGTGAGATCAAAACATATCAAAAATATCCAGATATTTTTCTGTCATTCAGTAATGAACTGCCAGACTGTTTGTTAAAAGGGCTGAACTAGGGCTTCCCTGGTGGCGCAGTGGTTGGGAGTCCGCCTGCCGATGCAGGGGACACGGGTTCGTGCCCCGGTCTGGGAAGATCCCACATGCCGTGGAGCGGCTGGGCCCGTGAGCCATGGCCGCTGAGCCTGCGCGTCCGGAGCCTGTGCTCCGCAGCGGAAGAGGCCACAACAGTGAGAAGCCCGCGTACAGCAAAAAAAAAAAAAAAAAAAAA
>NW_021703769.1:63228491-63685516 GCF_005190385.1 Monodon monoceros
AAAAAAAAAAAAAAAAAAAAAAAAAAAAAAAAAGGGCTGAACTAACCTCACAGCCATCAGGAGAGGGAGAGGACAGGAGTATCACCACAACATCACCAGCACTGGGTATTAACATTTTGACAAATGGGGGTGGGGTCAGTGTGGTTGCATTTCTTTGATTGAATATCTAGCCATATATCAATTTAATTACATTTACTCTTTTACGTGGAAACACTGACTTTCTGTGTGAGTTCAATGCCCCTCCTCGATATATGCCCATGCTGTGGTCAACAATACACACTTCGCACTGGATTGTATGTGTCTGTTACTGTCAGGCTTTCTAATTATTCCTGTCCACTGGATATCTTACTGTGGATTTAGTTTGTATTTCCCTGACTGCTAAAACGACTGAGTATCAGCTATTCATTTTTTTCTCTTCTATGAAAACCCTGTTCATTTCTTTTGGCCTTTTTTTTTTTTAAAAAAAAGAAAACTAGGTGTCTCTCTTTTATTTATTTATTTAGTTAGTTATTTGGTTGTACCAGGTCTCTCAGTTGCGGCAGGTGGGCTCCTTAGTTGTGGCATGCGGATTCTCAGTTGTGGCATGCATGTGGAATCTAGTTTCCTGAGCAGGGATCGAATCTGGGCCCCCTGCATTGGAAGCGTGGTGTCTTAACTGCTGGGCCACCAGGGAAGTCCCTTTTGGCCCATTTTTCTATTGGCCATCTACTGATTTATAAGAAGGCCTTTAAATATTATGGCTATGAAATTACTCACCAGTTATATGTTATGGGTTAAACTGTGCCCTTCCCCAAATTCGTACGTTTAAGTCCCATTCCTGAGTGCCTGAGAATGTGACATTATTTGAAAATAGGGTTGTTGCAGATGTAATTAGTTAAGATGAGGTCATAGTGGAGTAGGGCGGGCCTTTAATCCAATTAGAGGGAGAAATTTGGACACTGACATACACACAAGGAGAACGCCATGTGAAGACTGGAGTCAGGCTGCCACAAGCCAAGGAACTACTAGAAGCCAGCAGAGAGGCCTGGAATAGACCCTTCCTAGAACCTTCAGAGAAAGCATGGCCCTGTCAACATGTGGATCTCCAGAACTGTGCAACAGTAAATTGCTGTTGTTTATGCCAGTTTGTGGAATTTTGTTACAACAGCCCTAACAAACTAATACATGTGTATAGTTTTCCCAGTCTGTGGCTTGTTTTTACATTTTTTTTTACCATGTTTTCTGATGAGCAGAAGTTTATAGTTTTTTTTTTTTTTTTGCGGTACGCGGGCCTCTCACTGTTGTGGCCTCTCCCGTTGCGGAGCACAGGCTCCGGATGCGCAGGCTCAGCGGCCATGGCTCACGGGCCCAGCCGCTCCGTGGCATGTGGGATCTTCCCGGACCGGGGCACGAACCCGTGTCCCCTGCATCGGCAGGCGGCCTCTCAACCACTGCGCCACCAGGGAAGCCCAGTTTATAGTTTTAAAGTGGTAGAATGCATTTATCTTTTTCCTCTATGGTTCATACTTTATGACATTTTCCAGAAATGCTTTGCTATTCTTAGGTCACAAAGATATTCTCCTTTTTTCCCTTCTAAAACTTAAAGTTTGGCTTTTCAAAAAGTCCTTGGACCACCTGGACTTGGTTTTGGTGTATGATGTGAGGTAAGGCTCTGTTTTCATTTCTGAGGTAGTGACCCTCTTTTCTCCTATCTTTCTGCCCATGAGGCTGTCAAGGGTAGTGATTTTATGTTACCTCCGTCCATCTTCCCAGGTATAGAACAGATCCTGGGTGAATGTTGGCCAAGAGAAACGTTTGTTTATATCCTGTGTATGAAGCTAAACCTTCCAGGGAAGATGGGAGAGAGGCTCAATCTTCTCATGTCTGAGAGTTTATGTCTAGTGCTCACTGGCTGTCCAAATTAGATCAACCTACTTCAGATCCACTCAAGCATCTTGAAAGAGTGAGATACTGACTCTATTCTAAATTGGGCCCCCAGTGAGCATCTTGCAGCAAAGACAGCTGTTCTAGCAGAGATGCCGCCATAATATGCAACACTATCAACCCAAACCTGAATGGCAGACATGAAGCCCTGTCTCCAGCTACCCAGTGTCCATAATGAAGGACCAACAGTGGACAGTTAGGGAGAGTCCCCTTTAGTAGAAGCAGCAGCAGCAGCAGCTTCCAGGATGGGCCAGGGCACTTGCAGGGAAGTGGCTGGGAGAAGCTCTGCCAGCCAAGGGAGGGCTTTTGAGTCAGTGGGGTCCAAGACCTTTCTTTCGTCTGCTCATCCCACTTCTGCACAGAAAGCCCCCCTCTGCTTCTCTGTGTCTTAGTCACCTAATTAGACCACCCCCTACCCAATCATCCAGTCCACAGATATTTATAGAGTGTCTACCACATGTCAGGCACAGGGCTAGCATACCGTAGGTGCTCAATAATTATCTGTTGACTGGGCAGTCATGCTAGACACAAAGGACACAGCAGTAAGCAAGACGGTCAAGGTCGCTGTAATGCAGTTCCTGATAGTAAACATTATTTAATGAATTACTATGCAGAACTAATTAATAATGAGATGATTTAATTAGCACTGTGGTGTGTGCTATGAAGAATAACAGGGTGCTGTGGCAACCGACTTTCCTAAGACGCCCCTGCAGAAGTAGGGACAGGAGTTAGAGGGCCAAGGAGTTAGAGGTCCAAGGAGCAGGTCCACTGAACAGCGGAAAAGGCCTATATGGACAAGTAAAGGGGGAAGGGCTGGGGTAGGGCAAGGTGCAGAGCTGAGGCTGGGGGAAAAAGCAGGTCAGCTCATGCCTTGCAGCCAGGTAAGGAGTTTGGACTTATCCTGAGGAATAGGGAACCACAGAAGGCTTTAGACGGAATCACCTAATTCAACGTGCGTTTTTAAAAGATCTCTCTGGCTGCACGTCCTTCCTCTTCCGATGGAAGCTGTTTCTCCTTCTGATTCCCTCTTCCACTCATGTTGTAATTATTCACTTCTCTGCACCTCTTGTAACAATCTCTTTTATGAGGCTATTTTACTTTTTCATGTACTATCATTTCTCCAGGGCAGGGGCTGCATCTTCTATGTTCGCCCTCACCTCTCTTTCCTACCCCAGTATTTGGAGGTAGGGTGGTTGGTATGCGTTGAATTGTGTCCCTCAAAAAGATCACGGAACCAAACCTCCCTCAGGGCCTCCAGAAGGAACCCGACCCTGCGGACACCTTGATTTTGGACTTCCAGCCTCCAGAACTGGGAGAGAACACTTTCCTGTCGTTTTAAGCCACCCGATCTGTTGTCACTTGTTACAGCAGCCATAGGAAACTGATACAGTGGTGGTATAAGTAGGACTGAGTCACAGCCCTACAACCCAATGCCAGCTCCACCACGTACTCACTGTGTGGCCTTGGACATGCTGCTGAACCCCTCTGAGCCTCTTTTCCTCTCCTCCTGGGGAAAACGGGGGGCATAATAAGACACCCCACGAAGTCGTAGTGGAGACCAGCTCTTCTTGCAGTTCTGTCGCCACGCACGACAGGGTTCTCACCTACCTTCCCTCTCCCTCTAGCTTCTGTTTCCTGGTCTTCATAGTTCCTAATCCTTCTCCCCTGCCCTTAAATGCAGTTTTCCCCAGAATTCAACTCATGGTCACCTTTTCTTCTTACATTAAACAGTGTTTCTTGGTAAATGCTGTTGATGCCTAGGGTTTCAACTATCATATTTTCTGTGTGTCCCAAACATGCTGATTTCTTTCGAGTTCTAGTCCTGCCTAAGCCTTATATGTTTTCTTTCCTCCTTCTCCTTTCCTTTCTTCCTTACTTGCTTCTCTTCCATAAATATTTTTATTGAACATCTATTATGTACCAGGCACTGGAGGACCAGCAGTGAACAAGACAGAAAAAAATCCCCATCCCCTTGACCTTCACATTGTAGTGGAAGGAAGAGATAATAAAGAAATCAGTTTGCAAAGTCTGCTAGTGGTAAGTACTGTGAAGAAAAATAAAGCTGCCTAAGGGGATAGAAAGTGATGGGGCTGCTCTTAAAGAGGGAAGTCAAGGAAGGCCTCTCTGAGGGCAGACCGAAATGAAGAAAGGAGGGAGCCATGCAGGTATCTGGAGGGAGAGCATTCCAGGCAGAGATAGCAAGTGCCAAGGCCCTGAGGCAGGACCATGCTTGGTGTGTTTCAGAAACCCAACAAAGTTGGTATGGCTGGAGCAGAGTGAGGGAGGCCACCAACAGGGAAAAACAGGTTGGAGGGAGAAGGGATTGGATCTTGTTTAGATTTTATCTTGAATGAGATGGGAAACCACCGGAAAGTTGAAAGCAGGAGGAAGACCTGAGCCGATATTCATTTTACTAGATTCCCTGGCTGCCGTGTTGAGAATATATTGAGGTAGGCAAACGGATGAAGCAGGGAGACCCATAGGAGAGTTACGATAATCCAGGTGAGAGGTGAAGATGGCCTGGACCAGACAGTCGGAGTGGAGGAAACTGGAAGTGGCTGGTAGGGGTGGCATGGTTTGCTGATGGTTGAAGGATAAGACTCCTAGGTTTAGGGGTAAATGCTGATACCACTGATGGATATGGACAACATGTGTGGAGGAGCAATCTGGGGAGAAATCAACAGTTCAGTCTTGAACGTATTATGAGTGAGGTGTCGGCCATCCATCCAGGCAGGGGACAGGCCTAGGCTTACAAAGTTCCATGTTTCCATAGCTTCCCTCATCAGAAGCATCCCTGGGGGATTTACGGGGCCTCCCCAAACCTACTTGATCAGATTCTTCATAGGAGGGGCCTGGGAATTCGTATTTTAAACAAGTGCCCCAGAAAAACTGATAACACAGGTGTTTCAAGTGATGGGATCAGACACAATCACTTAGGGAGTTTAACTTCAGTCCACAGGAAATCTCCACATGGATGCTTCACGGTCATCCTCAACCCCAGCATCCCAAAATGAACTATTCATCACCACCCCCACTCATCCCCACCTGTTCCTCACTGCCCAGCTCCCCCAGCCAGCAAGCCCCTCAAACTGAACAAGATCCTGGAGGCCTCCTTCACCCTCGTCCCTCGTGTCACTTCCAACAACTAAACACCCTCGACTCCGAGCCCACCCCTGCCCTCAGTCACAGCAGAACGCCTCGCCCACTAGTTACAGGCCACCCGCCTCTGCTCTCACACTTCTCTCAACGAGTGCTTCTCAGCCAGGCTATGTGCCCCCAGGAGACATTTGGCAGTGCCTGCAGACAGTTTTGGTTGTCACAACTGTGGTAGGAGGTGCTACTGGCATCTCGTGGGTAGAGACCAGAGATGCTGTTAATAATACTCAGTCCCTCCTAAAAGAGAATAATCTGGCCCAAGATCAGTAGTGTTGAGAGTGAGCTCTAACCTATCTGGTCTAAACACCCCAGAGGATTAGCCTAAAATGCAACCCTGGCCAGGTTTCTCTGCTACTTATTATCTTTCAGTGGGTCCTGCCCCCATGCCCCCTCAGGATAAACGCCATCTATGAGGTTCTTCACTCCCCAGCTTCAGTTTCCCTCCATCTCATGCTGTGAAATTCCTTCTAGGGTCCGACTATGTACCAGGCAAACGGAACATCCCAGACCACCCAAGCTCCCTCCATGCTCCCACCCCACCCCCAAGTGGGGACAGGGGCCCCTCCCACAGGCCTCAGACTCTCAGAGGAAATGCTACCAACAGGTCATTCATTCCACAAACAGAAGCTCTGCTCTGAGCCAGGCGCTGGCACAGCACTGGACATAGGGCAGTGAACATGTCCCCCCAGGAACCTCAGCCCAGGGAGGTACCAGCGCAGAGCACAACTTAGGACACTGGGTTCTAACTGTCTAGACCTTCTGTCTAGACTGAGAGTCTGCACTAGAGCTGGCACGTGGGAAACCCTGCAAACAAGTTCGCTAAATAAATGAACAACCGCAGTAGAAAATATTGACTGAATACTTCTGTACCACACGTGGGGTGGAGCATGTGGCACATGTTATCTCATGCAGTTCTCAAAAGAACCCGTTGATAATGACGCCCATGATGATGACGGTGATTATGTTGACGTTGATGATGTTGATAACCAACACGCCTGAGAACACACCACGTGCCAGGCCCTGAGTTCTGAGCCCTTTCCTTTATTTTCCCATTTAATCTTTACTACAACCCTCTGGGAGAGGGACTATTATTATCCTCATTGCACATATGAGTAAACCGAGACACTGGGAGGTTAAGACTTGCACCTGACCTTACATAGTGAGCAGGGAGCAGAGCCAAGGTGTGATACAATGGGAAACACATATTTGGTCGTTGTCCCCAGGTCCTGGCATACATCTCCTAAAACTCTTGGGATCTCTGAAGTGATGAGTATCTTCTGGACGCTAACAAGATAACTGATTTAGGCTGGGGGTCCCAAAATAGCTTCAAGATGGAGGCTGGTCACCAGAAAGACCAAGGCAAGATTAGAGGGTTGGAACTCTCAGCCACAACCCCCATCGTCTGGGAAGGGGAGAGGGTTTATAACAGGGTTTAGAGAACTTCTGAGTTGGTGAACACACTGAGGTACTGGGAACGTGGTACCCCTGGAGAGGGCATGGACGCTCTCCCCCCTCAACCCACCCAATACCTTGCCTTAAGTGTCTCTTCCATTTGGCCATTCTGAGTTGTATTCTTTATAATAAACTGATAATAGTAGGGGCCTTCCTGAGTTTTGTGAGCCATTTTAGCAAATTATGGAACCTGAGGAAGAGGTCGTGAGAACCCTGATTTATAGCTGGGTGGGTCAGAAGTATGGCTGACAACCTGGGACTTGTACTGGGCATCTGAAGTGGGAGCAGTCTTATGGGACTGAGCCCTTAACCTGTGGGGTCTGAGCTAACTCCAAGCAGTTAGTATCAGAATCAAACAGACTTGCAGGACTCCCAGTTGGTGTCTAGAGAAATGGAGAATTTGCTGGTGTGGAGAAAAAAACCCACACATTTGGTGTCAGAAGTGTTATGAGTAAAAGCAGTTTACGGCGTATGAACCCAAGGAGGCTCACTCCAGATTTCGCCTTCTTGACAACTATGCTCTCGGGCTTTTATCCCCATTTCCCCCACTGAAAACTAAGGCTCAGAAGAGTCAAGTAACTTTCCCAAGGCCACATAGCAAGTGGTCCCTATGACAACACTAGTGCCCTAAGTGCTCAGTAAATGTTTATTGAATAGATGAAGGCATACTTACACTTGGTCAAGTTTGGATTAGAACTCAGGTCTGTCAGATGTAAGTCTAATACATCTATTGATGGAAGGAAGGAAGGGAGGGAGGGAGGAAGGAGGGAGGGAGGAAGGAGGAAGGAGGGAGGGAGGAAGGAGGAAGGAAGGAAAGAAAGGAAGAAAGAAAGAAAGGAAGGGAGGAAAAAAGGAGGGAGGGAGGGAGGAAGGAAGGAAGGAAGGGCATTTCCTTTCTTACACCTGCTGCCCTTAAAAGCCCTCACTTATGAAAATCCACACTTTCTCTCAGTCTTAGGTTTTGGAGGGGCCCTATAGGATGCATCTGTTATTTCTGCCTATTTAGCTTCCCTCCCACTTATCAGAACCTCTTTGGCTGTGGTTTGGGTGGGGCTAACCCTGGGCATTTGACACCCGCCCCCCCACTAGAGTAACTCCTCCTCTCGCTGGCCAGGTGACGGGCTCAGAGATGGCCATGTGACCAAATCACCCAGTCAGAGTCCTCCCCCATGGGGGATGTGGGAGATCCAATTCTAAGGTGGTCCCCAAGACTGGTGCACACCCCCCCACACAGATTACCCTCCCTGAACAATCAATCCCCTCCCCTTGAGTGGGTGGGACCTGTGCAGAGGATCCCTCGTCACTCTCATGATTAGGTTACATTAATGAAAACATAAAGGGAGTCTGCAGATGTAATTAAGTCCCTCATCAGTTACTCTGAGTTCACCAAAAGGGAGATTATCCTGGGTGGGCCTGACCTCATCAGGCGAGCCATTTAAAAAAGGGGATTTCAAAGTCAGAGATAAGGAGCACCAGCAGACACTCTCCAGTTCAGGCTCAAGCTGACCCTGAAGGAAGTGCCCTCTGTAGAGAAAGCCACAAGGCAGGAACTGCAGGAGGCCTCTAGGAGCTGAGGGCTCAGTCTACAACCACACAAAACCGAATTCTGCCAATAAGCAGGGAGTCTGAACGAGGACGCCAAGCCTCAGATGAGATCAAAGTCCCAGCCAACACCTTGATTTTAACTTGGTGGGACCCCGAGCACCCAGCTCAGCCGTACCTGGAAAGTGTGAGATAAGGAAGGCGTGTTGTTTTAAGCTGCTAAATTTGTGGTTGTTACGGAGCAATAGAAAGTGAATACAGGGTGCCAGGCTGTGAGCTGGCTGGTGGCTGTCTAATGACAGAGTCTATCTGAGGGATGGAGAAAGAGAGAAAGGTGGCCCTGAGAAGAAGGCTCGAGCCTCTGGATCCAGCTGTGCCTGAAGCTCGGGAAACTCCAGGGGTTCTTAGTTCCCTGAGCCAGCATCTCTCCTCCCATCTCCTATAAAGGAAGCCTGAGTCGGGGTTGTGTCCCCGGTGGCCCAAAGGGTCCCGACACACTTCACAAATGTCACAGGAGGCAAGTCCCAGCCCCCATTCCCGCCAGGAGATGAGGGACGGCCGGCCTCTCCGTGCTGCAGATAGGCAGCCTCTGTTAGCACCCTGCTGCCACCCAGAAACCAACTTCCTCTATCACACAAGCTTGAAATGCAGGTAGTGTAGTCACCTGGACCATCCAGGGGTGGCCGGGGCCTCAGCAGGGCCTGGTGCTGAAGGGGACCTCTGCCATGGGCCTTGAGAACGTGTGAGGGGCCGTCGAGAGAGCCCTGGATGGTGGGGAGTTGCAGCTGTTCCCCAGCGGGTTCCCCCACTAGGATGCACAGCCTTTCTTCCAGATGTGTCTGCAAGCTGATCTGACCTTCAGCCTCCGTGCACCGACCTGTCTGCCTAGTTTAATTCCTGTGCCAGTTCAGAGGGGCAGCTGAGCCAAGGAAGCTGGCAGAGTCACCAGCGTGGGCAGAAACACTTCAGGAACTGAATCGGCATCTCATCTCTCCCTCTCTCCTTGCCCCCAGCACTGGGATTACACACATCCTGAGGCCAAAGCCAACTGAAGTTAACTGTTCAGATCAAACAGGGCCACGCCTTCTGCGGGTGACTGACAGCACCTGCCCAAGACCCCCAGCCCAAGGTTCGGGCCCACTGGATTCCCTGTGTCCTGGAAATTTGAAACTGGAATGGAGAGAGAGAAAGAAAGCAACCCCACGTCCTTGGATCCAAGTCAATCCCTCTTCTCGCTCTAGTGCTGCGCTGTCAGAACAGACACCACCAGCCTCCCGTGGCCACTGAGCTCCTGAACTATGGCTACTCCAACCTGAGCTGCGCTGTAAGCACGAAATAGACAATGGAGGCCACGATCTAGTGTGGAAAGAAGATGTAAAATCTCACACTAAAAAAAAAAAATTTTCACACTAATAATTTCTGATGATCACACATGGAAATAACATTTTAGTTAGATTAGATTAAATAAAATAGTACAGAATAAATTTCATCTGGTTCCTTTTAGTTTTTTTAAATGTGGCCACTAGGCGATTTCAGATGACGTAAGTGGCTCACGTTATACTTCTGCTCCAAAGGATCCCAGAGCTGCCTGGGAGCCTTCAGGGTTCAATTCTTCCTTTGCTTTTATGAACTACTCCACTACCCTTTCTATACTGCCCTCTTTTTCTCCCAGAGAGCCTGGTATGAAGCCTGGCTCTGCCATTTACTGTGTGACCTTGGGCAGGTTCGCTAACTCCCTGACATCCATTTTCTCATCTGTACATAGGGACAGTAAGAGCACCTGTCATATATAATTGATGAAAGAATTAAATGGATTAATATATGGGAAGGGCTTAGAGCCCAGCATTTAGTAAGTGGATCTATTATTTTATTTATCATTTCCCTTAAGGTGGCCACAGTCAGATCTGCTGCTGCTTGAAATGAACAGACCGTTCTCCTTTGGTCCCACTAATTTTCACCTTGTATCATAGTTACTGATGGCCCTGACTTGTTTCTCAGAGGCACTTCCAGGTAATGAGGAAGGACTGAGCTCCGGAGTCACCTAAGTTCAAATCCCGGCTCCAATATTTATTCCTTGAACACCGAGGCAAGTCACTCATCGACTTGAACCTCAGTTTACTCCCGTGTAACATGATCACGGTACCTCACAGGCTCGTATGATTCAACAGGATCATGTATGGAAAATGCTGCGTGCAGTGTTAGGAAACAGGGAGCACTGACAAATGCTTACTATTGTTACACAGTCGTTCCTTGGTATCTGCAAGGGACTGGTTCCAGGACCCCCTCAGATACCAGAATCCACGGATGCTCAAGTCCCTTATACAAAATGGTGCAGTACAGTTTGTCTTCTGTTCTGCATCCGTGGATTCAACCAACTGGATCTGGATTCAGAACTCCTGTATACGGAGGGCCGACTGTATTACGATGAGAATCTTAAAGGAAGGGATCAGGTCTCACTCATGTTGGTAGCCCCAGAACCTGCCCTCTGCGTGTGCTCAAGCAATCGGGACAGCCCGCGGAAATTTTCAACCTCTCCCTCTTTGAAGAGAGCCCCGGCATCCTCTCTGGGGTGCACCGCCAGATGCCTGGACCAACCAGCCTGCCAGCCACTCAGAGTGACAGCCTCATCTTCTCAACCCCAGCTGGAGTGGATGAATGGCTCGGCTGGCAAATGTTGCTTTAAGCTCCTTGGTCAAACTGAGTTGCGGTCCCTCGGCTGGGAAGATTTTAGTGCAATCATCATGGTAACGATTGACAGTGACATTTACTCAGTGCTTACCAGCAGTAAGCGCACGTCAGCTGAGGCCCTGCCACGTGCAGGGCCTGTGTGAACAGCACAGGCGTTATCACATCCCACCCTAACCACAGCCTTTGAGGTCAGGGTTGCTATTCCTGCCATCTTCCAAAGAAGGAAGATGAACCTCAACGAGACAGGGCGGTGGCCAAGAGCAGATGCTGGGATTTGAACGGAGCCTCCTTCCTTCACTGACTGCATGGCCTTCGGCAAGTTACTCAAATTTTCTGTCTCACTTTCTTTAACTGTAAAATGGGGAGAATGACAGTCCCTGGTGGTTTTCTGACTTACACGGAAAGCCCCAGAACAGTACCGGGTCTATGGGAAGCACTCAGGAAGAGTCCGCAATTTCCATTATTACCAGTGACCTTGAGTAACTGCCCAAGGTCACACCGCTGGAAGTGGCTGGACTGACTCTGGCCTGAAGATTTTGGGACTGCTGGGTCATGCTCTTGACCACGACATGGCACCACTGTATACACGTGACAGGCTCTGCTCTGCGGCGGGGGGGGGGGGCGGCCAGAAGGTGGAGGCTCTGATTACAAATGCTACAGCATCTGTCAATTTCATACACAGTGGCTGATTTTCAATCTGCCAGTGTGAAGTCAGCGGGTTTGTGAAATTCCTGAAAATAACAATTGACTCTACAGGCCAGTTCAAGCTGGTTCCAGCACACCACATGATTCCCATTTTATAGACAAAGAAAACTGAGGCTTAGAAATGATAAAGTTAACTTTCCTGGACCCACATCTGTAGAAGGTGGCAAAGCTGGGACTTGAACCCAGGTCTGTATGACTCTAGGGCCTGTGCTCTTAGCCACTATAGATCCCTTCCCTTGTGGGGTAAAGCAGTATGTGCCAGGAGTAAGACCTCCTGCCTTCTGATAAGGTGACCTAACTCTAGTCTCCTTTCTGTCACTGAAAGCTGTGTGACCTTGGATAAGTCACTCAACATCTCTGTGCTGCAGTTTTCTCATCTATAAAATAGGATTGGTTCAAATCATCTCTGGTTCCCCTTCCAGTTCACATTATAAACTAGGAATCAAAAGCTCACTTTAAGGCCTGAAATGTAAACTACACTTGTATTTTAGGAGGAAGAAACAAGAAGGACCACATAGAAAGAACCTTCTAGTTAATGCTGCCTTGTAAGGTTCTGGTCTGCGCCCAGCCCTGGCTGCATAGTGGTGCCAACACTGCTGTTCACCAAACTTGGGCAGGAAACCCTTTTAACTAACACACGCAGAGGACAGGTTTCTGCCCAGAGGGTCAAGGCTGACAACAGCTCAGGACAAGTTAAAGACGGCTTCTCATTAAAAAACTGACATATGCCTTGTCAAGGGCCTTGACTATTTAGGTATCAGGTGGTCAGTGATCACCACATACAGTATGCAGTCAGGAGAGGCTGGGGCGTGTACGGCCCCAGGCAGATTCCAGGTACTAGGCCGAATCAGCACACGCCTCTGGGTACCTCAAATCATCACCATTTTTGCTATTAAAAAATGTCCTCAATTCCTTCTAACTTCATTTGCCTGGGGCACGGTTAAGACCAAAGTAGCACATATTGAAACATGAATCGGATTCTAAGGCCAGTTCCTCATGGCTCAATCTCAATTGCTCCCCAACCTCTCCTCCTTCTTTTTTTCCCTCCTCCCTCCTCAGTTCCCTCCCCAACCTCCTGGTGCCTGAGCTCCTGGTCACCACTATTCAGTGCGTATTATACGCCAGGTGCTTTGCGTGCCAGATCTTGGTTCATCAAGAGGCAATGTAGTGCAGTAGAGTGGCTAAGTGCACAGCCCTGGAGCTGGACTAGCCTGGGTTCAAATCCCAATTTTGTGGCCTTAGGCATGTTACTTAATGCATGCCTCAGTTTCCCCATCCATAAAATGGGATGCTGATAGTAGTGAATACAATAGAAGCCTTAGCACCATGCCTGGCACATGGTGAGTGCTATGTAAGTCAGATGTTGCTATTGTTATCTTCACAATGTTCCCCCAGCTCTCCACGCAGTAAGCATTATTATCCCTAATTTAAAGGTGAGGAGTTGAACCCAAGTTCATTCAGCAGTAAATGGTAAAGCCAGGACCTTAACCAGGTCAGTCTAACTCAAAAGCTAACACTCTTTACACAATGATATTTATTTAATTCAAAAAACACCTATCAAGTTCTTTCTAAGTGCCAACGATACAGAGAATAAATAACAAAAGCTGAGGTTATGGCGGGTCTGGCGAAGCCTTTAGCTGTGCATGGACAGAATGTGGAGGGGACTTTTCCTGTTATGCCAGAACTGGCTGCCTGGGCCCAAAGCTGGGGACTAGAGAGAGGCAGCAAGGGGCTGGCAAAAGCTGGGCCCAACACCTCCCTCCGGGATTTTTAAAAGGCAGAGACCTGGTCCTGCAGTTTTCAAAACCATCCTCCTTTCCCACCTCTATAAGCAGAGGGGAGGTACTGGCCGAGTGGGGAGAGCTGGGGATTTTCCCTGCCCACCCACTCAAAACCGAGAGAGACGGCTGCCAAGAGGGTCACTTGCAAACACCAGGCGCCTCCTCAGGAAGGGGAGACCGGCGCCTTTTTCCCCATGGGCATCCACTTAGCCAGGGGTCTTGCTCATCTGCTTTGCACCTTCCTGCCCAGAGGAAAGAAGAATGGAGAGGGAAGGGGGAACGTGGAAGATCCTGCACTGGGAGCCTTCGACGTGGCAAGGTTAAGTGTGGCGATGTTGAGGGTGCACCCCAGCCCCCCGGCCCTGACCAGCCCTCAGACTCTCTGCCCACAGAGTCTCAGGCCACCTGGGTCCTCTTAAAACCCAGTCCCCCTAAAACTGAGTTCCTCTTCTGAGTTTATGATTAACTCTCTCTATCCAAAACTTTACTCCCTTTCTTTTCCTGAACCTGTTCCCCTCAAGATTGAGGACTACCAAAGAAAAGGGGGGATGGGAACCATATACAAGCCCCTTTGAAGTAAAAGCCTTTTGCTTTAGTTTCCCAGGCCTCCCTTTGATTCTCTAAAGGTTGGCTCAAGGCTTCATGATTAGGAAACGTGAAGCTGTAGAAACAGAATAGCTATTGGGCCGGGACACTGGTACCAATTTAGACTATAAATCCGCCACACAGCAGGATCACCCAACTCCCAGCTCCCTGAAAGACACAGATACAGGCCTGACACACAGTCCTAAGTTGTTTTTGTAGGAAGCTGACCCTCTCAGATGGAAACTGCTGATCGCAAGAACGCAGACCCTAAGAAGGCTGATGTTGCTTGAAACTTCACCTTGATGCCGACCAATCCGAGAATTGTGCACGAGCTGATCACACACCCTGCAGCCCCCTCCCTCCCACTGCCTTTAAAACCCCTTCTCTGAAAGCCATTGGGCGTTTGGGTCTTTTGACCATGAGTTGCCTGTTCTCCTTGCTTGGTGCCCTGCAGTAAATGTTGTACTTTCCTTCACTACAACCCAGTGTCAGTGGGTTGGCTTTACTGTACGCAGGCGAGTCGACCCTGGTTTGGTTTGGTAACACTCTCTCCTCAGATGCATAAGGCAGGCTGGAGGAGCCTGGGGAATTAAGCGCTTCTGGAAACATCCTTCAACCTGTGCCTGCTGGGAGTTGGGGAACACATGCCCCAGCGCCCCCCACCCCTGGGGAAGCCTACACCGAGAGCCCAGGAGGGTCGCGATCCACATGCCCACAGTGGGGACTTGCCTGATAATACTGGTTCTTCTTGGCATCACCCCCCAAATAAAATACTTGCACTCAAATCTTGATCTCAGGGTCTATTTCTAGGGGAGCTCGACTTAGGCCAATAGATGACTCTCTCAGGGGGCAGTGAGCCCCAGAGAAGGGAGCTGGGATTGGACCATCTAACTAGGGCCCACCCTCCAGGGCTGCTCCTCGCTGAAGGGACCTCAACGGTAAGAGGCCATGGGAGACACTCCCAGGGCTAGGAGTCCACCCACCCACCGCCAGGACATTCCAAATAGTTGACACATGCCTGCCACCAGGGCCAGCTCTTGAACCCTTCCTGCCAAGTTCTTCAGTGGGGACATTAGCCAGAGAAGCTTCAGCAATAAAAACGGTGGCCATGGCAGTGAAATGAGGAGACAGTCATGCTTCCTTCTCTGAAACTGCACTCCTTCCCACTTCAAGGCCTCCAGTGGTTGTGAAAAGCCACGCTCCACTGTGCATGAGGGCAGGATGAGGGGGGCCAGGCCCCTGAGAATCCTCCCTGGGACTTCTGGAACTTTCAGGAAAGAGGATCTCTCTTTCCACTGGTGTGGCCCAGCTGGCAGGAGGTAAGCCCGGGTTTTGCTTCCCTGGGGAAAGGGTCTTCCTGAGAAGAAAGGCAACGGATGAAGGCGGCGCTGAGGAACATTCCAGCTGAGAGATTCCCAGGATACAACCTGGACCCCAGACTCAGTGGAGCCTGGAGCCCACACAACCGCAGACTTTCCTCTTTGACCAAAGCCAGTCTGTGATGGGTTCTGTCGGCTGTAACCAGCATTTTGGGAGCCACCTAAGAAAGTAAATCTCTTACTTCAGACTCATGCAATTTTTCTTCTATTGCTCAATCAGAACAGCAGTCCCCACACTGACAATCAACTTGGTTACCAAATCAGACTGTCCTTTGGCCGCTGCCAAAGATCCAATCAGTTTGGTGCTCCTGAAGAAGGCCACCAGCTCACCCCTCAGACTCTGAAGGCTCTCCTAAGGGGCTCCAAGCAAACACAGAAATCCTCTGAATGGCTCCAAAGGTGGAAAGAAGCAAGATACACACTGATATAAAAATCTGGGTATACTTATGAGAAATACAGTCTTATCACATCCAAGTTACACGGGGTAAGTCAATTTACAAAGTCCTCATCCAGGACTTCCTCCTAAATAGATTATTTCATAGCGGTTATGGATATGGGCTTGCAGTCAGTCTCAGGTTCAAGTCCCTACTCCAGCTGTGCAATTTTGGGTAAGTTTCTTAACCTTCCTGTGGATCTATAAAATGCAGGTGCCAGTGCCATCCATCTGGTGGGGAATCGTTAAGTATTACACCGAGCCCAGGGTCTAGTACGTGGTGAGAACCAGAACATGCTTATTGCCACCACCTCTGACTCTTACGCTGCAAAGGCAACACACACAGACTTCACTTCCTAAGCCACGGGGCCCTGAATTATAGGCACTGAAGGTCTAAAAGGCGTTCCTTTGGACAAAGCAAATCTCACATTAAAGCAGTTTTCAGAAACATAAATATCCAGTAGCCAGATGTGCAAATATCACTTTTGACTAAAGCACATTTTCTTTTTCTGGGCTCAAATCAAACATTGTCCCTCAGCAGGCAATGTGGCTTTGTAATAAGAGATACTACACCCCACATGACTCCGAATTATCCCCCAAGAACATCTAAGAGCACGCTACCCGGAGCCTGCCCCTTTCCCAGATGGCTCCATAAAATACCATCCTAATGGCAGCCTAGATCGGGCTTGCAGGCAGCCAGGCCAGCTCGCTAAACCAACACAGCAGCCGACCAGCGAGACCACATCTCCAACCTGTCTGTCCGGCTGCAACAGCCCAGCCCCTTCAGCATTCCACTGGCCACCCAAGTGCCTCCCAGAATGAGGTCCGCAGTTCACTTACGTCAGACTCTCCCAGCACATTCACTCAAGTGCAGGTTCACCCAAGACTTAAGAAATCGGAATCCAGGAGGCTGAGGTCTGGGAACCCCACAGGCACAGCTCCTGGCTGATTCTGGTGCTTGGGAAGTAAGACAACAGCAGCATCCCCTGTTTGAGAATCCCCCCTCTGTTTGAGAGCCCTCATTTACAGCACCCCTGAAGCTGGAGTGTAAAGGCTAAGGGCTGGCTCTGGGGATCAAAGACGCTGCCTTCAAACTGTCTCCCAAGCTGGGCACTTGTCCGCTCCCCTTCCCACCCGGAAGCCCGCAGCGTATTACTCCTAACTGGCGTTCCCCAACATTTTCTTATGAACGTTATCAAATACAGAGAAGCTGAAATAACTGTACACTGAACCCCTTTAAATATATCACCGAGCTCGTACAATGAACAGTTATTAATTCTGCAACTAATATTTTGAAAATATGCTATATTTGCTTTATCGCATATCTATCAATCTTTTTCTGAGAGCATTTTAAAGTAAGCTGCAGGCACTAGTGACCTGAACACTTCAGCAGGCATATCATTAACCAGAATTTGAGGTTTACGGCTCTTTTATTTTTCAGATAAAATTTATATGCAATGAAATGTGCAAACTTTACGTGATGAGTTTGACAAATGCATACGCCTGTGTGTCCAACGCCCTATCACTATTAGTCTAGAAACTTCCCTTTGGCTCCTTTCCAGTCAATCCCCTTCCCCAGTCACAACCACTGTTTTGATTAGTTTTGTCGTTTCTTGAACTTTATATATATGCAATCATCTATATGGGCTCTCTTGGGTCTAACTTCTATTTCTCATAATGATTGTCAGCAGGATATCCTACTCAGCATAACGTCTGTGACATTCACCCACGCTGTATCAGTCCTTTTTCCTTCTTATTGCTGAATAATGTTCCATTACATGAATATACCATAGTTTGTTAGCCTTTATCCTGTTGATGGACACCTGGGCAATTTCTAGTCTGGGGCTATTACATGTAGAGCTTCTCTGAATATGCATGTACAAGTTTTTGTGTAGACAGAACATTTTCATTTCTCTTGGGAGTGGCACTGCTGGATCGTGGGGTAGATATCGGTTTAGTTTTACAAGAAACCACTAGAATTTCTTCCTAAGGGGTTACATCACATGATATACCCACAGCACTGCCTGAGAGTTCCAGTGGCTCCACATCTTCACCAACATTGGATGTTGTCAGTCTTCGTGATTTTAGGCATTCTGGTAGGTGGGTTGTAGTGGTATCTCACTAAGGTTTTAACCTGCATTTCTCTGATGGATGATGAAGTTGAGCACTTTCCTATGTGCTTTTAGACCATTTGCATGAGTCTTCTGCTGTGAAACACCTGTTCAAAATTGTTGCCCATTTAAGAATTGGATTTTGTCTTGTATTTTTGAGTCATTGGAGGTTTTTTTTTCTTTTGCTTTTTTTAAAATTGGGGTATAGTTGCTTTACAATGTTACGTTAGTTGGAGTTCTTTATATATTTTGGAAATAAGTACTTGTGGGTCCCTCAGGAAGAGTTCTCTCCAGGCAGACTGGCTGGGTCACCCCTCCTTCTCAAAATACTCCAAGGCTTCCCGTCACCCATAGGAATAAAATCCAAGCCTTTACCTCAGCCTACAAGATCAATGTGATGGGGCCTTTTAAGCCAGTTCAACCTCAACTCCTGCTGCTCTCCCCTCACTCACTCTCCTCCAGCCTTCAACACACTCTGCCTTAGGGCCTTTGCACTTCCTGTACTCACTGTTTGGAATGCTCTTCCCCTGGACATCCTCCAGGCTCACTCCCTCAACCCTTCCAGCTCTCTACTTAAATGCCATCTCCTCACCCACCTGGAACAGCTTCCCCACTCTCACCATTCAGCCACCCCTCTCCAGCCCCTTATCCTGCTTTCTTTTTTCCTCCTGGCAGAGACAATGCCAACAGGCATGATGTGTTAATTCATTCACTGAGTATCTACGTCCACTAGAATGTAAGCTCCATGAGGGCAGGGGCTCTGTTTTACTTGCTGTAGAGAACCAGTCTAGTGTCTTGGTTATGGTACATCACTTTTTAAGCCAAAGAGCCTCAGCTCTACCACTCAGCACAGAAAGATTACTTAACTTCTCTCTGCCCAGTTTCTCCACTTTGTAAAATGGGCCCTTGTGAAGATAGACAAGTGAGCACATGTAGAACATTGCTTGGCTCATGGTAGACACTCAGGAAACTCAGAGTGAAATTAGTAGCCTCAGCCCCTAGAGCATGACAATCACCTAACAAATATTCATTGACTAAATAAACAGATAGTTTATATATGTACAATATTTTTATTGTATATTTATAATGTACAGTATATTTATAATTTTCCTCAATTCGAGGCACTTTCACAGCCAGAAGCTACTTTCTCCTGAGAAGAGTTTATAGCCCTAGAGATGCACTGCAAGGGAGCGGGCAGCAGGTACCATGTCTCCACTTGACATGAGCAAACCAAGACCTACAAGGTTACATGACTCCAGTCACAAGGGAACTAGTGAAAGGGCTGGAACAAGAACTCTGGTTCCTCCTAATGCTCTGTGAGGTTCTGGCATGCCCACGGGACCTCTGCTCTTTCCACCTCCCTCCCCCTTCCTTCCCCAAACCACATGATCTCAAGAGAAAACGACCGTCCTTCATCCCAAATATTTTTCTGGCTCAAAAAAAGGTTGAAGAAATAACTGCACACCCCTGTTCATAGCAGCATTATTCACAATAACCAAAACATGGAAGCAACCAAGCATCCATCAATGGATGCATGAAAAACAAACAAAACGTGGTCTATCCACACAATGGAATATTACACAGCCTTCAAAAGGAAATCCTGCCACATGCTACAACATGGATGAACCTTGAGGACATTAGGCTAAGTGAAATAAACCAGCCCCAAAGAGACAAATATTGTGTCATTCCACTTATATGAGGTACCCAAAGTAGTCAAACAGAAAGTAGAGTGGTGGTTGCCAGGGGCTGGGGCCAGTGGGGTATGGGGAGCTATTGTTTAATGGGAACAGAGTTTCATTTCTTGCAAGATGAAAAGAGTTCTGGATATGGGTGGGGGGGGTGATGACGAGTGTGTATGTACTCAATACCACTGAAAGATGGTTAATTTTATGTTATGTGTGTTTTGTCACAATTATTAATAATTTTTAAAAAGAGTTGAGACTACATGGATTTCACCTCTAAATGGCCAAAGTATCAATTCACTTCAATCCACTTGGATGAGAGAATTTCTCTCAGAGGCCACTATAACTTCATACCACATCAATCACACCACACACTTCGGTATTTCTATGTCTTCATTTCCATTATCTTTTGGCCCAGCGTTCTCAATGTGACCAAAAAATCTGCAGTAGATCCATTAGCTGCTAATTTCCTGAATGTCAAGATCAAAGACACAATGTTCAAAGGCACAAAACAACTGGGACATTCTGCCGTGAGCCAGAAGATGCCTATATGCTGGCCCTACAAGCCAGCAATCTATATGCCCCCACGGGGTCTCCACGGCAGAGACTGTAGAACTAATAAACCCTCAGAGTCGCTCTGACCCACATACCACGAAGTCAGGCTGAAAACGAGAAACTGCTTCCACCCCCCGCCCACGCAGCTGCATCTTCTGAGCGCTCTGGTGAAGGCAGACGCCTGCCTCCAGTGGAAATCAGCGGTGATGGCCAACCTAACCGCCTGGGCGCACTGCGTGAGGATTTCGTTTTCTGTCTCCAGTGCAGGTCTATTTTGCTTCATATGGATTTTTGTTCAAAACCGGTATCTCCTTTTTCACATTTGGAATGAAAACCACAGCAGCTACCTGGAGATCTACCCCTCACATCATCTTCCCCTTGGCCCGACCCCGACCCCTGACAACTGTCTCTCCCTGGAAAACCCTCCTTCCCCAACAGGGAACAGCCCAGCTCCTGTCTTGCCTGTCATGGCAGACCCTGCTCCGTCCCCCCAACCTCCATCCTCCCCTTCACCCCACAGCACTACGGACATCTTGGGCCAGATCATTCTGTGTTGTAGGGTCTATCCTGTGCGTTGCGGGATGTTTAACAGCATCTCTAGTCTCTACCCGCCAGGGGCCAGCAGCACTCTCCCATCCACCTAACCCAAAATGTCTCCCAGCACTGACAAATGTCCTGGGACCAAAACTGTCCCTGTTCAGAACCACTGTTCCATACTATAGAGGCTTCAGGAAGGCCCAAGCCTGCCCGGCTGAAAATCGGATTTCCCAGTACGGTCCCCGCCAATGACTGACAATGTGGGCTGGCTGGCTCCCTTGTCTGAAGGAGGAAATGCTGCAATGAGATCCAGGACCCAGAGTGCCCTCCCCACCACACACCAGGCTGGGGCTCAGCCTTGCTTGGTTGTCACCCTTCACCTAGACCACTTCACACCCACCCCTGCAGGGTTTTCTCTTGCGTCCCATTTTGGATTGAATTGTATCCCCCAAAGGTGTGTTGACCTCCTAGCCCTCAGTACCTCAGAATGTGACCTCATTTGGAAATAGGGTCGTTCCAGATGGGATTATTGAAGATGAGGTCATCCTGGAGTAGGGTGGGCCTCTAATCCAACATGACTGATGTTCTTACAAGAAAAGACACAGACACACACAGAGAGAAGGCAGGCTAAGTGAGGGGGAGGCAGAGATGAGAGCGATGCAGCTATAAGCCAAGACCGCCAACAACCAGAAGCTAGAAATAGGCAAGGAAGGATCCCCTCTGGGTTTCAGAGGAAGCACGGCTCTGACAGCACCTTGCTCTTTGACTTAAAGCCTCCAAACTCTGAGACTATAAATTTCTGTAGTTTTTTTTTTTTTTTTTTTTTTTGTTGCGGTACGCGGGCCTCTCACTGCTGTGGCCTCTCCCATTGCGGAGCACAGGCTCTGGACGCGCAGGCTCTGGACGCGCAGGCTCAGCGACCATGGCTCACGGGCCCAGCCGCTCCACGGTATGTGGGATCTTCCTGGACCGGGGCACGAACCCGTGTCCCCTGCATCGGCAGGCAGACTCTCAACCACTGCGCCACCGGGGAAGCCCCAAATTTCTGTAGTTTTAAACCACCCAATTTGTGGTGCTTTGTCACAGCAGCCCTAAGGAAACTAATCCACACTGAAATCCTATCTCAAGCTCTGCTTCTCGGGACCCCAACCGCAGACAGCTGACCTTCCCACTCAAAGAGTATAAATTCCAGAGCAAGTTTGAGATGGCAGATATGAGTCCATTCTTCCCTCAATATCCACGAGCCTTTCTTTACATGAGAAAGAAGAAGAAGAAGGAAAGGAGGAAGGGGGGAGGGAGAGGAGAAGGAAATTTACTTTGGGGATCCTTCCTTCCTCCATCCTCCACTCATTCAATAAATATTGCTGAGCACTACCACATGCCAGGCACTGTTCCAGGAGCAGGTGAGAGAGCGGTGAACGAATAGACAAAAGCCACTGCCCTCCCAGGTTCACATACTAGCAGGGGAGACAGACCATAAAATGTACGGTCTACGGGATGATGACAAGTGCCATAGAGAAAACTAAAGCAGGAGAAGCGGGCAGGGAGCGCCCAGGGCGGGGGCTGCCTCTGGCGTCTGATACAAATGCTCCCATGGTCCTGTAGGGCAAGGTCTCAGCTCAGGCAGAGGGCAGCACACCTGGTGCACACCAGCACACTTGGGCTCCTTCTCTTTTCTGCCCTAGCCCTTCTGTGAGGTTTCGGGAGCCCACCTGGCCAGTGTGCTAGGACGGGCTCCATGCCCGTCCCAGTGCCAGAATGGCGACCTTCAGAACCACCACTGACTCTGACGATCCCTCCTTCCCCGTCTCCTCCTCAGCTCTCACTCCTGCTTCTTGGGATCACCTCCTAAATTCACGATCTGCACCCAGGCCCCTGCCTTGGCCTCAGCTTCCAGGAGAACCAAACCAGGGCAGGTGGGCCAGGAAGACTTTGCATTTCAGGCAAGGTAACCTTTCATCCAAGACCTACAAGAGCCAGGTATGGGGATGTCCGGATTCTCTACCTCCGGGGCCTTCCACTGATGTGAAGAGAGGAGCTGGCAAATCTGGAATTTATTTTGTCAGGTGGGCCTCCCTCTTTCAACATAATTTTCTTGACAGTTGAAAACCGAGTGATATCAAATATCGAGGAGGATACACAGAAAGCACCAAATATATCCTGATCGTGTGACGGCAAAGAGGATTTGGGATTATAGCAGGCATTGCCAACATCGTGCCCACCTTCTCCTGACTGTGACCACTTCAGCCTGCCAGCTCCTGCACTTTTTTTGCATTTGTGGATGTCAAAAGTCTCTGTACCGGGCTTCCCTGGTGGCGCAGTGGTTGAGAGTCCGCCTGCCGATGCAGGGGACGCGGGTTCGTGCCCTGGTCCGGGAAGATCCCACATGCCGCGAGGCGGCTGGGCCCGTGAGCCGTGGCCGCTGAGCCTGCACGTCCGGAGTCTGTGCTCCGCAATGGGAGAGGCCACAACAGTGAGTGGCCCGCGTACCGCAAAAAACAACAACAACAACAACAACAATAAAAGTCTCTGTACCTGCCAGCGTAACAGGACAGAAATAGCAGGAAATGAACCTCCCCATCCCCCCAGCCCTCATTCAGTGGCTGATAGCAGGTGCTGTACAAAGACCCCGGCTCCCTCACCGCTCAGGTGGAAAGGCTCTTAGGTGTGTGTCTGACACGGGCACCCAGTTCCCCCAGCAGGTTTCAGCTCGTCACCCACAGTGGTGGTCGGCTCAGTAACTGCACCCTTCATGCGACTTTCCCACCCCCTCCTGGTGTTTCCTCTGGTGTCACCTCCCTATTAAATGACTTCCCCTGCCTCAGGGTCTTCTTTTTCTTGGGGAATATAAACTAAGAGAGTGATAGCTTTGAAGATGTGTACACACACACGCACACACACACACACACACAGTGGAACAGCCCCTCCAGTCCTCATGTTTAACACCTGCACCCCAAATGTGATGCTAGCTCATCAACTCCCTGGCCAGTAGACCTCAGCTTTAGAAGCACCTTGATGTATTTGATGCAAAATAATCCCATCTGCATTACACGGGATCACTGTCCCCGCGTGGATGGTCTAGACCAGCCTCCAACTGGTGGGGTTTTTTCCTTCCCATACACTCCCCACATATCTTTCCACCCACAGTGGGGGCAGTGCTGTCCTCCAGCCCACAGAATGCCCAAGGGAGGGACCCTAAAAGCCCACTGGTGAGGCAGCCTGGTCCATGGGTGGCTCCCCAAGCAGCCAGTTGCTCTTCCCTGGGCTGGAAGAGGAAAGGAAGCTAATCTCACAATTTGCCTGATAAACATCCATCTATCACCCCGTTCTTCAGCCTTCGTTTCATTTTTCCCAAATCAATTTCTGAAAGTCAAAATGACTGACAGCTTCATACCCAGGACAATCACTCTCCTTAGTAAATAACCCAGCATCAATGACAAAGAGCTCCCAGGGCAGTGGTGGCCACATGAACCCACACACATGGTAAAATTGCATAGGGTCTGTAGTTTAGTTACCCACATCCGTTTTCTGGTATCACTAATGCACCCAGATCGTATCAGATTTATCATTGGGGAAGCTGGATGAAGAATACACAGGACTCTCTGTACTGTTCTTGCAACTCCTTGGGAGTCAAAAATTATTTTAAAAACCAAAGGTTTTAAAAATGCAAAAAAAAAAAAAATTAACTACTGAGATAAAAATAATCATTTTTTAAAAAGCTCCCAAGAGGAGACGCTGCCAACCCATCCCTTACCTGAGAACTGGGAATCAGCGCCTTCCACCAGTGTCCACCTTTCACCAAGTCGACCTCGCACAAAGGCACGGCCACCTTGCCGATGACACAGTGGCGTGAGAACTTATCAAAGTCCAGCACAGTCAGCAGCAGGGTCCTCCTCTGCGCCTCCAGGAAGGGGATCTCAAAGGTGTAGCGCTCCTCGAACACGGGCTTCTGGGTCTTGCGTTTGACCCCGGTCTGCTTGGAGTTCTTCTGGTCCGGCAGGAGGCAGATCTTGACGTAGGGGTTGGAGTGCGCCATGTCCTGGCGCGCGCCGTCGTGGGAGATGGGAGGTGGCAGGTCCCTGGCCTCGATCACGCGCACCGTCAGGTGGTTGTGCAGTAGGTCGTACTGGGTGCTGAAGTGCAGCATGCCCAGCTGGTACTTGGACAGGATCTCTGCGTCCGTCAGAAAGTCCACGTCGTCGCTGTTGGAGCCGAGGGAGTACAGGCGGGGCTCGAACTTTCTGAAATAGTCATCCGGGGTATAGGTCCGTCTGAGCACCGAGGGCTGGATGGGCTCCTTCTTGGCGCTGAGAACGCCGAACTCGATGGGTTTAATATCGATGAGTGGGGAGCTGGGTCGTCTGGAATCGAGACCTACACACCCATCAGAAATAACAATGAACACCACACCGAGTACCGGACCGGACCTGGGCCGATCTGTGAGACTGACGACATTTCCCGGATCCTCACACCTGTTCGCTCTGCTTCATGATGCGCTTTGCCAGGTGCTCTCCACTCCCGGAAATCCTCTTATTTACTCTATGGGAGGCAGCCTGGCGGTACCGCCATCCCCATCGCCATCATCACGGCAGCTAAGTGCCAGGCACTGCCCTAACTGCACTGCGTATATCCAGTTATCTAATCTTCACAAGGTATTAGCCAGTGACTGTTATCTCCACTTTGCAGATGAGGAAACAGAAACTTTAAGTCACTCACCAAAGGTCACACAACTAGTAAGAGGAGGAGCCGGGAGTCAAGCCCCACCTGTCTGGCCCCAGAGTCTGGCTCTAACCATTACCCTATACTGCCTCCACTTTCACAGAGTAGGCTCTGGGGCCAGAGTGCCTGGGTCAAATTCCAACCCGGCTACTTCCCAGTGAGTGTGAATCTCTAGTAATGAGCCATGTGACTCCAGGCACATTTTACACACTCGGTTTTCCCATCTGAAACATGGAGTCCATCACAGCACCCATCTCAGGGACTGTGGTGAAGAGTCACTGAGCAATGCACAGAGAGGGCTCAGCACAGAGCACGCACATGGTTAAGAGGCACTAAATGGTAGCTGTTGCCCATCTTCAAGGATCACATTCACACCTCGTCACTTACGGGGTGCCTCTCCCCCGCAAGCAGCAGAGTTCACTGCTCCCAGGTTCATCATTCCAATCTCTGCTCCTCCCTCTATTCTAGCAATGAGCTCATGGCATTCTTTCTTCATTTTTAAAGCACTTAATTGAGGCATGATTGACATACAAAAACCTGTCTATATTTAATATACACAACTTGATGAGTTTGGAGATAAGTTTGCACCCATGAAACCGTCACCACAACCTATACCATAAACGTATCCATCACCTTCAAAAGTTTCCTCCTGCTTTCTTTCTTTATTTAATTTTATGTGTGTGGTAAGAACATAAGAGCTACCCTCTTTTTTAAGTACTCCATACAGTACTGTTAATTTTATGCACTCTGCTGGACAGTGAATCTCTAGAACTTACTCATCTGGCATAAGTGAAACCAACACCTGCCTGGTTCCAGCTCCCCCGGTAACCATATTCTACTCTCTGCGCCTAGGAGTTCGATTATGAGATGCCTCGTATTAATAGGATTGGTATTTGTCCTTTCATGGCATCTTGTTAATTGCCCAAAGCCTGTCTTGCTGGCTAAAATCACGAGCCTTTGCCGGTGCGTGGCTGCACTCTCTGATGAATGTGTGCTGGATGCAGTCATCTCTGTATAGAGCTGGGCACGAGATTTAGGAATCATCTAGACTAGCGCCATCCAAGAGAAAATAAATGCGAGCCAGATACAGATGTACCAGCTACAAAGGTAACTTAAAATTTTCTGGTAGCCACGAGTTTTTAAAACTACAAAGAAACAGGTGAAATCAATTTTAATATCCGATATATCCAAAATATAATCATTTCAATATGCACTCAATGTAAAAACATTTTAGTGAGACACTGTAAATTCTCTTTTTTCACACTGGCTTCAAAATCCATTGGGTATGTAACAGGTGCGGGGCATCTCAGCTCAGCCACATGGGTGGTGGCCGCTGTGACCAGCGCGGGGCAGGTCAGCCCTCTCATTCTACAGATGGAAAGACTGAGGCTACAGAAGCCCGACATCCCCTCGGTTTCACTATTTCAAGCCCTTGAACTTTACTTCCTTCTTCTTCCCCACATAGTCCCAGGAAAGATCAGACATCAGTCATTTCCAGCTGAGTGGATTAGTTTCATGAATTTAAGCTTTTTCCCTGCTAAGTGAATTTCAGACATCAGCTGAATGAGACAGAGGAGACCCATTTGGGGAGTGACAGGAGGTTGGGAGTCTCTGGGCTTTCTCCTTCCCACCCAAATCATGCCATCTGGTCAAACACACAGGCTATACATCAGAGTGGACAAACTGAGTGTCCTCAGGGCCACATTCAACCCAGAGATACATTCTGTTTGGGTTTAAAAGTAAAGAAGTTTCATATAAAAACCCAGACTGCCAGTTTCTCTTTCCAAAGATCAGGCAATGCAATCCCACATGGCAAGAGCTGAGTAGTAGCTGGCCCCGTTCAATGAGACGTTAGCTTCCTAACTGGCCCCAATCCCTACCCTGCCCTAGTACAAGGCCAAGAGTCGGCTGCCATTTGTCACTGCATTAGGGTGATATTTATCTCTCTCCAACCCTCTGCACTCAGTCACTGACACAATCCATTTGGCCCCTGAAGTCACTTGAATTTGCAAGCCCTGCTACGTAACATGGTAACTAGCACTTGCCTTTCGGGGTCCGAAATGATAATATGCTGACAATGTCATCAACTGAGCCAATTCAATGACACTTGCGATCAATACTACAAAAATCAATCAAAATGATCGCTTCTTACTGAACTTGGAAGAAATCAGGTGCAATGCCCTCCTTTGTCACACTGCCATGATCTCTGTCATCTTGTCTCCTGGACTGTCACACCACTCCACCCCCTCCCCAGAGATGACCCTGTCCTTCACGTCTTTCCCGGGGATGCTCCTGAGTGTCTGGGAATGCCAGCTTTCTCCATTTGTCCTGGGGACCCAGATAGCGGGGGTGTACTTCACGGACTCTGAGTGGCAGCTGAGCAGCAAGGCTTGCTCGAGCCAGGACCCCTGACCGTCACGGCAGAGACGCTTACTTGAAATCCTCCGGGTCAGGCTGTATGTAGACTTAGATGTGTCCGAAGACGAGCATCTCCGATCTGGGGAGTTGGTCCGTGGGGTCAGCGGGACTTCACTGGCTGTGTGGACAGAGTTCCCGTCCTTGTCACTGCTCCGGCTGGCCAACCTGTAGGAGAGAAGAGGTCTCGGTGGTTGTCAGAGAATCCCCAGGGATTGGCATCTCTGTCCTGTGGGAGATAGACCCATGACGAAACTGCTCTCAGACCCAGTTTATGCAACTTGGAATAATGCAAATTTGAAATAAACTCTCAACAGCCGTTAACTCTCAATAACATCTTGCTTGTTGTACAAAATGTGAAATGATATAAATGAGTATTTCCCAATTTAGAACAATCTGCCAAGAATTTGCATAATTTCAAAGCTGAGGCTGGGGTGGGGGGAGGGATATGTAAACTTATTCAGGATATGGCCACACGGAGGGGGCCACTTTGACTAAACCAAGACAAGACCTGTCAATCTTCAGTCTGGAAGGGAGAATGTGGCTGTTTATATGCATCAGAACTTCTGCAAGTGGCTTTTGGTAAGAAGTGTCCCACTATTTCAACAGTCACTGTGTCTATAACATCTTTAAAAAATATCCTATAACAATGTCACTCAAAGTTCCTTTGAATGGCAAGGCTATAGCTACAAAATGGCCCTGAGAATCAATGATTTAAGAGCAACATTTTGAAGTGTAGAAACAGCTGCGAATTAGCAGCAGCCACAACTCAATGTGCTCCCAATAAGGATGAGAAATGCTGAAAAAATAGAAAGCACTTCAGGGGGCAGCAGTACAAGGTAGTAATCAAGAGCTAGATCAAGGCAAGTCCCTCCCTCTCTCTGTGCCTCCGTCTCCCCATCTGTAAAATGGGACTAATAATAGTACCTGCCTTACCCAGTTGCTGTGAACACTGAGTTAACAATATAAAATGCTCAGAACAGTGGTTGGTATGTTGCAGGTAAGTGCTCAATACATTTTAATTGATGTTACTATAGCAGAGGTGGCTTTAAGATCCCCCAATACTCACACAGCTACTAAGGACGCTGGGAGGGGAAAGGAGCGGGGAGACAGCTTGCAAAGTGGCCATGAGATTGATGCTGCTGACAGCAAGCCCCTCAGCCATACCTTCAAGACTGCATCCCCCAACTTGACATTTAAACCTGAGGCGAAACTAGTCTTAAAAAATGCAACTTTCAAATTCTATAAGGTCTGCAGATGCAGCCTGAGCATGACATGAGACTGATCTGATGTTCCTCCAAAGCTAGAGTCACAGCCAGGACGAATGGGCACGTTACGGGGCGAAACTCCCAGTGCTTGCCTCCTGCTCCTGGTCTGTAAAAGGAGAATGGAGGGGCTTCCCTGGTGGCGCAGTGGTTGGGAGTCTGCCTGCCGATGCAGGGGACACAGGTTCGTGCACTGGTCCGGGAAGATCCCACATGCCGTGGAGCAGCTAAGCCTGTGAGCCATGGCCGCTGGGCCTGCGCGTCCGGAGCCTGTGCTCCGCAGCGGGAGAGCCCACAACAGTGAGAGGCCCGCGTACCACAAAAAAAAAAAAAAAAAAAAAAAAAGAGAATGGAGCAGATGGAATGTGGGGCATGGAAGGGGGCAGACGAGGGCAGAGATGCGATCGTACTAGGTCAATCCTTCTCTCTCTCCTGTAAATGAAGCAGCAGCACCTCCCAAGGAAGGCAGGACCAAAATGTGACGCGGCCACTGGGGCCCCTCCGCCTGCATGGCCTGTTTCCCGGCTGTCATACCTCACCGAGGCCGCTGCCTCCACCTGTGAAGTCCCATCAGCCTTCAAGGATCAGCTTAAATGCCATTGCTTCCTGAAGCTTTGGTTGAGTCCTCTCAGACACGGTAGCAGTGTATGCCCAGCCCACCCCTGTCCCTTTGGCGACCATCAAGCCTCCATGCCCTCTGTTCCTTCCGCCTGGAATGCTCTTCCTGCCCCCGTCACCTGTCTTGTTCCTCCTCATTGTTCAGATCTCAGCTGCAACAGCAGCTCCTCAGAGAGGCCCCACCCTGTCCCGTCACCTCCTCCCACCCCGTCACTCCTTATCCCGGCACCTTCTTTTTCCCACTTCAGCACGTAACTCTTCTTCAGTGTGGTCTGCCTGCCTATCTTCTGCGTCTCACACTAAGCCACAGCTCCACGCGGGCAGGGGCAGTATCTGCCTTACTCACCACTGCCCTCCTTGCCCTAGCACGGCACCTGGCACGTCTGGGGTGCTCGGATTTATTTTTTTCAGTGAATGGGTGAATGAATACACCTTGCCAGTGGTTCTTATCTGACTTATCTTGTGTCACTCTGATCTGAGTGCACACCTTGTCACTCCTCCCATAACAGGGTACAGATCTTAATGGTGGGGTCTGTATTTACTATGATCAAAAGTACCAGGTGCTGAGCACCTACTGTGTGCCAGGCACTGTGCTAAATGCTCTGTAGGAACCATCATTTCATCCTTGAATCAATACAGGAGTTAGTCATTATGAACCACCCCCACCCCCTTTACAGACAGGGAAATGGAGGCCCCAATCGGGTGGAGGGAGGGGTGGAGAATTGACCTGCACCACTGTGAGATGGCAGAACCCCAGTGGAATGCAGCAGTACCAGACTCCGGATCACATGCCCCAGGCTACAGAGCTGGGTATCCCCTGGGAGGCCTGTAAGAGCCCTGCGCTTAGTAGGTACTCAACACATGCTTGTCGGACAAAGAAATAACCTAATTCACTCTTCAGTGAGGGTCCTTCTGGCACTGCCCCAAAAGGAGCCAGTCGGATTGTACCGTTTTTCTGACCCTCACCAGCCCAGCCCAGCCCAGCCCAGCCCAAGAAAGCTGGGGGGACCCACGTGATGGAAGCATATGTGACAATTAATGGTGTGTCCCCCCCAAATCACACACACAAAGGGCCAGCTCATCTGCCACATGCCACCCCACAGAGAGGCATGTTCTGTGGTTCTTGGTTCTAATGTCACAGTAGGAAAGCACTACAAGGCCTGTACACTCGACATTCCTACTCCCTGCCTGTTTGATAACATGCAACTGCCTGCCTGGTAAATAAATGTGAGGGAAGCACAAGCACTAACTTCTCTTTCTGAAGGATTTAGCCGGCCTCCCCTTTACAGATTTCTCTTAATATTATGCATGATATTGACAGTCAAAAATGTACTCAGTGTGCCCAGGATTCAAGGAAGACCTGGGTCATCTTAGGAAGCACGAAGGTCATGTACAGCTGCTCAGACTGTACACTGCAGTAACTCTAGGTGGTCCCATTCATAATGACCACCACGTGAAGGGCACCTCCTGAAGCTGTGTGGTGTGCTGGCTCTGCTGGAAGGTTCCAGCCCACTTCTCTGCTTGTGGCATAACCAAAACAAGTGTCTTCCCTGAGGGTCCCACCCCAGAAGAAATCCCCTGCTTGTACAAAGGGTCAGCAGCCTGGGCAAAGCAAAACTATCCTCCAACCCAGTGGCCGTGCATCTGTAACACTCTGCATCTGGGGCAAACAGATACCAGGCTGTGATTTTCAATGTCTATCAGGGGTCTACTCTGGTTCAGAAGAAAATCCAAATTCCTTAATCTGGCATTTGAGACCCTACGCGACCTGAGCTCGCAGGCCCGTTTTCTATGATCCCCCCGATTCGTGGCGTTTGTCCACCCTGGATCCAGTCACAGCACCCAAATTGTTTATTACCCAGGTCTGCAAACTACAGGGCCAAATCCACTGCCTAATTTTGTAGAAGTGTTGTTGGAGCACAGCTATGCCCATTCACTAATGAACTGTCTATGGTTGCTTTTGTACTACAAGGATAGAAGTGAGTAGTTGCAACAGAAACTAAGCCCATGAGGCTAAAATATTTACTAACTAGCCCTTTACCGGAAAAGTTTGCCAACCCCTGTTCGACTAGCTTATTATTTCTTGTGTTTCAGGTGGAATAACCCTTTCCCTGGTTCCAGGATGGTCAGGAAACCCAGGAATGATCCCAGCACTTTTTCCTCCAAGCAAAAGTGATTGCATCAAGTGATTGGCACACGACCCGAGCCAGGGCAATGAGAGCCTTTCCTGATATATTTGTTGCTGTTAAAAATGAGGCAGAGGGGCTTCCCTGGTGGCGCAGTGGTTGAGAATCTGCCTGCCAATGCAGGGGACGCGGGTTCGAGCCCTGGTCTGGGAGGATCCCACATGCCGCGGAGCAACTGGGCCCGTGAGCCACAGCTACTGAGCCTGCGCGTCTGGAGCCTGTGCTCCGCAACAAGAGAGGCCACGATAGTGAGAGGCCCGCGCACTGCGATGAAGAGTGGCCCCCACTTGCCACAGCTAGAGAAAGCCCTCGCACAGAAACGAAGACGCAACACAGCAAAAATAAATTAATTAATTAAAGTCTTAAAAAAAAAAAAATGAGGCAGAGAAAAACAAAGCTTAAGAATGAGGCCAGGGCTTCCCTGGTGGCGCAGTGGTTGAGAGTCCGCCTGCCGATGCAGGGCATGCGGGTTCGTGCCCCGGTCTGGGAGGATCCCACGTGCCGCGGAGCGGCTGGGCCCGTGAGCCATGGCCGCTGAGCCTGCGCGTCCGGAGCCTGTGCTCCACAACGGGAGAGGCCACAACAGTGAGAGGCCCGCGTACCACAAAAAAAAAAAAAAAAAATGAGGCCAAAACAGAAGAAACATAAAGAAAGAGAGTGAGAGCATGTACATGCACGCCCATGACATCATATGAGCCCCTGGATCCAGCTATGACTGCAGTCATTCTCCCAGGATTTTTCCATAACAAAACTCTATGCAAGACCGTCATTCGGGTGTGCAGGGTGTGAATACACAAACTGAACTTATATACCTGCTGTATCTCCTATACTAGAGTTTAAATCCCCTGAGCATGGGAACAGGACTCTATCTAGCCTTGTAGGGCAACCTCAAGAGAAAAACTACCAAAGAAACTGAGACTAACTTTTCAATGGCATGACTGCCACTTTCAGGACTCGATTTCTGCCTGCAGGTTAGTCAGCTGGTCAACGGCCATTTTTTGGAATGAACAAGATAGCCCTGCCACAGCAGAGCTGGAGTTCTTCTGAGCATGGCTTTAAAGACACCAGATGGGCTGAGCCAACCTCTGTCACTGGAAAATGGGAATGATCCCTTGATTAATGAGTTGGTTTCACCAAACATCTCAACTCTATGCACACCTGCAGGATTCAGGCTACAACCTGTGAGTAATGGGAAGTTCCTTAACATTATCTTTATCAGTTGAAAGAATCTCTATCTATACCTAATAATAATAGAGATGAATACTTACGACTGTGCTCAGCACGTTACGTGCATATCTCATTACGCTTAACAGCGACCCTATAAAGTAAGTTCTATTATTTTTCCTACTTTACAGATGGGGAAACCCAGAATCGGGTAAAAAGAATCACTTAACGTCTATGATTACCAACAAGGTATCAAGCAGCCTTAGGTACTTTTCCATACACTAATTCATGCAATCACCACAACCACCCTATAAGATAAATACTATTCTTTTTATCATCCCCATTTGACAGATGGGAAATCAAGGCACAGAGTGATCAAGCAACTTGTCCAAGGGAACAGAACTAGAAAAAAGTAGGAGAAACAGGATTTGAACTCACAGAGCCTGACACAGAGCCATTTGGCTATGGAAATATGTGATACTTGCTTCTAAGAAAATAAGAGGACTGAGGCATGACCCCCAACTTGGAGGGAAAGATGGGGCGCCAGAGGCTTCTGGAATGTTAGCCCAAGGGTTTAGCTGAGACAGCACTGGATCCCCACTGAGGCTCCAGCTGTGGGCCCTCACACTGTCTTCTCAACTCTCTGAGCCTCCCCTCTGTATCACGAGAAGTGACACTTGACGATTCCCAGGCCCTGGCCCTCTAGACTCAACCCAGACTCTCCGGCCACATTCCTCTCCCAGCCACAGAGAGGTGGACCAGACACGTGGCTGAGAAGCTTCAAAACTGCGTTCCCAAAATATCTGAGCGACTGGCAGATGGAGATGTTGTATGCGGGCGCGGGAGGAAAACGAATTGGAAATAAAACGAAAGACGCCAGAGAGAACATAAACAGCGAAGGAGGACACGATGGCGACTGGAGGTGCTTTTCTGCTCCCCTGTTTCTGAAGTTCCTGCTCAAACCAGCAGAGAGGCACTTGTTTGTTCATGCTATCCACACCAAATACTCCTTGAGCATCTAGCATGAGCCAGGCACGGGCCAGGTGCTAGGACAGTTTGTCGTACTGACTTGGATTGAAACCTTTAGAATTTGGACATCCCTGGAAGAATACAGATGCTCACAGATCTCTTTTTCTGCTTGGAACGACACTCAACGTGAGTAAACGCGCCCACATGCTTAGCGTTACACAGTTCATATCTCAGAAGCCCGATGTGAAACCAGCTAAACTGAAGCCCCACCCCCAGCTGGTCTCACCAGCTTGCCGAACGCAACGAGGCACAGAGCACATCCCATCAGCAGCTAAGAGGTCGATGGAAACTCAGCCTTTCCCACTTTCATACCCCAAATCCTCCTTCCCGTGCCCCAAACCCCCTCGCAGAAACGGAGAAAAGAAAGGTCTTAAGATTGCCTTCCAGGAAGTTCGGAGCAGTTTTACTTACAGCCAGGGAGGAGTCTGGGCAGGGAAAGGTCCCAGAATTTCAACTTCATCCTCACTTGACTGGCAACAGCTGGATTCATAGCACTTCTGACAGCAGTGCCGGCAAGTCCATCTGCAGAGCAGCAGATCGGAGATTCTAGAAAGAAAACCCTGAGGCCATGGGGGGAGGTGGGTAGTGAAGAGGGGTAGAGGGGAGGTGGAAAGGGTGGGGAGGAAAAAGAGGAAAAACACCCAAAATTACAAGCAGCTGATCCCTGATGAGAAATAACGACATTCAGGAGGTCCGTCTCCGCCACTGATCACTCAGAACAAAATGTTTTCCATTTCTATTTACCAACTGCAGGCACAAAGATATGGCAAACACCAACCCGCTCGAGCCATTAATAGCGAGCAAAATGTCTGCAGGTTATTTTCTTTTGCAGTTTATGTGAACGTCTTTCTTGACGTGGGGGTGGTTTATTCAACATCGTGAGGGCTATGCAATATGTTCTCAAAACACAATGAATATTACTTTGTCTTCTTGAAAGCAAAGCAAAAATATTTTAAAAAAATAATCTCATGACATGAGAGTAAACAGAGATAGTCAAATGGGAATAAGTAGGGGGTGGGAAGGAAAACTTATCTCATCAACTAGTGTCTTTCCACCGGGATCTCCCTTCCGTAGAAGGGGATGGAAACTGTGCCGTTATCAACATCCGGTTGCTGTTTAATATTCAATATCCCCGCAGCCCCACATAAGGCTCCAAAATGACAAGCAAGCATTTCTTGATTAGAAGCCAGACCAAACGAATCGCCGAATTAACTCACCTCGTTTAAAGGTTCCAACTGCCCTTTTAGAGATCCACGTGAAGCCAAGGGGCGCAGAGGGTGAGGGGGGCGACAGAGAGAGAGAGACAAGACCAGTTTAGCAATATTCCAGCAACCCAAAAAAAAAAAAAAAAAAAAAAAAAAGCCCTGCTTCTTTCCACTTACCATCCTGGGAAGGGAGCTGACCTCCTAACAAGGTGTTGCTACCTTCAGGGTTGCTGGTAGCCTCCTGGCTAACCAACACCGAATAAATGGGAAACTTTAGCATTTCGATTTGATTTGCACCGTATGCTGTTATGAATCAGAGCGGGTGGATAGATAGTCGTGCTATCCAATGCAGCCACACTTCAGGAGAGGAGCAAACCTTCCTATACAGAAATAGCCATGAAGCCAACCCAAAAGGACATGATTAGCTAACATGCAGGCAGGCACAGCGTGGATGTGACTTGGCTCCCCCGCCCTCCCCGAGGCCCTACCTTCCAATTCTGCTCCAATGGTGGGGAGCTTCACATGACCACCCACAAATAGAGGGAGCCAAAGAAAAGAAAGCCATAGTCTGGTCCTCGGGAAGAAGGGAGGGAGCCCCTCCCTTCTTCAGCCCCACCTCCACCCCAGTTTCTTCTCTCCGGTTCCCAAGGCACAGGCTCCCACCACCCCCTTCCGGGAGAGAGTCTTAATGGCTTTCCAAACGGGCCAAGTAAACCAGGTAGGTTAGGAGGAGTCTCCCATAGAACTCAGAACTTTGAGTCAAGAGGGAGAAAGTTAACTGTCTTTTTCAATTCTCTTGCAAGGAGGAGAAAGTCTTAATTTGGTACCATTGTATGTGACATTTTTCTAACAGTTGCAAATCCCATCCCCACCTTCCTTTTTAAACAGAGAGCAGACCCCAGCTCAGAGCCTTGGAGACAGCCTACCCATCTAGAATCCGAGAATGTGGCATTATTCTCATGGTGTTTATTTTTCCTGTTGCCTTCTGTTTATATCACGTGACCCTGGTTTTCTATTATGGTAATGACATAAAGTTTCCTTTTCATACTATATTTTAAAGTTAAAATAAAGTGCAAGTCCATTTATAGAAAAAAAATTAAGTGAATAACAGCACAGGTGGTTCGCAGCTCATGAAAAACTCAAAATCCTTGAAGTGATAAGCGATTTACTGCAGCTTGGGAAACGAAGTCTTGGGCACTAATCACACTGAGGCGGGTGAGGAGAAGGGTATGAAACTGAGTGAAGAAGCGCTAGTCCTGGCCTCACCAGTGGCCAGTCATGTGACTTGGGCAAGTAGGAGTGGTGGGGGGGGCACTCTGAGCCTCAGTTAACCTCTTCTCTTTAGTGGAAGGGCTAAGCTAGGACACTATGAAAATACTTTGTCCTGCCCAGCTGCACAATATCTGAACCCCTTCTGTGGCTTATGAGAACCAGACGGTTTGTCAAGTCCAGTTGGAACCTGCTAGGCACCGGGGACTGTTCTGGCCAATACAGCGGTGAGGTGAACAATGCAGCAAACAGCTATGCCCTCGTGGGGCTTACATGAGAAAGTGCTTTAAAATGCTTACGGTAAAGTGCAAGGATCAAGTGATGCTTTTTCACAAGCCAGGCTCACAGGGAAGTGTTTCTTGGGTATGTAGTGATCCAAACAGAACCATTTCTAAAACCATGATGAACAGAGGCAAGGCCACCTCAGGGGCCCCAATGAGGTACAACCACGCAGCTTTCTCAAGGCCCAGGTGCAAGGTGACTGTCAGGGCAGCAAAGAGAAACAAGGAAAATGAAGAAAGAGGAAAGGGGAGATGCTCTGAGGCTCCCAGGAATGCCAAGTCTTTGAGGCTCGGTTTCATGTGTTTGACCCAATGGAGGAGAACTGATTCGAGCCAGGAAAAAAAGGAGGAAGGAGGAGAACTCAGATATTCTAGAACAGGGGGTGCAAGCTATGGCTAGCAGGCCAAATCCAGCCTGCAGCCTGTTTTTCCATGGCCCTCCAGCTAAGAATGGTTTGTATATTTTTATTTGGTTGAAAAAGAAATTTAAAGATTAATACTTCTTGACTCATACAAAGTATATGAAATTCAGTTTCAGTGTCCACAGACTTTTATTTAGACATAGCCATGCCCATTAATTTACTACTGTCTATGGCTGTTTAGTCGTGCCAGAGTCAAGAGGTTGTGACACAGACCATGAAGCCCTCCAAGAAAAAAGAAGTATTTACTATCTAGCCCTTTACAGAAAAAGTTTAACACCTTGTTCTAGGAGGAAAGTCAACATCACCGGGCCATCCTCATACCAGATGCTTAACAAATCCCCCACCGATCCCCACCAGCCCCCCTTTTAGGCCTCACCACGACCCCTAAGCACCTGTATGGCCTTGGGCAAGTCACTTAATTACTCTGTGCTTGAAGGCAGTCATTAAGACCCGTAGAAGCGTTGTTCCTTTCTCACTGCACTGTGCATTCTGAGGGGCAGGGACCTGCTGCTTTCTCAGCTGTGTCCCCACTGCCCATACATAGTAGGTGATTAGCCAAGTGTCTCTTGAGCAACTGTCAAACACCGCCCCGCCCGACAACATCCACACAGTAGGTGAACAGTAAATGTGACCTTCATTGAACTTGAAAAGGTGACCTAGGGATTCCATGAGAGAGAAGTCAATGGAGCGAATCTAAGGATTGGGATGTGAAGGCTATGGCCTAGGTGGCAGAGCAGAGCTCCTGGCAGGTGGAAAAGCCTAAAGACATGACAAGGGGATGCGTGAGCCAAAGGGGGACGAGGGGACCAGCAGCAACCCCAGCTGTAGCCGAGGGGAGACGTGAGCCCAGATGCACCCTGACCGTGGGAGCCTGGAGGCTTCTCTGCCAGGCTGAGGAGCCAACCCCAGAAGCAAGCAGCTCAGCGGGTCTGACTGCATGACCTTGGCGCTGACCCGTCGCCACTTCCCCCCCATGTATTGAGAAGAAAGGTCTTTCAGTCAAGCAGCGCCCCCTCACCGCCCCCTAAAGAGGGTGCTTGTAAATTATTTCAGCCTAAGGATTCTTGGGGGGTGTCCCCAAGATGATGGTGGTCCACAACTCCCAGACCCCAATGCAATGGCCCAAAGTAATCGGCTGCCCCCCAACACCACCAGCGCGCCTCTGGTGTGTCCCCCACCGCTCAACACCCAGTGCCCGGGAAAGACGACGTCCTTGTCCCTCCTGGCCGGAACAGGCTCCCTCCGCCGCCCAATTAGCCGGAGCCGTCACCAAGGCAACGGCAGCTGGCGGGCCGGGCGGCTGGCGCGCCCCGGACCGCCCTGCCCGCGGCCCCTCCCCTGGGGAGGGGTGCACGAGGGAGGAGGTGGGGGAAGGGAGAAGAAAAGTCCGCCCCACCCCCATTCCTTCCCCAGGAGGTGAGGGCGCGCGTGAAGAGTCCGCTTAGGGCCTTTCGTCACGCGGTGCGGGGGTCCCCAGCCTCTTCTCCTGGGGCGCACCCCCCACTGCTGCACAGGTAGCCTGCGCTCAGACACCCTTTTTCTCCAGGCAAGTTTGTGGCATCGCAGCCGTCTGCCCTCCCTCCCGCGCGCTCACAGTCGCAGGGGGCGCGGCACCCCTCACCCACACCGCGGACCTGGCCCCCCGGCCTCAGCCCTACCTGAATGTACGCCATTTTCGCCCGCGCGCACTCACTCCGGCCCGGGCATGGCGCCGCCACGGCCACTTTGCCCTCGCCAACCCGAGAGAGGGGAGAAAGCAAAGGGGGAAAGAAAGAAAAAGGCAGCCGGGTGGCCCCAGACGTGACTGGCGTGGCTGATGAGCGGCTCCCGCCCTCCGTCGGCCGCCCCGTCCTTGCCTTCCCCTGCGTTCCGGCTCCCGGAATCGGGGCCGCCTCCCAGGTTGGGAGAGCTCGGGCGCCCAGGGCCTCCGCCTTGGCCTCCCTCGCTGTCCCGCGCTCCCCCCGAGGCGCTCCCCAGGCTTGATTAAGGCCGGGACGCCTGGGGAGGGAGCCCGGGGCAACCACGGAGACTGCAGCGACCCCGGCGCGGGCGGGGCCGGAGACGCTGGGGCCAGTGCGCGCCAGAGGCGGGGGAGGGGACCGCGAAGGGGAACAGGGTGGGAGGGGGCGGTGCGCGGGTCAGCCCATCCGGTCGGCACCGATGGTGGCACCTACGAAGAGCGGGGCCTCAGAGGCGGCCGTGAAGCCGAAGGGGCACGGTCCAGCCCACCTTGTAGTCTGGAGCTGGGAGAGTCCTCCCCATCCAGCCCTCTCCCAGACCAGGTTGGAAAAACTTTATTCCCGCCCCCCCCCATCCCGACGCGCCTAGAACTGTTGCGGTGAGGAACGCAAAGGCCAAACGAATGGGAGCCTCAAGTTAAGGTGGGGCCTTGGGCTCCCCGAGGGAGATACAGCGGCCAGGGTGGCAGGGGCGCGCGGAGAGATCGGCGCGTCCCTCTACCCTAAAGCTGCCGGACTTGCGCCCTGGGCGCAACAGGTCTGGCGCGGGACGGCCCAGCAGCGCCACCCAGCGTCGCGCCCAGCGTCCTGCGTCTCTGCCCGCTCGAAGCTCCGCGCCAGCGAGCGTGCGCCCCCGGGCGTGTCCACCGCCAGCCTGCCAGCCCTCGTGGCTGGGACGCTCTGGGCCTGGAGGCCTCCCCCAAACCGATCCTCCCACCCCAAGGCCACAGAGCTGAGGCTGGGTCTCCACTGAGGGATATGAAGTGGAACACTGCCCTTCGCTGGTTCTCTTTTTTAAATGCCCAGCCATCTCCAGTTGCCAGTCACCTCCAGTTGCCCGTCACCAGTTTACCCGCTTTTTTAATCTCCCACTGCCTCTGTCTTTTCATCAGTAAAAATGGCATAAAATCTCTGCCCTGCCTTTCCTCCAGGGCTGTCTTGTGGGAGTAAATGAGAAAATTAATGCGGAAGTTATAAACAAAAGGTGTAATATACATATGTGTACACATGTTGAGCGATTATAATTCTGCAGGCACCGCGCTCAACCCTTCACATGCATTTCATTTTGTCCTCCTCTGCCTTGCGTACTCCTATACATCTAGCAGAGTGCTTGACTCCTCTTAACTTTATGAGGGAGCTGCTGCAACTATCCCCAGTTTACAGATGGGGAAACTGAGGTGCACAGAGGTAAAGCCACTCTACCAAGTCATGACAGCTGCCAGTTGGTCGCACTGGCATTTGAACCCACCATGGTCTGTACTCCTAACAACTTCATGGTATGTATCCACAATGTTTCTTTAACACTGATGGGAAGTGTGCTTGGTCGGGAGTGGGCTTCACAGAGGAGGGGTGCCCACTGGGGTAGGTGCTCCTTGGGGGGACTTGAGGGAGGTGGAGGGGTTTGCCAGGTGTTCCCATGAGGAATAGCTAAGTTGTGTTTTGTTTTTTTTTTTTTTGTGGTACGCGGGCCTCTCACTGTTGTGGCGTCTCCCGTTGCGGAGCACAGGCTCCGGACGCGCAGGCTCAGCGGCCATGGCTCACGGGGCCAGCCGCTCCGCGGCATGTGGGATCCTCCCGGACCGGGGCGCGAACCCGTGTCCCCTGCATTGGCAGGCGGACTCTCAACCACTGCGCCACCAGGGAAGCCCTAGCTAAGCTTTTTGAGACTGTGCCAGGCAGGGCTTTAAACCTTTTAAAACCTTTTACAGCAAATTCAATATTTTAATTCTCTGATATGCTTGAGGTGGGCACTATTACTGTCCCACTCTTCAAATGAGAAAAAAAGGAGGCACAAAGCAGTGAAGTTGCCCAGGGGCTATATATACAGCGTCGAAGAGCTGGAATTCAAACCTAGACCCCTTAAACGGAAATCCTTCCCTAGCCACTGCCCCACGTTGCTGCATAGTGCCGGATATTGGGGGTAGGGGGATGAAATCCTTAGGGTTAGTTTGGTACCTTAATCCGTAAAGACTTAAAACTGCCTCAGAATACCAAGCACCCCTCCTCCAATGAAGGGGGTTATTTTAAATGGGGATAATAGAACCTACCTCTGGGATTATCAAATACTTTCATTTATGTCAAGCACCAGCATGCAATGGGTGCTTAATAAATGCTTGTTGAATGAACAAATGGATGGTATTAATAGCTGATATGGGTGCCTCCAACTCTTGAGTCATTATTATGATCGAGGGCTGATCCCTTCACGTGCATTCCTGTGTAATCCTCACCAGAGCCCTACAAAGTGGGTCCTATCATCGTCACATATTACAGGTAAGGAAGGTGAAGATCTGAAAGGGGAAGGGAGTTGCTCAAGGTAAACAGGTGAAAAGTGGCAGAGACAGGAGAAAAATGCAGATCTGGTTAGCTGCAAAGGCCCATTTCTTTAGGGCTGCACCATCCTGCCTCCAATGAAAGAAGGAACAAGAAATCTGTCCTAAGTCATTCATCAGGGGAATGTCACTTCAGGGTCTCCGGCTCTGCGAGCCTCTACCTGCCCAACAGGGGACCTGCGGTCCAGCTTTGAGGTGAAACCTGGACTCAGACCGAGGCTGTGCCTGTTTGGATAAGGCACCTTCACGGGTCTCGGTGGAGAGGCCCCCAGGCCGGTACACTGACAAATTCATGGAATTGCATATGACCTGTGGTGTGATAAAGGGAGGCCCAGGGGGCTGTTGGGGTACTGAGGAGGGGCCCTAACCTAGTGTGGTGAGGGTCAGAGAAACCTTCCTGAGGGGTGACCTTAAGCTGAGTCACAAAGAACCGAGATGAGGAGATTATTCTAGAGCCCAGTGGTACTTGATTGGGGTGGAGGAGTCCATGAATTTAGAAAGGCATAAAGTTACATCTCCATGGTCACTGACCTGGGACTTCGTCACCAGTAGAAATCACATATATTCCTATCACATTACAGCTGTTGTTTTTATAACTTGACTCTTCATTGACACCCTTTACTGTTTGAAAATTACAGCAGTTATTAGGCCTCCGCACTAGGTCTATTTAATGCATTATTGAAGAAGCACATGCATTACCAGAGTTAAATTTAAATTGGTTTTAATATTTTGATAAATGTATATCAGTATGTTATAATTTCATTATAATTCCATGTATCCTGCTCTATGATTGAAAAGACATTATTCTGAGGTGGGGTCTAGAGGCTTCCACAGACTGGCAGAGGGGTCCATGCAGAGAAAGGATTAAGAACCCCTGGAGGTCACCCCTTAGAGATGAGAGTGGGAACTCCAAGTAGCTCTCCAGCTGAAGTGAGGGGAGGGTGGTACCAGCTGAAATTCAACAGGTAGGAGGGGCCAGGGGCCAGGTAGTCTGGCAGCCTTGTGAGTTACCCCATAGAAGAGCAGGAAGGGTCAGGCCAAGGCAGATTTCTGGCGTGTCTGTGTGTGTGTGTGTGTGTGTGTGTCTGTGTCTGTCTGTCTGTCTGTGTGTGTGTCTGTGAGCGCCGAGTAGACAAGCCTGAAGGCAGGGAGGCTGTTGCAGCAATCTGGGTAAGAAGCAGTGTGAGTCTGAACCAAGGTCATGAACCAAGGTCATGGCCATGAATCAGTGGCCGAAACTGAATCAGCAGTGATGAGGTGGGGAAGGCAGGGGAGGCTGGAGGAGGGCAGGTTTGCTGGGGGAGGAATTGGGGTTTTGTGTTTGGATATGTTGAACCTCAGATGTGTATTGTCTAGGGTTCCTGAAAGAAACCCAGTTCAATCCAGCTTGAGCAAAAAAGAGCTGATGGGCTTATTAAGTTGGAAGGCCAAGGGCAAATCCCACAGAGATGTCTGGATTTAGGGATGCGGTGAAGTCATGAGGACTCACTCTCTCCATATCTTCTCTCTGAACATTGGATTTTTTTCCCCCTGGAATAGGTTTGTTTCACATGGCAGAAAAATGGCCACTAGTGCCTTAAGCTTATATTTTAACAGTTTATGCTCCAAAAGGAAGAGAGACTTTGTATGAAATTTTAGGGAAAAACTCTAAATGGTCCTGCTTAGGTCATGTGCCTACCTCTGGACCAAGCAGTGTTTCCAGAGGACCCAGCACTCTGCTTGAGTCAGCCTGGACCAGGTGACCAGACATATGTGGGTATCATTAGCCATGACCCCATAAGGACCCAGAGAGGGGCAGGAGGGGTTCTGTAAGAGATTACAGGAGACAAAAATGCGCACAGTGATACGGCAGTGGAACATCCAGGTGTAGATGCCCAATGGGCAGGTTCGATGGTTCCAGAGTTCAGCCCCTCCTAATGCAGAAAGACACTCAGAGTTGCAGATCAGGAGATGAGGCTTCAGTCACCTCCTGGTGGCACTCCCAGGCTCGTCTCAGTCTACAGCGTCTACAAGGAACCTGGCCTCTCACATTCTCCCCTCAGAGACCCAGCCCTGGATGGCAGACACAGGCACATAATAATGGTTTTCTCTTCAGGATCCTTAAGAAGGTAGTTAGAGGTGGCATTGTAAACCACAGACCTCAGGATAGCTATTATAACTAAAAAGCACCAGAACGGCAAAAGCAGTTACTGGCATCCATATGGGCAACACACATTCTGGTTAGGTGACTTTCTATTTCTGCCATACAGGCTGACGGCATTGTCTCCCAAGTCAATTTTAATTATACAGCTTCCAGCACATGCCATTTAGGTCCTGTTTTAGCTGTGCCCGTAACCCTGGGCAGTGTTTCTGAACACCACGGAAGTAAGAAGGCTCCGGGCTAATTAAATAGCTGGTCAGGAAATAGGAAGGGCGTCCCCAGGGCTGACATAACAGAGCAACCCTCTGAGTGACCATGCATTGGAGTCAGACCCCTTTCATCTCCATCCTCACCAGGGGTAGTGTGGTTTGATAGCTTCAAGTCCAACCTCACCTACATAATAACTGTGTGGCCTCAGGTAAGCCATTTAATCTCTGGGAACCTGAGTTTTCCTCACCTGAAGAATGGGTATAATGCTTTCCTCCCAGGGCAGGTGTGAGATGAGGCCAATGAGAAAAATGCATGTGAAACACGAGCCCATAGTTCAAAACTAGTGGCTTCTTTCCCCCATAGCATACATTTAATCTGCAGCCACGGTGCCTCTTACCCTATTTTACAGTTGGAAGGGAAGAGTGTGTCAGGGGGAAGGAAGGGATAATGTGGAGGTTAAAATCCTGACCTCCGGGGTGAGCTGGGCCTGGGTCTAAGTCGTACCACCTGCCACTTAGAAGCCGTGTGACTTCACACCTGTCTCTCTGTGCACCTCACCTCCCTCCTCCATGAATGGGATGCTAACAGCCACTATTTCATGGAAGTGAGGATTCATCCCTTAGCACAGTGCCTGCCAACGAGGGGGGTCTCAAGAAATGCTAGCTATTACTAGTTTTTATTTTCAAAATATATACACACTACACAGACAAGTCACTATTTTTACTAGTCGCTGTACTAGATGCTTTGTTTACCCTGAACCATTGTCCTTTTCTGTTCATGGCCAAAAAAGAGAAGAAGGAGAGCTGTATCACACACTAGGACATTCGTTCTCAAACCTGACTGCACAGAAGAGCAGGATGGGGGCTGTCTTGTTAATTTCCCATTCTCAGACTCCTCAGCAGAGATTCTGGTGCAGTGGGGTCTGGGGAATCTGCATTTCCTAACAAGCCTCCTAGGGTAGGCTGATGCAGGTGGTCTAAAGTTTGACCTTGACCTCCGCACACTATAACATCATCTTTGGACTTCCCTGGTGGCGCAGTGGTTAAGAATCCGCCTGCCAATGCAGGGGACACAGGTTCAAGCCCTGGTCCGGGAAGATCCCACATGCTGTGGAGCAACTAAGCCCGTGTGCCACAACTACTGAGCCCGAGTGCCACAACTACTGAAGCCCACATGCCTAGAGCCTGTGCTCTGCAACAAGAGAGGCCACCGCAATGAGAAGCCCGCGCACCGCAACGAAGAGTAGCCCCCGCTCGCTGCAACTAGAGAAAGCCTGCACGCAGCAACAAAGACCCAATGCAGCCAAAAATAAAATTAATTAATTAATTAAAAAAAGAAAAAAAAGAACATCATCTTTATGTTGGTCACATACTTTCTACCGAGGAGGATGGTCACCAGCAGCCAGGCTGCCCCATGAGTGTCATTCCATTGGCTAGAAAGGATCAGGTGGAAGATTTCATGGAGGCAGGGGTAGGCCTGATGGTGTCCATAGTCCCTCAAGATGTTTGACTCACCGGTGATGCTTGACCTCCAGCTGATCCCTGCATCCCACGGGCCATCTCCTTATCTTGCATGCTGTCTGCTGGCATCATTTCTAAGGGTCTTGCTCAGATGAAGGAATCTGAAGGTCTAGCCTTTGAAACCCCACTGAAGCCCCCAACCCATAATACCTCCAGCCCTCACACTGGTTCAAGAATTTCTACCACATATGCTCCTGACTAAGGCTGGTAGCTATAGTCAGCCAAACTCTCTCCGCCCCTTGATTCAGAAAAGGGTAGCTAATTATTTAGCCTTGAAGAAGGAAAATCTGAGGGCAATTTAATAATGGGCTGCAAACATATGAAGAGTTATTAGCAGGGAGCTGGTGACCACCTGTTCCCTCTGTCTGCCATGGCTAGGAGAAACGGAGATGGGATTTAACTGCAGAAATAAAACAGGACACCAGGGTAGTCATGAGTGTACATCACTAATGTGATTTCAAGGGGCAGCATATAAAATCTACCTTCCTAGGATTTACGGCAAGGAAAGAGCTTTGGAACTGATGTGTTGTCTCCCCGCAGAGGCCAGAGAAAGGCCTGAAGCTGTGAGCCACTTCAAGGCAGGGATTTTATCTTACTCGGCCCTGAGCCCCGGCACTGGGCATACCGTAGACCAGCGGTTCTAAAAGCAGGGTCCCTGGGGTTTCCCTGGGGTTTCCCTGGTGGTGCAGTGGTTGAGAGCCTGCCTGCCGATGCAGGGGACACGGGTTCGTGCCCCGGTCCGGGAAGATCCCACATGCCGCGGAGCGGCTGGGCTCGTGAGCCATGGCCGCTGAGCCTGCGCGTCCGGAGCCTGTGCTCCACAACGCGAGAGGCCGCAACAGTGAGAGGACCACGTACCGCAAAAAAAAAAAAAAAAAAAGAAAAAGAAAAAAGAAAAGCAGGGTCCCTGGACCAGCAGCAGCAGCATCATTTGGGATCTTGTTAGAAACGCAGAATCTCAGACTGCATCCCACATTTACTGAATCAGAAACTCTGAGAGTTAAGGGGGACCAACAAGCTATGGTTCAACAAATGATCCAGGTGATTCTGATGCCACTACTGTGTGTTCCACTAACCTGGGGGTCTTATTAAATACAGTTTCTGATATAGTAGGTCTGGGGTGGGGCCTGAGATTCTGCATTTCTAATGCGCTTTAAGTGCTGCTGCTACTACTAGTCAGTCCATGGACCAAAGTTTGAGTATCGAGGATCCAGAACAATTCAGCTCATGTCATTCCTCTGCTTACAACTCTCCAATGACTACCTTCTCATTTAAAGTAAAAGTCAGGGGCTTCCCTGGTGGCGCAGTGGTTGGGAGTCCGCCTGCCGATGCAGGGGACACGGGTTCGTGCCCTGGTCCGGGAAGATCCCATATGCCGCAGAGCGGCTGGGCCCGTGAGCCATGGCCGCTAAGCCTGCGCGTCCGGAGCCTGTGCTCCACAACGCGAGAGGCCACAACAGTGAGAGGCCCGTGTACCGCAAAAAAAAAAAAAAAAAAAAAAAGTATAAGTCAAAAGGCCCCACATAACCTGGCCCCCATTACCTGCCCTGCTGTGCTCATCTCTTCTCCCCTACACCTTGCTCGCTCTACTCCAGCCACACTGGCCTCCTTGCCGTTCCCTGAACACTCCAGGCAAGCTCCCACCCAGGACCTCTGCATTTATTCCTTCTGCCTGTTACACTCTTCCCCCTGGGGTCCCCCATGGCTCACTCTTTCATCTCTGTGACGGGCAGCTTCTAGGATGGTCCATAGTGATCCTGCTTCCTGGTATTGACACCCTTTCATAATGTCCTACCATTGAGTATGGGCGGGACCGATCACAGGCAATGAGACATCAATTCTGTGATTAGGTTACATAAGGCAGTAATTTCTGCCTTGGTAACAGATGCCTTTCCTTGCTGGCTTTGATGACCCAAGTTGCCATGTTGGAGAGACCCACATGGCAAGGAAATGAGGGGTGCTTATCCAGGAATTGAGACCCTTAGTCCAATAGCCCTAGAGGAACTGAAATTCTTACAACAACCATGTGAGCTTGGAAGCAGATCCTTCCCGAGCTGAGCCTTTGGGTGAGACCCCCAACCCCAGTCGACGCCTTGATTAAAGACTTGTGAGAGGGACTTCCCTGGTGGCACAGTGGTTAAGAATCCGCCCACCAATGCGGGGGACACGGGTTCGAGCCCTGGTCCAGGAAGATCTCACATGCCACGGAGCAACTAAGCCCGTGTGCCACAACTACTGAAGCCTACGCACCTAGAGCCCGTGCTCCGCAACAAGAGAAGCCACTGCAATGAGAAGTGTGCACGCCGCAACGAAGAGTAGCCCCCGCTTGCTGCAACTAGAGAAAGCCCAGGTGCAGCAACGAAGACCCAAAACAGCCAAAAATAAATAAGTTTATTTAAAAAAAAAAAGACTTGTGAGAGACCCTGAAGCAGAGGGTCCAGTTAAGCCATGCTTAGCCCCCTGACACACAGAAACTGTGAGATTATAAATGTGTTGGGGTTTTTTTAATTTTTTTATTTTTTAGATGTTTGTGGCAGATGTATACAAATGGATTGCTTTTAGTAGATTGATCTATTTAGCAGCCTTGATGAACTCTTACTTGCTTTTAAATACTTTTTAAAAAATATTTATTTATTGGCTACATTGGGTCTTAGTTGCAGCACGTGGGATCTTTCACTGTGGCAGGGGAGCTTCTCTCCAGTTGTGGCGCACAGGCTGCAGAACATGTGGGCTCTGTAGGGCTCTCTAGCTGTAGCTCGTGTGCTCAGTAGTTGCAGCGCATGGGGTTAGTTGCCCTGTGGCATGTGGGATATTAGTTCCCTGACCAGGGATCGAACCCGCATCCCCTGCATTGCAAGATGGATTCTTCAGTGGACCACCAGGGAAGTCCCATAAGTGTTGTTTTAAAGCAGGTAAGGCTGTGGTAATTTGGTAGACAGCATTAGATACTACAACCCGCTTCAGGTTTGGCTCAAATGTCACCTTTTAAATCTGATCTTTCTGACTTTCCTCTTTAAAATAGCAACCTTTCCATTCTGCCAAGAACACCCTATTCCTTTTCTCTGCTTAATTTTTCCCCATAATACATATCACCTTGTGACATATATTTTTCATATTTTTATGGCCTGTCTCTCCAACTAGAAGTAAGCATTCTGATCTCAGGGTTTGTTTTCTTGTTTGTTTTTTGTCTTTTTCTCCCATACCTGTATCCCTAGTACCTAGAGTAGTGCCGAGCACGTAGAAAGCACTCAGTAATTTTGTTGAATGAATGAATGAATTCTGCCGACAGTCTCCCTCCATACAGTGAACAAGTAGCAGTGATGAGCACCAACCTTAGTTTTTCACTATAGCAACCCCAGTGAGAAAAGAGGTTTTTCCAGACATTTTTATACAGTAGTCCTCTCTTGTCTGTGGTTTCAGTTACCAGGGGGTCAACTGTGGTTCAAAAATATTACATGAAAAATTCCAGAAATAAACAATTCATCTGTTTTATATTGCATGCTATGCTGAGAAGTGTGATAAAATCTCGCGCCATCCGATTCTGTCCTCTAGGCTGAGAATCATCCCTTTGTCCATGTCCCACCCATTAGTCACTTAGTAGCAGCTCGGTTATCAGATGGACTGTTGGGTTATCTCAGTGCTTGTGTTCCAGTAACCCTTATTTTACTTAATAATGACCCTCAAGGTGCAATTCGTGTTGCTGGCAATTCAGATGTGCCAAAGAGCAGCTGTAAAGTGCTTCTTTTAAGTGGAAAGGTGAAAGTCCTTGGCTTAACAAGGGAAGAAAAAAATTGTAGGCCTAGTTTGCTAAGATCTACAGTAAGAATGAATCTTCTATCCACAAAATTGTGAAGAAGTAAAAAGAAATCTGCACTAGTTTTGCTGTTGCACCTCAAACTGAAAAAGTTACAGCCACAGTGTATTAGTGCTTAAAGGTGGAAAAGGCATTAAATTTGTACAATAAGATATTTTGAGAGAGAGACCACATTCATATGACTCTTGTTACAGTATATTGTTAAAATTGTTCTGTTTTATTGTTATTAATCTCTTACTCTGCCTAATTTATAAATTAAACTTTATCATATGTATGTGTAGGAAAAACATAGTGTATAGAGGGTTTGGTACTGTCTGTGGTTTCAGGCATCCACCTGGGGTCTTGGAACATATGCCCCACTAACAAGGGGGACTACTGTGTATCAATCCAGGAAAGGACTAATTCGTCCCACCTGGCTCTTGTCCCACCTTATTAAGGGAAACATGGGAAAATCCCTTATGAGACCTTCTGACATACGTGTATCAATCTGCCTTCTCAGGAGTAGTGGATAAGTCTCAACACTCTATCCATCATTGTCAAGCAAGGTTCACCTGGAGGCCTGGGTACATTTTCTTCCAAGAAAGAGCTTGCCTCTCTGAGGTGAGGAAGGAGAATTCAGCATTGTCTACAGAGCCCTTGCCCTGCATGAATACTTGTGTGTGAACATTCAGAGCATCACTATTCATGATTGCCCCAAAGTGGAAACAACCCAAATGTCCATCAGTGGGTGAATGGATAAGCAAACTGAGGGTTAGCCATGTAATGCCTAACTTTACAGCAATAAAAAAAAAAAAAAAAAAAAAAGCAAGGGACTTCCCTGGTGGTCTAGTGGTCAAGACTTCGTGCTCCCAATGCAGGGGGCCTGGATTTGATCCCTGGTCTGGTAACTAGATCCCGCATGCTGCAACTAAAGGATCCCGCACGGGGCAATGAATATCCCGCACACTGCAACTAAGACCCGGCACAGCCAAACAAACAAATAAATAAATTTAAAAAGTCATTTAAAAAAGAGCAAACTACAACATGGATCACCTCAAAAGCATCCTACTAGGTGAAAGAAGCCAGACAAAAAAACCCATGTATTATATGACTCCATTTATATGAAATGTCCAGAAAGGGCAAACCTATAGAGATAGGAGGGAGTTAGTGGTTGTCTGGGGCTAGTAGTGGGAATGGGGAACGAATGCAGCCGCAGGGGAGAATGGGGAGTGGTGATGGAAATGTTCTAAAACCATATTGTGGTAATAGTTGCATGACTTTGCGAATTACTAGAAATCATTGAATTTATACTTAAAAATGGGTGAATTTTATGGCATGTAAATTGTACATTAACAAAGCTATTTTTAAAAAGAAGATAAAATGAACAGCCCTTGCTAAAAACCTTTTTTGGTTCTATGTCTAAAGCACCTCCTCTCAAATGCTCTTTGAGGCTTATGCTTCCTCACTTTTTAGATGTCTGTTTCTATGAAAGATCAATGAAAAGCCCCCATTGGTGTCCCGAACAATATACATGAACACAATAAATTAATAAATAAACAAGCAGGCCTTGTTTCTGCCCTATGGCAATAAAAAGGTCATAAGATTCTGACCTTTTGAAGTGGTTTTCTGCTCATGTATGCAGACCCTTTGTCATCTGACTCTGTCACTGGGTGAACTGCACCAGCTCCAGGGGTCTGTGCCCATCAGAGCAACTGAAGAATCCACATTCATGTAGGAACCGGAAGAGTACGAGTAAAATCTCGCATTGTGATTACAGGAGTTGGAGAAGGAATGAAATACTCTGATTAGTCTGTCTCTTGGAGACCTGCAGTTTCCATCTCAATGCAATCAGAGGACAGAGGCAGCTTCAACTTCGGCAGCCCCTGGAGCGAGCGCAGATGCAAGGGGGGATGTAGCACTCGGTTTGGCACTGCCTCGGTCAGGTGCCCATGTAAGCACTAGGGACGGCACACCATGAATGGCAGCCCACTGGAAACACAAGGAAAAGAGAAGGGAAGTTCCCACAAAGGAAGTAAGGATGGTGAGGAGGCAGCAGCACCAGACAGCCGTTATATTACTCCCACATGTGGAAAAATCACAACAGGGCAAGATATCCTATGGGCAAGGGCAGCTAGTATGGGCTTCAGAGAGCACAGGTCTAACAGCTGCTCATAGGGAAATGCCTTCCTGGTTATATTCAGATCCACCTTGACCAAGGGCAGCACGATTTTCCTTTCTTAGGGCCAGCCCCATACACATACAGGTCCTCGCTCTCCACTCAAGGGGACTTAAAAGTGTTGAGGATTCTGGGATAGCCTGTGGTCCAAAGGTGATGGTCATTGGATGATTCACACGGGCAGTGTGAAAACAGCAACCTCATTTAAAATAAAATCGACATCTTCTTTATCCATTCATCCGATGATGGGCACTTAGCCACATGGCACAGGGATATCGGCTTGGTGCTTTGTGACCGCCTGGAGGGGTGGGATAGGGAGGGTGGGAGGGAGGGAGACGCAAGAGGGAAGAGATATGGGAACATATGTATATGTATAACTGATTCACTTTGTTATGAAGCAGAAACTAACACACCGTTGTAAAGCAATTGTACCCCAATAAAGATGTTAAAAAAATAAATAAATAAATAAATAAGTAAATAAAATCGAGAAGCCAGAAGGGGGAGCTCTCATGCCCTGCTACTCCATGTCAATCGCCTCCAGGAGGGAAGAAGGTACCTTGCACTCCTGAACGGGAAATGCCAAGGCGGAATTTCTCCTAGCACAGCAACAGCCCAGCCAATGAGAAATGTCACTGCTAAGCTAATGAGACGTCATCACCACCCTGAGTTCCGCCTTTCCCCCAGTGAACTGTCATTTAAAACAGCTCCTCCCAACTCCTTCCTTTGCCCTATAAAAGCAGGCTCCCTTCCTTTGTTTTCTGGACAATGCTTATGGTTTATCATAGATTACATGTCTCCAATCACAGTACTTTGCTGTTCCCAGATAAACTCATTTGCTGGTAAAATAACTAGCTGTTTTAATAATTTAAGGTCAGTTTTAAAACTGTTGACAGTTTTTAAGGTCAACAGCAGGCAGTTCATTGTCCACTGGGTCCTTTCCACCCCTGACCTTTACAGTTATGCAGGAGTGGCTACACATAATTTTCAGGGCTCAGTGCAAAATGAAAATGAGGGGCCCTTTGATCAAAAGCAAGCACAGGGTCTTTCTGAGCATGGGATCTGTGCCACTGCCACTAAAGCTGGCCCTGTCCCTATGACATAAATGTCTTCTTCCTTGTCCTACTTAGAAGACTCCTGGGCTTCCCTGGTGGCACAATGGTTGAGAGTCCGCCTGCCAATGCAGGGGACGCGGGTTCGTGCCCCGGTCCGGGAAGATCCCACACGCCGCGGAGCGGCTGGGCCCGTGAGCCATGGCCGCTGAGCCTGCACGTCCGGAGCCTGTGCCCCGCAACGGGAGAGGCCACAACAGTGAGAGGCCTGCGTACCAAAAAAAAAAAAGAAGACTCCTGTACCTCTCTCTCCACCTAGTCACTTGTGCCCCCCTCTTGCTTCACCTCTGGCTCCACTTTTATCTAGTATTGAAAACTAAACAACCAAACAAAACCAAAACAAAAAAAACACCTCTCCTGCAAGTTTAAATCCAAATATCTCTGAGGCTAAAGAGCCCTGCCAGGAGAAAGAGTTTTGCATTTTAAGTACCTTAAAGTATGTCTTACGGTATTTCTCCTCATCCTTGCCTAGAAACGGCCCCAGCATTTTTCGTGGGCCTTGGGTTGAAGATGAGTAGCTTCCTGAACGGAATCCCAGTCCTCAGGGCTGTCACCACTTGGTGATGTTTAATAATAACTATTTCCATTTATTGAGCCCTTACCCTGTGACCAAGTACAGCCCTACACACTCCACATACATGGATTCCATTCCATCCTCACAACAACTCTGTAAGCCAGGCACAAAGGCAGTATCCACTTTTCAAGAAAAAAACTGAGGCTAAGAGATATTCAGCAAATCATCCCAGGTCAGACAGCCAATCAGTGGCAGAGCTGGGATCTGAGTCCAGGTCTGACAGGGAGCAGAGTTCCTGCGACACCAAACAATGTTTTATCATTCCCTTTCTAACCCCACAGAGTCCCGGAGACTGGGCACAGGGCAAATGAAGCCATTATTATCTTAAGATGCATGTTGATGCCTTTTGCAGTGCTCAAATTCCATTAAAACTGATCAACTTTGAAGGTTACCATGGAAAAGAAAATCAAAGATAGGTCAACCAAAGTACTTTTAGTGAGAACCAATGTCAAACCCTACTAGACTATCCATGTTTCTAGGTTCAGAGTTAAAATCTCTGAAGCTTGAGCGATAGTCTTCCTGAATAAAGCAAATGGGCAATTAGTAGAAATGAATAAGTGTAAACCACCCTGCAGAGAAAGGATGGGTTGGAGATTGCTTTAGAGAGTTGGAGAAGAGGCTGTACTAAAATAGTGGAAACTTGCCCAGTCTTTCCTAAAACACTGTTTGAATCATTTACCCCGCCAAGTGTATTGAGCATAAATTTCTATGAGCCAGCCAGAGTGTGGGGAATGGGAGATTCAAGGTGGGCCATCTCTCAGCCCAAAGGCCTCCCATGGCCCCCATTGCCTACAGGACAAATACCATCCCCTTGACCTGGCATTCAAGGCCCTCCCTAACCTGACTTCATGCCATCTTTAGAGGGAAGACACACAGTGCATGCGAAGCTGGAGAAGGCGAGGGATCGTACTGGTGAGAGCTGAGTTAACAGTGAGGTCAGGCATTGGGAAGGGAGAAGGGTCTCCTGACTGTCAGTTAACAGTGGCTCATCTCTGTGGCTGGGCTGACTTCACTGTGTGGGAACCACATTTTGCCTTCCTGACCGCCCAAACCACAGACCTCCCTGATGAGATCAGATGCCCCATCACAGTCTCAGAGTGGATGGTGTCTGACACACAAGCTTGTACGCCTTGTATGGGGCTATATGATCAGGCCACCCAAGATGGCCGTTCTCTTGCTCTCTGTACATCCCCTGCTCGGCCAGTCCCTGCTTCACCTACGCCTACTCACATGACTAACCTTCCCTCTTAACCACGGAGCCTAACCAGCAAATGCCTCCATACTTGCCCTGACCCCAGCTTGTGACTCTTCTACTCTTCCGATGAGAACTGTCTCCACGATGATAGTTTATCGAAGAGGTGCGCCCTCTGCTGGTTTCCCTGGCAACTGATGAGCCAACCTGAGGTCAAGTCCCTCTATAACTGGTAAACCACCCCCCACGCTGCCCCCATAGCGAAGCTTCCTGCCATGTCCTGCCCGCCGTGCACTGCGCACAGTGGGGTGTGACTCCAGGACCTTGCTTCAGACATGTATGATTCCCCCATCCATTAAACCATTGACGTCTCTGTCACTGGCTCTGGGCTCTTTCTTCAGTCTTGAAGCTGGGCAAGAAAAGTGCTTACAGGCCTATGGGGTACAGCCCAACACGGGGTATGTTCAGTTGGTAACCCCAGGCCTTTCCCTGGATCTGGCGTGACCCAGAGACTGTCCCTGCCCCTTGGGCCCCCGCCATTTCCAAAAAAAATGCTGCTGACCCAGTGAGTAACCAAGTAATTCCTAAGGGGCCTGGTCTGCTTGATCCCAGACCTGCTCTCACACTGTCGGTTCAGCCAGTTTCTCAGACAGAGGCACACCTACCTACCCATCACCCCATCTGGCTCAAATATTACCCAGATCCTCACTAGGCATGTCTGAGCCTCCTAGCAAACCCCTCACCAAAGTCTTCTAAGGATAAAACTCTTTTTGCCTCAGACAAATCTTCATTTGTCAAAAGTTTTTTTTTTCTTTTGATTCTGCCTTCTTCTTATCTCTCTCTCTCTTTTTTTTTTACATCTTTATTGGAGTATAATTGCTTTACAATGGCGTGTTAGTTTCTGATTTATAACAAAATGCATCAGCTATACACATACATATATTCCCATATCTCCTCCCTCTTGCGTCTCCCTCCCACCCCTCTAGGTGGCCAAAAAGGCTTTTTTTTAATTAAAAAAAATTTTTTATTGAAGTATAGTTGACTTACAATGTTGCATTAATTTCTGCTGTACAGCAAAGTGACTCAGTTATACATACATACATTCTATTTCATATTCTTTTCCATGATGGTTTATCACAGGATATTGAATATAGTTCCCTGTGCTATGCAGTAGGACCTTGTTGTTCATCCATTCTATATATAATAGTTTGCATCTGCTAACCCCAAACTCCCAATCCATCCCTCCACTACCCACCTTCCCCTTGGCAACCACAAGTCCATTCTCTATGTCTGTGAGTCTGTTTCTGTTCCATAGATAAGTTCATTTGTGTCATATTTTAGATTCCACATATAAGTGATATCATATGGTATTTGTCTTTCTCTTTCTGACTTACTTCACTTAGTATGATAATCTCTAGGTCCATCCATGTTGCTGCAAATGACATTATTTCATTCTTTTTTATGGCTGAGTAGTATTCCATTGTATATATGTACCACATCTTCTTTAACTGTTCACCTATTGATGGACACTTAGGTTGTTTCCATGTCTTGGCTATTGTATATAGTGCTGCTATGAGCATTGGGGTGCATGTATCTTTTTGAATTACAGTTTTGTCTGGATATATGCCCAGGAGTGGGATTGCTGGATCATATGGCAGCTCTGTTTGTCAAAACCTTTGATGCAATTTATGTCAACTGTGAAATACCTCGTAACAAATTTGATACTTACAGATTATTGTTCAGTTGTGGGAAACCGGCAAGTTTCTTTGTTTCCCAACATTCTTCTCATCTGGGTCTGAAATTCTCTTCCTGTTTCAGGAAACTTACCTGTTAAAGATAATCCAGTCTCCTCTCACTTAAAACAGACTTTTCCCAGGAAACAGAGGGATCAGAACTCTTTCCCTCAGCTCAAGGGCTGTGCCGTATCCTGACCCCTTCCCAAGACGGATGCATGGAACATGTAAGAATCCCAACGGCATTCTGGGAAGACTGTTGGGTCTGTAGGACCTCAGTTTAGGGGGGTCTCATCCCACATGTCTTTGTGTGGGGACTGGGGCTACAGTGAGCGCTGACCCTCCACCTGAACTACCCTTAAATTTGGGGTTCTAAAGTGCCTCCCTTGCCTGACCCTAGTGCTGGCCCTGCTTTCCCTGTCAGCTTCTATTCTTGCTGCTTCCCGCTGAGGAGTAGCAGGTCTACGCTGGTCTGGATTGTGTTGTTTCCTAGATTTCATGCTGGAATCCGTTACCCATGATGGTGGGTCCTGCTCCTGCTTCCATCCTCGTGTCCCTGTGATTGTTTCTTTCCAACCCCAGCTTCTAAAGGTCCACCATGACCTCTGTAGTCCCAAGGCAGTGGGGAGGGTGATGTAAACCCTTGGGTGGCAGGGAGGTTGTGCAGCAGTTGAGACTCTGGGCGGTCACCCTCAAGTCCACCCTCACCCCAGGTTTTCCTCAATCTTTGTCAATCTACTGTTCCTGAGCCACCTTGAATTCGATGCCATGCCAAAGCAGGTTTCTCTTAGAGACCTACAGTCTCTCTAGGCTGTGTCACGGAAAGCTGGATTCTCTCAGATCCCCCAAAACCTTTCTGGAGATTTCTACAACTCACTGGCCTTTGCTACTTCCTCCAGGAAGTAAGCAGTGAGGACTCTTAAACCTAATCTCTTACCTCACTTCCTCTCTTTCTCTCCCCTCCTCCTCCCAGCCGATCCTACTTCCCCATTATGTCTGGTAGGAATCTTCTTTCATCATTACCTCATAGCTGTTTCCTTCCTGTTCAGTAGTTCCAGGAGTGTGGTCCCAGACCAGCAGCAGCAGCAGCAGCTAGGAACTTGTAAAAAACGCAGGTGATTAGGACCCAATCCAAACCTTCTGAATCAGAAACTCTGACAGTGGGACCCAGCAATCTATATTTGAATAAGCCCTCAGGGGGATGCTGATACATGCTCAAGTTTGAGAACCCCTACTTTAAGGTCTAAATCAATAGTTCTCCATCCTGGTTGCTTTCGGATCTCCTGGGTAGCTTTTAAAATTTAGTGGTTGCTAAGCCCCATTGCAGGCCAACTAAATCCAAAGCCCATAGAGACCAGACCAAAATCAGCCCAGCCAAGTGTAGATCAACAGAACTTCCCAACTGACCCACAAACAATTATAACAGGTGTAAGCATTCATAACAGGCATTGTTTTATGCAACTAAGTTTGGGAGTAGTTTGTTATGCAGCAATAGCTAACTGATACACAACACATGTGTGAACTTCTGGTGGAACAGTGATTGATCTCCTTACTTCCCCAAACCCAGCCCTCATTTCTGTTCCATGCCTGTTTTCCTAGCTGCCCCAGCCACTGGGAGGATACACTAGCCTGCCAGATCAGACCTTCCCACTGACCCTGACCCAGGCTCAACAAGGCAACCAGTCAGGACCAGATAGAGGCTCCAAATAAATAGAAATATAACATGAGACACATACTTAATTTTATATTTCCTACTAGCCACATTTTCTAAAAAGGTAAAAAAAAAAACCCAGTGACATTAATTTTAATAATATATCTTGTTACATATTTTATTATATATTTCCTTTAACCCAGTATATCCAAAATATTGTCATTTCACCATGTGGCATGGCACATTGCAAATGTTGACTAGCCACATACAGCTAGTGTTTTGGACAGAGCAGCTCCATGCAGACCGCTACACATGTCCCTTCCAGAGCAACAATGACAGCAGGAGTGAGTAAGAAGCAGAAGGAGGGCTTCCCTGGTGGCTCAGTGGTTGAGAGTCCGCCTGCCGATGCAGGGGACACGGGTTCGTGCCCCGGTCCAGGAGGATCCCACATGCCACGGAGCGGCTGGGCCCATGAGCCATGGCCGCTGAGCCTGCGCGTCTGGGAGAGGCCACAACAGTGAGAGGCCCGCGTACCGCAAAAAAAAAAAAAAAAAAAAAAAGAAGCAGAAGGAGCAGAAATAGCAGAGCCTCCACCAACCATATGTCACACAGAATCTTGACCCAAGAACAACTGTGCCCAGCATTCTGCCGCTTGTAAGACATCTGCTCATGCTCTCCATCTGCCCTATACTTCTTCCCATTCTGCCCAACAGCTCAAATGTTGCCATCTCTGTGAAGCCTTCCTTGAATGCCCATAGCACTAACTTCAGAATTCTAGAACAGTTCTTAAAGACATACAGATGGCCAACAGGCACATGAAAATATGCTCAACAACACTAATTATTAGAGAAATGCAAATCAAAACTACAATGAGATACCACCTCACACTGATCAGAATGGCCATCATTAAAAGTCTACAAATAATGAATGCTGGAGAGAGTGTGGAGAAAAGGAACCCTCCTACACTGTTGATGGGAATGTAAACTGGTGCAGCCACTATGGAGAACAGTATGCAGGTTCCTCAAAAAACTAAAAATAGTGTTGCCATATGATCCAGCAATCCCACCCCTGGGCATATATCCAGACAAAACTATAATTCAAAAAGATACATGCACCCCTATGTTCATAGCAGGACTATTCACAATAGCCAAGACATGGAAACAACCTAAATGTCCATCAATAGGTGAATGGATAAAGAGGATGTGGTACATATATATACAGTAGAATACTACTCAGCCATAAAAAGGAATGAAATCATGCCATTTGTAGCAACATGGATGGACCTAGAGATTATCATACTAAGTGAAGTAAGACAGAGAAAGACAAATACGATGTGATATCACTTATATGTGGAATCTAAAATATGACCTATTTATGAAACAGAAACAGACTCACAGACATAGAGAACGGACTGTGGTTGCCAAGGGGGAGAGGGATAGTGGAGGGATGGATTGGGAATTTGGGATTAGCAGCTGCAAATTATTATAGATAGACTGGATAAACAACAAGGACCTATTGTATAGCACAGGGGATTACACTCAATCTCCTGTGATAAACCAGAATGGAAAAGAATGTGAAAAAGAATATATATACATAACGGAGTCACTTTGCTGTACAGCAGAAATTAATGCAACATTGTAAGTCAGCTATACTTCAATGAAATAACTTCTAAAAAATAAAAATAAAAAATTCTAGGGGACTTCCGTGGTGGTCCAGTGGTTAAGAATCCACCTTCCAACACAGGGGACGCAGGTTCGATCCCTGGTCGGGGAACTCAGATCCCATGTGCCGTGGGGCAACTAAGCCGGTGCACCACTACTACCAAGCCTGCACACCATGACAAAGAGCCCGTGTGCCGCAACTAAGACCCGACACAGCCAAAATAAGCAAATAAATATTTTTTAAAATTCTACGAAACACACACACAAAAATAAAGTAATTAAATTGTTCTTAATAGCCTGTCCCCCAAACAGCTACCACTTAGTGAGTGCTTACTGTGTGCCAGGTACTGGGCTGAGCACTTAACCTGAACTATACCATTTGACGCTGACACTACACCCTGAGTAGGAATTGTTATCCTCATACAGAGGAAGAAACTGAGGCTCAGAGAGCTAAAGGAGCTTCCAAGCTCGCTCAGCTAGTTAGTGGAGGAACCAGGATTTGAACCCAGGGTTGTCAGGCTCTAGAGGCCATGCTTCCAATGCCTGGCCCCTCACTAATAAAATGTGGACCTTAGACCAGTAGCAGCAACACCTAGGATCTTGTGAGAAAGGCAGATCTCGAGCTTTTCCCCAAATCTACTTCTGAGAGTCTGAATTTTTAGAAGATCCCAGGTAGTTCATGTGAATATTAAATTATGAAAGGTGCTGGCCGAGGCTAGTCAGTATTTTAGTTACCTGTTTATATGTCTGTTTCATCCCTAGGCCACCAGCCCCGCAAGGGCAAAACTGCACCTCTTTCACTTCTCTGTTTCCTGAACACCTACTACAGAACTTCGCACAGCAAACTGCTGGGAACAGTATTAAATCAAGTTCTCATCCTGCCTATTGGAGTTTTTATCAAGCAGCCTACTTCCTTTTTTTTTTTCTTTAAGTCCTGCCTAGGGAAAAGAACAAGAATCCACTGCACAGAGCCAATTTACTACATCTGCCTGTGTCCTCAACAATAGCCTGTTCCACTTTAAAAGGCATGACAATGCCCTGGAGTCCCTGGTTGCAGAGCTAACCCCCAAAGTTGTTGAAAGCCAGGGCCCAAGACTCAGCTGTGCCGTTCCGATGTTTGCTCTTCAGGAAAGTAATTTTTCTGAATGGAACCCATTCTGCTATCTTAGGAAGGGTAAATCTTTGGAGACTACTCAGCAGAGGTAGCCCCAGAATTTTTACACTAGGAGACGCATTGGGACTCTGCTGGGAAGGAGGATTGAAAATGAGGATGTTGAATAGCACATCAGATTAAGAAAATGTCAGCTGCCCATATTAAAGAGCGGTGGGGTGATGGAAACTGAGGGATGGGGAAGGCTAAAGCCTCCCCTTACCCACCCCCCCAGCAAAACACACACACACACACACACACACACACACACACACAATGCTGTCCCCTTGGAACCACCAATGGTATTCGGGTCTCAGGAGTGGAAACCACAAACCATTGGAAGAATAGTTATTTGGGGTTCAGTGTTGATCCCAATCAATGTAGTAGAATTTTACGATCTTAAAACATCAGAGTTGGCTGTGACATGGCATAAGATGAGTGTTTCAGAAATATTTCTTAAAAGTTTAGCAGTGGGCTTCCCTGGTGGCGCAGTGGTTGAGAGTCCGCCTGCCGATGCAGGGGACACGGGTTCGTGCCCCGGTCCGGGAGGATCCCACGTGCCGCGGAGCGGCTGGGCCCGTGAGCCATGGCCGCTGAGCCTGCGCGTCCGGAGCCTGTGCTCCGCAACGGGAGAGGCCACAACAGTGAGAGGCCCGCGTACCACAAAAAAAAAAAAAAAAGTTTAGCAGTGTTGCCAAAACTCAGCCTCTGTTCACCAGTGCCAAATAGAAATGTGGAGACAGAGTTTTGGGTGAAGCAGAAAAGAATAGCTTTATTGCTTTGCCAGACAAAGGGGGCCACGGTGGGCTAATGCCCTTAAAACTGTGTGTCCCCTCCTGGAGGGGGTAGTGCTCAAGGAGCAGGGCGTGATCGGTTTGTGGACACTCTTCTGATTGGTTGGTGGTGAGGTAAGCGGGAGTCAGCGTCATCAACCTTCCAGTTCTAACTGACGTGGGGTCCACATGCTTGTGGGCAGCGTACAGCTAACTTCTTCCACCTGGTGGGGATTTCAGTATTTGCAAAACAGCTCAAAGGACACGGCTCAGAATATTATCCACAGTGCTTGAGGAGGAGCTAAACGTCCTTGACTTTGTTTAATGGCTAAAGTATTATTATTTTGTCTTGCTTGACTGTTTTCCTTTCTTTCTGCATTTTCTCACTTCTCTGATTAAATATTTTCTTTGACTAAAGTTTTTCTATAGACAGAAGGCGGGCAGAAGACATGGATGGGGTCTATTCTGGGAAGGCCTCATAGGACCCTGCTTGGTTACAGCAGGAATTAGCTTGGGTTGAGATTTTGCTCATCTTTTAGATGCTACTGAGATCAGGGATCCAGGAATGCCTGAATCTTGCCCCTGTCAATCTCCTTATACCACCCCCTCACTCCACCTCATTCCCAATGTTACTTAGGGAGCCACATGCAAGGGACAGTAGCTAGATTGGAACCAAGACACTTTATTAATAGTTGAACCTAGACCTAATAATCACCAGTGTAAAATTTCCTTTAAATATGGCACAAATGAACCAATCTATAAAAGGGAAACAGACTCACAGACATGGAGAACAGACTTGTGGTTGCCAAGGGGGAGAGGGGGAGGGAGAGGGATGGACTGGGAGTTTGGGGTTGGTAGATGCAAACTATTACATGTAGAATGGCTGAACAACAAGGTCCTACTCTATAGCACAGGGAACTGTATCCAATCTCCTGGGATAAACCACAACGGAAAAGAATATAAAAAGAATGTATATATATAGTGTATAACTGAGTCACTTTGCTGTGTAGCAGAAATTAGCACAACCCTGTAAATCAACTATACTACCATCTTAAAAAAGGAAAAAAATAAAACTCCCTTTAAAAAGGGAGCACTTTTCTAGAGCACTCAGTTTAAGCTCTAGAATAAAATGGGCTTCTTAATCCCCCGCCCCATCCATGAATATAAATCTTGGAGCCTGCCCAGCCTCATGGAGTGCGGGAGGGGCTGAACAGAGCTGCAGCCATTGCCACACAGTGACCCCTCCCACTAGTGACCCATGGCCCAGGGAGTGTCCTGGACTCTCAGGGAGCCGACTAGCACCTTCCCCTCATAGAGGAACTAAAAGGGTGATGGGCAGTGGGGTCAGGCATGATGTCTGAAGAGTCCTCTATGTGGACATAAATAAATCAATAACCTCTCAGGCACCACCCAACCCCCTTCACTTTGCATGAGAAAACCGAGATCCCCAAAGGAAAAGTGGCTCACACAACAGGACCACTGGCACAGCTGGAGTGAGAACTTGGGTTTCTGATTTCTGATTCAGAGCTTGGCAGATGGATTCTCTTCCCAGCTGGACACAGTCTCCAAGACTTATCAACTCTGTAAAAGAATCAGAAGAACTCAAGTGGCATCGAATCTCCTGGAAATGAAAGCAGCACTCCCCTTGGCCAAAACAGGATCACATAGATACCCCGGTTGCAAAGACGTCTGCGACAGCAGGGAAGAGTATTTCCCAACTGACTGGCTTAGTGATCCATAGTCTAAGATGGGCCCACTCCTACCTGGAACTAATTCAGAGAAGGCAAAAAAATAGGGGGGATAGGTAACTTGTAGGTAACATCGTCCATGTTACAAACGAATAGCCTGATGTTAGAGAGGTAAATTGATTTGCCTAAGGTCACAGCTAATTAATGGTCAAATTACATTTCTCCCTTGATTCCCGAGTTTAGAGCTCTTAGCTGCAATGAAACACTGACTTTCAGAAAGAAAACAAAAATATGCGACTCTTCAAAATTTTGGAAATCTAATCATTTTTAAATCATCTCAGTTCAAAGATACTTGAAATTTGTACACATTTTTCATTCAAAGCAGCAGATCATTTTTTCTTCACAATGGAAGGATGTAGGACGATCAAACCTCACACCTCCAGGAGGCGCTACTCACATGGGACCTGTGTTATCAGCACCCTCTAAGTTGTGCAGTGCACAACCTGCCCAGCCACAGATATCAAACGGTGCTAAGTTTAATCTGTCTGGGCTCCAGTTTCTTCATCTGCAAACTGAGCTGGTTGTTCTGGAATGATTCTGAGGTCCCTTGTGAGACCTTACGATACTGTGACAAACCATGTGTATTCACACAGGAGAATAACAAATAGGCCAGTACAGGAAGGTGTCATGCTTTCCCAGGAGGCCTTGCTGGTGCTTTGCCAAATTGCAGCGTAGAGATGGTTCTGACATTCCCCATATTGCCCATAATACAGCACTTTTGGTTGTAAAACACCCTTGTCAACAACCCAGAACTCTCTGGAGCTTAATTTTTCAGAAACCAAGGATGTCCTTATGGTCACATAAAAGTGATGCCTCTTCCTTGTCAGACTAGCAGCGAATAGGGTGCTGATCCTTGAAGGACACTCTTCCTGGGCATGGTGCCTGCTATGAATTGGCATGACCTTTCCCCCTCATATCTGTCTAGTCCCCAGAGGCATAGGCCCTCTTATTACATTTTCTCAGCCTGGAGTTTAGCTCCACAGGCAACCTCCTGTCATTTGTTTGTCTGATGGATATTATTTCTTCTAAGAATCTAATTAGGATCTTTTAAAGGGTTCAGCCTGGGAGTGAGGGAATTAACTATGACTCAGAGTGTGTGCATTTCAAAGCCAAGCAAAAAGTTAGATGATCATTCATTTGATTTATTCATGTATTTATTCATTCCACAAACCCTGACAATGCACCTTTTTTGTGCCAGTCTCTGCTGGGAGTTCAGACAAGTGGAGAGAAATGGATGATTTCTGGGCTTGCCTGGTGGCACAGTGGTTGAGAATCCACCTGCCAATGCAGGGGACACAGGTTTGAGCCCTGGTCCGGGAGGACCCCACATGCTGCGGAGCAACTAAGCCCGTGCGTCACAACTACTGAGCCTGCGCTCTAGAGCCCGCATGCCACAGCTACTGAGCCCATGTGCCACAACTGCTGAGCCTGCGTGCCACAGCTACTGAAGCCTGTGTTCCTGGAGCCCGTGCTCCGCAACGAGAGAGACCACCGTGGTGACAGGCCCGTGCACCATGGCGAGAGGCCCACGCGCCATGGCGAGGAGTGGCCCCCACTCGCCACAACTAGAGAAAGCCCGCGCGCAGCAACGAAGACCCAACGCAGCCAAAAATAAATAAATAGATAAAAAGAAATGGACGATTTCTTTCCACCTTGGAACTGTTTAGCCACATATCACAAGTGCGTTCCACTTCAAGGAAAGTGATTAAACATGGCACAAAATGCCATGGGTCCACCAAGTCACCTTTTAGTTCCCTCTTTTTGGGGGGTGGTCAAAGAAGGTTACATTTCACAGCTCCTCTGCAGCTAAGTGAGGCCACATAACTAGTTCTAACCAAAGGGCTCTAGCAGAAGTGACCAGTGTCATGAAGAAGCAGGGTGCAAACATCCATTCTCTCTTACCCTGGCTTGGCGACCAAGAGTGCAGGGGTGGAGGTGTCTGAATATCTGTCAGCCTGAGTCTCTGAGTGACTGAGTGAGGCAGAGACCCACCCCTGCTTCCTATACCCTAATTCAGATGTGTAGCAGGAACGAGAAATAAACATTTGTCTTCTTAAGCCACTGAGATTCGGGGATTCACTTATCACCACTAGATAACTTAGCCTCACCTGACTAATCTAAAATCTAAACATTTAAACCAGTTAAACTGGTGGTGATGGACCTGGGGAGAACAGTTATATACCTCATTTATTTGGTAAATGTTTACAGAGCGCAGACTATATGCCATATACAGTGTTGTGGTTCCAAAAATGAGAAAAGGATTGTCTCTGTCCTCATGGGGCTCATGATTTGATCAGAATCATAACATTACAGTGTCTGACACATAGTAATTGCTCAGCAAATAATATTACTACTCTAACTGAAGCTCAGATATTCACACCTGCAGTGCGCTCCCAGCAAGATTATTATTCCCCAGAATTCAATATTTGTGTATAGGTAAAATTCCAAATGGTAGTTCGCACAAATCTTTAGTATACCACTTAATGGGTTTTGACAAAGGCACACAGCTTCGCAATCCAAACCCCTATCAAGATACAGAACATCTCCATCACCCCAGAAAGTGCTCTCATGTTCCTGCTTTTCTCATCCATGCTGATCTTCACCTTTGTAAAGATATCTAAAAGGGTAAAATTAAAGGCAAACACACATAATTCTAAAAGAGCAACTCAAAGTTCTGCAAGCCATGGATGGCAAACCAGGGCGGGGGGTGCCACTTATGGAGCACCTTCTGTGACCGAGGCACTGCAGATGCAGCAGTGAACTAAACAGCCCCCAAAATCCCTGCCCTCACTGTGTTTCTATACCGGTGTGGGGAGTGGGTGGCAATAAACACAGAAATAAGCAAATATATGGATTTCCAGATAGTGATAAGTGCTACAGAGAAAAATGAAGCAGAAAAGGAAACTAGTGGGTATGAGGCACGGGGACGTGGGGTTGCGATTTTAAAGAGGGTGGTTAGGAAACCTCACTGGGTGACAGTTAAGCAAATACCTGCAAATGGCAAGATGTATAGGAAAGTGTGATGAAGGAATACATGAGTGTATTAGTCTGCCAGGGCTGCCATAACAAAATAACACAGACTGGCGGTCTTAAACAACAAACATTTTTTTCTGAAAAGTTCTGGAAGTCCCAGATCACGGTGTCAGCAGGTTTCTCCTAAGGCCTCTCTCCTTGGCTTGCAGATGGCCACCTTCTCCCTGTGTCCTCACATGATCGCCTCTCCATTTACGTGTTGTCTGTGTCCTAGTCTCTCCCTCTAAGGACACCAGTCATATTGGATTAGGGCCCACCCATCTGACCTCATTTTACATTAATTATCTCTTTAAAGGTCCTATCTCCAAATACAGTCACATTCTGATGTACTGGGCATTAGGACTTCGACACAATGAATTTTGAGGGGAACACAATTCAGTCCATAACAGTGAGTGAATGAATGAATGAACAGATGAACCAGTCTGCTGCTTTGCTTCTGGGTGAGAAAGTGAAGGTAGCCAGAGAAACATGAAGAGGAACAAAGGACAAGGAACAAGCAGCCACATCAGGAGAAAAGCTGAGGATTTGACACGTGTTGTTTTTCAAATCCCTCTTGGCCAGTTCAAAATGTGCTTTTTTCTGGCTCTGGCTCTCAACTATTTCCAGAAGTGGTTTTATTAACTGCTGGCTTGCAGCAGGAAGTGGTAGAGGAAAACCCTGATCTTGGAACCAGAAGAGCTGGGTTCTGTATCTACTCTGCTGAGTGACTTTGAAGAAGTCACTTAACCTCTCTGCTTCATCTATAAAATGGGGATGAGAATCCTGCCCCTTCACAGAACTGGCAGAGAAGTGAAGTGAGGCAATCGGCAGGCAGATGAGGGCGTGTAGCAACAGGGCTTAGTAAACAGGGAAATATAATATAAATAAAAGCGGAAGGTATTACTGTGAAGCTTGCAGTGAAAACTACTGCAGACAGCTCATAGCTGGGGCCTTCTGGCCACTTCAGAGGGAGTTTATTAAACTCTAGTCCCCGTCCTGCTTGTTTCCCCGCAATCCCCAGGGCAATCAGAGAGCTGGGAAGGTGCAGGCTGGGGAGAAGAAAGGCTTATAAAAATGGGAAGAGAGGTTGACCCCACCTCAGGCGCAGAACTGGCCATTCCTGCCTCACCAAGGATCCTTTATACACACACATACATATATAAAGACGTAGATGTTTAATGCATACAACCTGATGTGTTTGGAGATAAGTATATACCCGTGAAACCAACATGACTGTCGATGCCATAAACTTATTCATCACCTCCAAAAGTTCCTCCTGCCCCCTTTGTTTTTGTTTTTTTTTCTCTTTTGTGGTAAGAGCACTTAACATAAGATCTATCCTCTTAGTGGATTTTGAAGTATATAATACAGCACTGTTAGTCATGAGCTCTATGTTATACAGTAGATCTCCAGAGCTTTATTTTGTATGACCGAAACCCTTGGACCACCAGTCCCCAGGCCCTGGCAACCACCATTCTACTCTCTGCTTCTGTGAATTTGATTATGTCTGAGTCCACATATGAGTGAGATCATGCTGTATTTGACTTTCTGTGGTCTGATTTATTACTTAGCATAACGTCCTCCAGGTCCATCCGTGTTGCTGCAAGTGGCGGGATTGCCTTCTTTTTAAGGCTGAATAATATCCCATCATATGTATATACCACATTTTCTTTATCATCAAGGATTCTTGGTATCGAAAGCTGACAATGATGGGCCCCCTCCTTGCCAGATTTGGTACTAAGCCCTCCCCAGGCATCAATTCACTGAATCCCGACAATACCCTCTGAGTCTGGAGCTATTATCTACCCATTTTTTAGATGAAGAAACTGAGGCTCAATGGAGTTAAATAATTGCCCAGAGTCATGTGGCTATTAAGAGACAGAACTGAGCCCAAATCAACTTCCACCTACACCCTTTCACAATTACACAAAATGCGCTAAGGTGTGCCTGGCACAAAGCAGGTGCTAAAGATATTTAAGGCATCTCAATTCTGTTTGAATCCCAGCTCTGACACTTCCTAGCTGTGTGACTTTGGACACGTTATTTACCTTCTCCGAGGACTACCCTGCCCGCCTGTCACCTCCAGTACTGGCCAAGTGTGAGTTGGGGGTTGTTCTTTAGCCTCTTTGAGCCTCAGTTCCCTTAGCTGTACAATGGAGACAATAACAGCCCATATCCCAAGTGAAAAGCAATTACCCCAGTACCTGGCAGCTATCATTTTGTGACAGCAACAACAGTGCATCTACACCGCACGGGGGCAAGGAAGAAGAACAGAGATAGGAACACAAACAGAAAGAATAAATTTAAATTTTGTACATTTTGCCCTTTCAGAGCTTAGGATCAAAAAATAATTATCTCAGCTAAAGATGTGTCATTATCCTTTGATTAGAAAACAGGAAACGGTGTGATGTGTTGTGTTTCCCTTTTTGCTTTGGCTACCAGAAAGCTCACAGCTAAATTCCATTCTTATTCATAGTAACTGGATAGAACAGAGTCTAGGCTTAGTCTTCCTTTATGCTATATGCATTTTAAAATTTCTGTTCTATTGACTTTATTGTCCTGTAACATTTAGAGTTAACATAAAAAAATTATTAATCCAGCCTCTTGAAAAGTAGGTAAAAATAGTCAAGACATATTATGTAGTTATATGTCAACTATATATAGGCTAAAGCAGTACATTTGAAATCAAAACATTACCTGTTACTTGAATTTCAGACAAAGATAAAAGGCACTGAGATTACTTTCAAAGTAAGGGATTACTTTCAAAGTGGATTAGTTCAGATGAAATATTTAGGGGGAAAAAAATGTAAGTGATTCCCAGTGCAGGTCGATCCTACTTGCAGGCAGAGAGGAGGGTCAGTTCTGGGCCCCCAGGGTCCACTGGGCTGGCACTCAGCTTTTCCAGGTCCCAGCTCTACGAGGAGCAGAGGCCTGCACCGTTTCCCATGCCTTCAGGGGTTTCCTGTTTATCTTTCCAGATCGTGTGTCCACTTGCACAAAGATGTGAATCCGTGGCAGAAGCCAAGATGACAGGAGCTATTTCTGTAAGTCAGTTTGATGTTAAACATGCTGGAGGAAGGAAATTTACATTTAAATTAAATTTTGGTTATATTCCCATTGTACAGAGTCTCCAGAAAGAGTAACTGTGTGTGTGAGAGAGAGTATGTGTGTTTATATCCAAATACGATATTCTCTCAAATTGACGGTTACAAGGGTTCTCATTCTGGTGCTAGTATAATGACCAAAAGACTGGAAACAATATAAAATTAATCAATGGGACCTGGTAGGATGATATGCCCACAGAATGGAAGAGGACGCAAGTGTTAATAAAGAACGAGGACCCAGCCACTTTGGGAACTAGTCTGGTTAAGATGAACTCACACGTAACCCAGGATTTCCTCAGCCTCCGTCACTCTCAGAAAAAAATCCAAATTCCTCAGCCTGGCCTACACCAGGCTTTCTCACTGTGAGCACTGTTGACGCTTGGGGCCGGATAGTCTATGTAGTGGGGGGCTGTCTCGTGAGTTGTAGGATATGTATGGACGTCCCTGGGTGCCACCCATAAATGCCAGTTGCACCCCTGCCCCCGAAAGTTGTGACAACCAAAACTGTCTCCAGACATTGCCAAAATATTGCTTCATGCAACAACATGGATAGATCTCACAAACATAAAAACACACACACAAAAAGAGTACATATTGGGAATCCCCTGGCAGTCCGCGCTTCCATTGCAGGGGGCATGGGTTCGATCCCTGGTTGGGGAACAAAGATCCCCCATGCCGTGGGGCATGGCCAAAAAAACAAAAGAGTACATATTATTTATAAACCCATTTTGTTGGGAGAAAGAAGGCACAGGCAAGGGGCTTCTGGGATGAAAGTAACAGTCTGTTTCCAGATTGAAGTACTGATTACTCAGGTGTTTTTCACTCTGAAAATTCATCGTGTTGTACACTTTTCCATAATTATGTTATAATTCAGTAAAAATGGTTTTTAAAAAATGAGGCGTATCTACATGGCTTGATATGGAAAAATCTCCAATACACATGGTAAGTGGGAAAAAAAGCAAGCTGAAGAACACAAATGTTGTAATTCCATTTATAACGTATTTCCGGAAGCACAGGGGGCGGGGGGAGGGAAGCACACACACTACTGATGGGAGTGTGAATTGTTAATCACCGCACAGTGTCCTCACTAAAAATGCCAAGGCGGCCCACACCCCACGACTCAGCACCTCTGGACCTCAGGAATGTGCTCTCTGAGAAACTCCTGCCCACTGCCCAAGGAGACTCAGACAAGGAATGTTCACCACAGTGATGACTGAGGCTCAGAGGAGTTAAGTAATTTGCTGAAGATCACACAGCCTGTGAATCAGAAAGCCAGCATCTGATCTCAGGAGGTTGAGGGCTGCTAGGGGCTCTAACTCTCCAGCACTTCTGCTGGTACTGCATGTGGGTGGAGTGTCCTGCCACAGCCGGCTAAGAGTCCTCCGGCGGAGCTGCAGGTGTTCACAGGACGCAGGCTTCACAGTGTGGAGGTGAGCGCAGCCTCGCTACACATGCTGCCAGCCCATCCCCCCTAGACCTCAGTGTCTCCTTCCCAGCCTTGGGTTACACCACAAAATGCCCCCGTTTTATTGCCTCCTCCTTGGGAGGTACCACCCTCAGGGAAAAGAGGACGCAAAGGAAAAGTCCCTCTCTCCTCTCTACTGTAGGTTAACCTGGAATGGCCCTTCCTCAGAGGGCCTGGCAGCCCTGCCCGTTGCCCCAGCCCAACAGAGGAGTGATGACAGATTAGACCCCACCGCCTTGTGGCAGGAAGCCAAGGGTGGCTCTTGCCTTTGGGAAGGGCAAAGCTGTGAGCTGATTGAAGAGATCAAAGGTAGCTCCATCCTTTTCAGATGAAATGAGCTGCTAACACTTTTAAAGAGAGAGAATAAGTAAACACTGAAACTATCCCAGGGCCGAAAAGAAAAGTAGTCACATCCTAGAAACTCTTGCTAGACTCTGAGCTATTCTGCTTTCTCTTCTTCTGATTTGGGATTATCCACCAAAAAGTCAAATTCTTTCCCATATTGATGGTGATGATGGTGATAGTAACAATACCAGAGACTCTCACCACTGAGGCTTGTGAACGTAAGGACTTTACATCTAGTAACTCATCTACTCCTCCCAGTTCGCAAAGAGCCTAAGAAGGAGGTTCAGTTGGTAGCCCAGGCTTGCCACTGAGAAAACTGAAGCCTTGATCAGAGGCAAGTCCCAGCTCCAGGCCAAACTCTTTCCAACTCAGCTGAGGTCAGAATTCTAAGTTGGAAGTCCACATCCTGCCATTGTCCCAGATACGTTGGCCTCAAGGCAGGAGATGATGTCATGGGAACTGATGTTTTTGTCGGAAGGGATGGCAAGGCTGGGGGAGGGGCGTTCGGAGGGCAGCCCTTCTCTCCCACTCCGGGTCGCTCACAGGGGTGTCCAAAGATCTTTACTTCTTTCTCACATGCTTCTGTGATATTTGCAATTTTTACAGCGAGCATATATTATTTCTATGATCGAAAACAAACAAGAAAGCTATTTTCATTTTGAAAAAACAATCCAGGGCCAGTTTGCACTTTTCTAGATTCCCAGGGTCAGTTTCCGGCCTATCTGGGTCACTTGCTCCTTGGCCTGGCTCTCTGTGAAAATAACCTAACAGACCGGGAGTCTCTCTCTGGTTCCTTCAAATTCAGACTCTCTCCTAGGCTCGAAGGGGTCATAGGCTGAGGATTATCTAGCACAGAGCCAAGCACCTAAAGAGCACCAATACATGACCCCTCTGTTATTATTCATGAGTCTTAATTACGTTCTGTGCCAAATACCGTGCTTGCATACTTGGTTGAGAGAGAGGTTCCCATTTTACGGATGAGGAAAATGAGATTCAGAGAGGCAAAGGGACTTCCCCAAGGATCTGAAGTCAAACCACATTGCATCTTCTGCCTGGCACGTCTTTCCCTCAAGTCTGAATTCAGTCCAATGTCGCCTCCCTGGGTGGTCCCTCTCTGAGCTGATTCTCACTTACCTTGCCTAGGGCTCTTTGCCCCTACCTTCACGTTTGAATCATATGGGGAACGTTAAAAAATCCTGTTTCCTGGCTGCTTCTGTATCAATGACATCAGAATCTCCGAGGGTGTAATAGTAACTTGGGGGTATGATGGAGTATAATACTGGAGGCCCGGCAATAGTATTTATTAACACTCCCCAGGCGATTTCAACGTGCAGCTAAGATTGAGGTCTGTCTTCACTTTCTCGTAAGAAGGACCAAAGTAGGGTAAATAACTGTCCAGTTTGCCCAGGACCGAGGGTGTTCCAGGGACATGGGACTTTCAGCGATAAAACTTTGAAAGCCCTGGGCAAACTGAGATGTGTTGGTTACCTTGGCCAAAGCCAGGTCCCACTGGCAGCAAAACCAAATGTCTCCAGGTATCAAGCCAGTACCTAAATGTCTGAAGTTGCCCGCAATGGGCAGTAGGAGATGCTGTTTGAGAGCAGACAGATGAAGAGAGCGTGTCCCACCTGGACCCTCACATTCAGGTGAAATAAACATAACGAGCAGTGCTGCACTATCGGACCAGAGCCACTTGTTTTAAACTTCCGACGGGCAACCTTCAACTCCTCCTCTAGAGCCACCAGAACAATTGTCTACCTACTGCAGAGTCCGGTGGGCCCACAGTTCTCAAGCTTACACTGCAATTACCTGGGGAGCTTTAACAGAATCCTGACACTCAGGCCCAGCCCACAACAATTGACTCATAGTCTCTGAGGGTGGGACTCAGGAGTTGCTGTATTTTTTAATCTCCACAGGTGGCTGTAATGTCTGGCTAGGGCTAAAGATAGATGCAGTGGGTGACCAGATGAAGGAGGAAAGGGGGACATTTCTTCTCTACACCTGGTGTGTCTCTAAAACACCCTTGGTGTCTGACTTATAAGCTTTGAAGAGCATTTCTGTTCTACCTGCTCTTTACAGCCACTAATAAAAATCAATTCTAAAGCAACAAAGATGTCCTGCAGTAGTTGAATGAACTGTGGTACATCCAGATGACAGAATATTGTTCAGCACTAAAAAGAAATGAGCTACCAAGCCATGAAAAGACATGGAGGAACCTTAAATGCGTGTTATTAAGTAAAAGAAGCCAATCGGAAAAAAGGCTACATACTATATGATTCCAACTATATGACATTCTGGAAAAGGCAAAACTATGGAGACAGTAAAAAGATCGGGGGATGGGGGGAGGGGAGAGTGATGAATAGGTAGAGCACAGAGGACTTTTAGGGCAGTGGACATACTCTGTATGATACTAGAACGGTGGGTACATGTCACTAGACATTTGTCCTAATCCAAAGAATGTACAACCCAAGAGTGAACCCTGATGTAAACTTTGGGTGATAATGATGTGTCAGTGTAAGTCCATCAGTTGTAACAAATGTACCATCTGGTGAGGGATGTTGATAAGCAGGGAGTGGGGACAGTGGGTACATGGGAATCTCTATACCTTCCAGTCAATTTCGTTGTGAATCTATAACTGCCTCTAAAAGAATGAAGTTTTTTTGGTTGGTTATTTTTAATCAAGACTGAAGAAGTGCTTCCAACCCATTCATTCATCAGGCACCACTGAGCACCCAGTGCCTGACCCGGCTGCATGCTGGGAGATCAGGGTGTGCTGCAGGGGGATGGCTTCTGCTGTGTGACACTGGGCAATATACTTAGCCTTCCTGTGTCTCAGTGATTTCCTCCATGTCAACATCAGCTTGAGGCGCCTGGGTCTCAAGTCCTATGGACATTCCAAGTGGGGCTGGGGATCCAGGATCCTGGACCCATAGGCCTTGCTGTGGTAGAGAGAGATTTTGCACAATGGTGCTAAGGCAGCAGGGTTTTCTGGCATTAGAACAATACCCTGTGCAAAAGAGGGGAGGAAAAGGTCTTCTGAGTCACTGGTGGAAATTACTATGGTCAGTGGAGAGGGAGGAAACAGTGTGGGCATATGTGTGTACATGCATGTGAATAGGTGTGATTACATATCTGGGGGGGGGTGTCTGTGAGGGCATATATACCAGGAGTGTGTGTATGCGGTGGTGTGTGTATGTGTGAATGCCTGTGTGCAAATATGAATGTGTGTATATATGAATTTGCAGGAGGATTTTGTGTCTATATGAGGACGTAAGTGTACGTATATATGTGAATTGTGGACATATGTGATGGATATATATGTGTAATGGTAATGTGTGACTATGAATGCACAGGCATATTTGTGTGAGTGAGTGTGTATGAGGGTGTGTGCAGGAGGGTGAACTAGGTGCTGGTGGGCAAGTTGTTTAACCTTTCTGTGTCTCAGTTTCCCTATGTCTAAAATGAAGACAAGTACTTACCATGGTAGGTTAAAAGTGGTCACAAACTCTTTATACCCCTGCCATTGATAGCTGGAGTCCATGTCGCTTCCTCTTTAACCTGCGCTAGACCTGTGGTTTGTTCTGACCAATAGAATCTGGGCCTTACAAGACCTGCAGTTCTGCATTTGCACACGTGGAACACCTCCCCTGGAAGAGTCCAGTGGCCGAGCCATGAGAAGCTAGAGCCAAATGGTGAGGCCACATGGAGGGAAACTGAGGCACACCAGTCCAGCACCAGCTGAGTTCATAGCCCACAGGACCACCAACTGCCCACTACAGGAGTGAGCCCTCCTGGACAGGCCTGTGGTCCCAGTTGGCATAACAAGGAGCAGAACTGAAACTGAGAAGGACCCTCAGGGCCCTCCTGAGTACAAGCCCCTCACCGTCCCCACTTCTTGTTTGTAGAAAAAGCTTTAGTCTCCTAGGTCTTCCCTGAGTTCCAAAGAGTAGGCTCAACAGTTAATGACCAGAGAAGCGAGAACAATAAGGTCACAGGACTCCTAGTTTCCTCCTGAAGGGGTATAGATAACAATCTGATGCATATCTTTGAGTTGTTCTGTAAAAACTAAGATACCCCCCACCAACCGGGTAAAGGATGGTGACTACATGCTGACTACAAGCATGTGGACCCCAGACTGGTTGGAACCAGAAGGCTGATGATTGAGATTCCTGAAACACGCCCCTGTTACCTCCCTACCAACCAATAAGGAGAAAGTCCACAAGCTGATCACACACTCTGCAACCCTCACCCCTAACGTTGTCTTTAAAAACCCTCACCTAGGGGCTTCCCCGGTGGCGCAGTGGCTGAGAGTCTGCCTGCCGATACAGGGGACATGGGTTCGTGCCCCAGTTCGGGAGGATCCCACATGCCGCAGAGCGGCTGGGCCCGTGAGCGATGGCCGCTGAGCCTGCGCGTCTGGGGCCTGTGCTCTGCAACGGGAGAGGCCACAACAGTGAGAGGCCCGTGTACCGCAAAAAAAAAACAAAAACAAAGAAACCCAAAAAACCCTCACCTAAAAGCTGTCAGGAAGTTTGGGTCTTTGAGCACAAGCTGCCCATTCTCCTTGCTCGCTGCCCTGCAATAAACACTGCACTTTCCTTCACTGCAAGCTGGTATCAGTCGATTGGCTTTGCTGTGCTGTGGACCTGAGTTCAGTTCCACAGCAGAACTGCCAGCAGAGCTCATTAACACACAGACTCATGAGAGATAATAATGGTGGTGGTTATTTTTGAGCCACTAAATTTTAGGGTGGTTTATGCGGCAATAGATAGCCGATACTATACAGAGTTTTTAAGCGCTTAGAACATGGGGTCAGCAAAGTTTTCCTGTGAAGGGCCAGATAGTAAACACTTTAGGTTTGGGGGCCATGTGGTCACTGCTGAAACTACTTAGTGCTGCCTTTGCAGTGCAAAAGCAGCTAAGACAGTGCATTAATGATGAGGGTGACTGTGTTCCAATAAAACTTTATTTACACAAACAGGCAGCCGCTGGATTTGGCCCACAGGCAGTTGTTGGCCCAGACCTAGAAAACTGCCTGGGACACAGTACATGCTATAGAAGTGTTAGCTATGGGTGCACGTGTGTGAGTTCAAGAGTGTGTACGTCTGTGAATGCATCATGTACACACGTGTCTGCATGTGACTGGATGAGTGGAAATGTGTGTGGAATCTGTTTAGTCCTTCTGTAAAAACACAGCAACTAGCCCGTACCCGCTGACGTTTCAAAGCACCTCCGCCCGGGGTTCCTGCTTCTATCCTGAGGAGAAAGCAAAGCATCAGAGAAAATCAAGAGAGGAGAGAGCTGGCCTGTCCCATGGTTTGCATCTGGGCTACTGTAGCGTGACACCCACGCCTTCCTGTCTGCTGGAAGGACGGTGAAGTCAGCTCTCTGGTTGGAGGGGGAGGGGAGGCCATAAAAATGAAAAAGGAACTCTAGAGCTTTTAAGGAGGGGCTTGGGGGGAGGCTCCTGTGTGGGGGGGGGGGGGGGGGGGGGGGCTTTTCTAGGCAACCTGTCAACATCTGCCTGCTGGTTTCGTTTTGTTCTCCCACCGTGGGACTCCAGAGGGGCTACTTCCTGCATGACTAACCGTCTTGGGTCAGTTTGCAGGGGCCAGAAATGCATCAAGTGTTAGCTTGGGAGCCAGTAGATGTGGGTTCAAATCCCTGTCCGCACTTGCTTACTAAGTGGCATTGGGCATTCAGCCTCATCTTGCTGAGCCTCAGTTTCCTTACCTATATAATGGGGATGATATTAGCACCACCTCCTAGGACTGTTACAACAATCAAATGAAGATACTGTGCATCAAGCCTTTGGTAAGGAGCTTTGCACACAGTAAATGCTCCGCAAGGTGACACTCTGACACAGACCCCATGGGTTCCTGTGCTGGGCTCCAAGATTTCCAGGAAGCCTTCCCTAACCCCCCGGGGCTGCCTTAAACTCCTTTGGATTTACAGTGTCACAGAAACCTGTTTCTTTCCTTCAAAGCTTCTACCTCTATTTGTTATTCAGCATTCGTTGGCAGGCTTAAGTATCTGCCTCCTCCAGCAGATTGAAAGCTGCAGCCAAACGAGATGGCGTCTCTTTTGCTAACCGCTGTCCCCAGGGCCAGCCCAGGGCCTGGCACTCAATGATTAGTTACTGAATGAGTGTGAATGGAGACGGAAAACTTCATAATCTGGACATTTCTGGGGCTCTAGGGAAGAACATCTCCTCATTTTTAATCAACACATGAATTTGAGAGGCTTCCGATAGGGTCTTCCAAAACGGGGTTAGGATAGGAGCCCTCTTCAGCAGCCTCTTGTATTAGTTAGGTTAGGCTGGGCTATGCTGCTGAAACAAAGGACCCTGACATTTCCTTTCAGAGGCCTAACAGCACACAGGTGGATTTCTAACTCAACCAAAGGCCAGTATGAATCAGGTGACTGGCAAGGGCAGCTGTTCTCGGTTCCATCTTGTGCTGGTGGCATCTTCGTGTGTGGCCTTTACTGCCTCTGCAGGATCATAACCAGTCCCTTCTGCTCCCTGCCTACTGGTCAGAACCAGTCAGTCAGCCCTATCAAACTGCAGGAGTGCTGGGAGATATTGGGTTCCTCGGGGATGCTCGGCAAGTAGCCGAAGAGTCTCTGCCACATGTAGGAAGGGCTCAGACTTCTTGGCTGGCCACTCACAGGTCTCACAGGTCTTGGTGTGAGGACTACCGAATGCATTTTGAAGGCTTGGAAAGTGGAGATTCCTACTAATTAGACTGTGTTTTGAAAATCAGAGGAAATTTATCAGAGGAAAAATAACCAATCATCACAAATCTTTTGCCTAAAATATGGAGCAGTGTTTTCAGTGCAGTTTCTTGCCATGCAAGACCCTGAGGGCCCCCCATCTCCAAATGTCAAAAGCATTTTTCTCCATGGTTGAAATACGTATTAATGGTTTCACTTTGATAAGGATCAACAGCCGCCCATCAGGGGCTTAGCTCCTAATTCAAGGAGACCAATGATTAAATAAACAATAAAGATAAAAACCTTTTGATGACATAAGGTCCTTAAAAGCTCTTGGTTTGAGTCTGGCACACAGTGGGATTCCTAGTATTTTTTTTCCTGGTTTCAGTGGAAGGTGACTTGATGGACTGTAATTTTTCTTAAGTGCCGGCTTAAAGTCACTGCATCTAAGATGGCAGTGGGGGGAGGGGGGACACTGAGACAAAGCGTGGGAGAAACCACTGAATATTCATGAAAAGAGCCAGCATTTTGTGAACTTTGGCTGTATATGATGTATGTCCTCTCCAGGCTAGATGACAAAAAGAAAGAGGGAACTATCACTTCTATTATAGAGGCTTTTCTTTGCTGAGAAGTTTCAGGGTGACTCTGATGACATTTTTTTTAATTCAAAATTTTTAAAAAAAATGTTTTCATATCCCTGGGGTTGTAGAAAAAGGGAACTGCTAGTGGGATTGAATCCTGCGCCTGCTTAGCAATATTTTGCCTTGTATGCCCCAGCTGAAGAGTTCTGTCCTAGGGTTTTATTCCCACACCACCACCGCCAACCCTTCAGCTGCCTGTCTCTGTCCCAAAGCAAACCTTACACACACCAGCTGGTGGTTCCACAGCACCTGGTGGGGAGATCCCAGTTTCTCTGCTGAAAGGTTCCAGAGAGGCCATCTGACCTAAGTCAGTGGTTCACAACACTGGCTGCATTCTAGAATCGTCCACAGAGCTGTATCCATGCCTGGGCTGCACCTGGAGAGTTTCTGACATCACTGGGCCAGGGTAGAGTCCTGAGCATGGATAATTTTACAAAGCCCCTTGTATAGCCAGGGCCAGGACTGAGAACTACTAGCCTGAGCTTTCCACCAGGACTCAAATTTCATTTGAGAAATGAAGTGGGGAGAAGTCTTAGAAGATGACACAATTCAAAAGAAAGAAAGAGATATAAGGGTGGTCGTTTCTCTCATTGGATGTCCTCCCTCCTGGGAACATGAACAACAAATATTCATAAGCGCAAACTCACAGTCCTGTGGGAAAGGAAGTTTGGTGATGGGCAGGCTCTGAGCAGAGTGCCTGAGGGTGACCCCCACCCCTTAAGATACGGATTCACCTTCCTGTTGTTCCAAAGATGCTGGGGCACCACTCCTAAGATATGGCAACTAACGTTTGGTAGTGCTTCTCAATCCCATGTGCATTACTCTTTGATTCTCCCGATTAGCCTATAAAAGGAGGGATTATCAACCCCATTTTGCCAATGAGGAAACTGATGTCCAGAAAACTTAATGGACTTGCCTAAAAGATTACAGCCAGGGAATGGTAGAGCTGGGACTTCAGTCCTAACATTTATGGAGCATTTACTATATGCTAGGACTCAGGATGGGTATAAATTATATAATTATGGAATTATAAATTCCCCAATTACTTCTCAGTTCAGTGACATAATCTTCTGCTATTTGTTTCTAGCATTTCTGTGGCAGAATCTTATTTACTCACTAATACCCATTCTTTTTTCATATTTTGCTCAGGGCTGCTGTGTGCCATGTGCCGGGCTCTCTTTCCAGCTTCCCTTGCAGCTAGGAGTGGTCATGTGACACCATTCTGGCCAATGAGATGTAAGGGAAGTCTACTGCATTCCTTAATCTAGTTTCTCTTCTCCATGGCTGTAGTAGCCATTGTGGGATCTTGATAGGACAAGCATGAAGATAAAGGTGAAAATACCCAGAATGACAGAGCAAAGAGATGCCTGGATCCCTGATTCATCCCTAAACTGCTGGATGCCTACCTCCAGGCTTCTGGATGATGAGAAAAAATAATGTGTCACTATAGATTAGGTTTTCACAAGTTGTGGCCAAATGTCTTCCTAAGTGATATGGTTTCCCACATGCCCTTTATCATTGCTGTTCTTTTCCTTTACAGTTGAACACACCACCCACCAGCTTAACACCAGCCAGTACCTGACTGAAGCTGAAGCTTAGCCAAGAGGAGACACTGAATCAGTGTCTCAATTGTATTACCTTTGAGACCTACGGCATGTTGTCACCTGAATCAGCACTTTCATTTTCCAGCTTCCATTTGCTTTTATGAGATAAGGGCAAATGCAGGAACACAAACAGCCGTGTAAGCACGCCCCCCAAAAGATGGCAACACTGCCACAACTCAGCCAACACTGTGCTTCAGCAGATGGGGGAAACCTGGATTCACTGCGGGAACGTGGGTTGTATCAAAGCCTGGCTGTCTGAAAGTCAAATGCACAGAAGTCGAGACTGCCTGTACTTATTCCACTGGCAGCCCCTCCAGATTTCTTCTTTTTTTTTTAAGTTTCCAAATCATTTAGCTACAGCTGAGCTACAAACTACCACTAACTCAGTGGCTTAAAACAATGTGTTCATTTTTGCTTGGAGTCTATGGGCCAGCTGGGTGGGTCTGCTGATCTGGGCCAGGCTCAGCTGGTCTTGGCCAGGCTCGTTCAAGTGTTTCAATCATTCTGTTGTCTGGTCAGTTGCGGGGGAGAAGGGGAAACGGAGCTGGTCTGGGATGGTCTCCGTCATGTGTCAAAGGCGGCTGTCAGCTCTGGCGACAGGATCACGTGGTCCCTCATCCTCCAGCAAGGCCAGTTGTTCACGTGGGGGCAGCAGGCTTCCAAGAGAACAATCAGAGGCAGACAGGCCTAGGCCGGGAACTAGCACAATGCCCCTTCCGCCACATTCTACTGACTAAAGTCACAAAGCCATTCCAATTTCAACGTGTAGGTAAAAAGGCTTCCTTCGTGATGGGAGAGACTGCAAAGTCACTTCGCCAGGGGCAGAGGTATAGGAAGCTTTAGAGAACAGGGGCGGCTACTTTTGTAATCAGGCTACGTGGTACCCAGAGTAAGAGCTTTTCCTACAGGGGAACACCATGGGCATCAAGGAGCAAGATAAACAAAATCTGGGTAGCAGAGAGATAGTTGGGTGGACAAAAGGGAAACGCACCCTGCAGAGGAGGAAGAATGAGCCCAAAGGGAGCAGAAGAAGAGGTTGGAGACACTGACTAAATGAAAATTCCACCCCGAAAACTGCTTCCACACTGACGCACACTGCGTGCCTGATGTGCGGCAAGTCCTTTGCAGGCACAATCAACTTAATCTCTTTCACTCCTATGAGGGAGGTCCTATTATTAATCCCATTTTATAGATGAGGGAATTGAGGTCCAGACAGGATTGGGTAACTTGCAGAGAGACACACAGATGAGAAGTGCAGGATGCAAGACTTGAAGACAGGCCTCTTGGTGTTAAAGTGCTGGCCCTCACATGACACTGTGTGTCCAGAGTAACGTGTGTCTCTGTCCCCACTCCCCTGCCTGGGCCTGGACCACCGCAGCCTCTGATGATTTCCAGTCTGATTAAGTCCAGCCAACTTTTCCGTAAAAGGCCAGATAGTAATTCTTTTCAGTGTTGTTTCGCAATTACTCAACCCTGCTAATGGAGACAGAGAGCAGCCAGAGCAGTATGTAAATGAATGTGTGTGGCTGTGTTCCCATAAAACTTTATTTACAAAAATAGATGAATTGCCGCCCCCTGCTCAACCCATTCTCCACCTTGCAGCCAGAGTGGGCCAAACTCAAATGTGACCTTGTCATTCCTTCCTAAGGTGGACTGCCAGTATCTTGGGGACCAGTCCAGACTTTCAGTGTGGTTTACAAACTTGTGATCAAAGAGTGGCCCCTGCATCAGTGGCATTGCCATCATCTATTAGGAAGGTGGGCTCTCAGGTCACATCCAGACCTGCGGAATCAGAACTTGCGTTCGTTCGGGACGCCCAAGTGGTTTGCACATTCGAGTTTGAGAAGCTTTGGCTTCCAGAACCCCTGTGCCCTGGTGCCTTCCTACCTCTCCCACCTCATCCTTTGCCCCCGGAGCCTCCTCGCTCCCACCCACCCCCACTTTCCAGCCAAACTGACTGCTCCTGTCACCTCTGTGTCCGATGCATTCCTCTCCAGCCCAGCTCCCTTCACGCAGCAAACTCCTGTCTCTGGATCTCAACTGCGACACTTCTTCCGAGCAGCCCTCCCTGAAACCCCCGACTGCATGAGGTGCCCCTCTTCTGCGCTTCCAGACCCCTCCGCCACCTAGCACCCACCACACTGCACAGAAATGACTTCTTTAACTGCCTGCCCTCTCACAGCAGTTTGTGGGCTCATGAGAGGCCGTATCTGTGGTTGCCTCTGTGTGTCCTCAATGCCTGGGGACAGTAGCCACTCAAGAACTAATTGTTGAAAACGAAACAAAACACAGCCCGCCACACCTTTCCCCTGGGAGAGTGCTCTCCACAAGCAGTTTAGCCAGCCAGTGGCTGCAGGTTTCCCCAAACTTCCACCTGGCTCCAAGGCTTTGAAGAGTCCTACGTGGCCTCCAAGATTCCATCTCTCGTGAAGCCTGGTGGGTTTTCGTATTAGCAAATGTTTACCATTTGGAGAGGACCTGGGGGCCTAAGAGATTTCTGGGCAAAATTCTTGAGCTATAAATTAGCCACAGGCCAAGACCTGAGTTGTGTTTGGGCTGGTGTGTGAGAGCCGAGGGTGGAGGGGGTGCAGGTGGGTGACAGAAGAGGGGCAGGGCCAGAATGTTCTCGATCAGAAAAAGACTTGAAGGCAGGCCCCCGGGTGCCTACAGAGCCATGAACTGGCATCCTTTCCCACCTGTGTACGGTGCCAATTCTGTACAATGATCCCAACTTTGCTGTGTGGAAAAAAGTCCCATACACCCACTCACTGAAAGCAGGTGGGCCTGTGTAAGGGATCACAAGCCAGTGTAGCCACAGGCTGCTCTCCAGGAAGACGACAACCCTCCCCAAATCTGATGTTCAGTTCACAGGTTTCTACAAGTTCCTTTATTAATAAAGCAAAGTATGAAAGAACAAGGTCCCCAAATGACCCATATGATTAAAAGTGCAAATTTACTCCAACCTGAAATAGAAAACAAATGGCCGGCCTCGACTATTTGGGCCATGGAAATCTGGTGTGATTAGAACGCCTTTTAATCACACAACTATAGCAGCTGAACCATAGTTGATTACCTCTTTGGTCTCTGTTATTGGAACAAAACATACACTATGACCACAGCCAATAGACTGCATCATAATACACAGTTTGGGGTCAAAATCCACACTAAAAATAACAGTAAAATAAGAGGAATGTTTTCAAGTCAAGTGACTGAATCAAGGCATTTTTTTTTTAAAGCAAAGGGTGCTAAAAATATTCCTGAATATCTGATACTTCTAAAACCAGATTACATATAATTTAGCTGCATGTTTTAGTCTGTTCTCTCTGTACTGATGTTCACATACATCTTCGTCCTCTCCCAGCTTATACTTGCTTCATCCCCACCAAATCATGTGCTATGTAGGTACAGAAAAAATAAACAGTAGTGTCTAAGAAACAGACATGCAAATTTTTATAAAAACTAACAAATGCCACAATGATAACACTGAACTTTTTTCCTTCCCAAGGGATACTGGGAATGTTCACCAGGTTCATTTTTCCCACCACTGGGGAGGGAGGTAATAACCTTCCTCCACGTGGATACGATAAGTCATCGTCACGGTCAAAAGCCACATTTTACGGAAAAGGTGACTTACTCCATGAGGTTAAAGGAGACACTTTGGAAGGCTATTAGTTTCATTCCTTCAGAAGGCTAGGATGTCAGTTTTGGTGGGAGCCACGGAGTCAGAAAGGGATAGAAACATATGATCAGAACAGTTCTCTTGGCACTGGGGCTGGCAACAAGCCTAAGAAGCTTGGCTGGGAGACCCAGCACTACTTTGCTGGTGTTCACGGCCACCAACCATCATTGCAAAGGCTAGGAAACTACTAAAAAAAATAATAATTTAAAAATAAAAATAAAATACAAATAAAGAAGAAAACAAGTTATTCTGCAATCCTTCCTGATTACTCACCTGCAGACTCCGACAGAGCCAAGGAGTTTGGCCCCAACTCACCAGGAAGGAAATGCCAAGAGCTGGCCCCTAGTGGTCTGATGTCCCATCTGACTCCTACGGGTCCAGGGTGGAGAATCCTTCCGGGAATTGTGAGTTAAGTGTTATCTGTGGCCGTGTTAATTTGGGGGGTTTGTTTCTACAATAAAGCTTAGCTCTGAGCAATAAAGCAGACTTGAAATATCATGCCCCACCACCATGTATAACAACATCATATCCATAACAATAAATATAACCTTATACATACTTGAGGGGTTACCGTCTAAGGCAGGGGTCGCAAACTGGTGGCCCCCAGGCTCAAGCAAATGTGTTTTTTGGCCCACTTGTGTTTTGGATGTTTTTAAATTATGTTGTTTAAAAATCAGAAAGTTTCATTTTTTTTGTTTTTCTATTTCCAGCCCCACCCTACCCTTTTCCCCGCATGGAGCTGAGCCATGTGGCCCCTGAAGACGGCACAGCCCCCATCACCACCCAACCCTTCTCTTATGTACCTCCCTAACTTGCTTCTGCAGGCTGCTGAGTTTGCGACCCCTGGTTTGAAGTAGCACATATCTAGAAAATGTGTTTCCTAACCCAGACCTCTCTCGCACCCTCATGTGATTTCCACCCCATCTCCCCTTCTGCCCAGCTCTTCGTTTCACGTCCATCTTAAGTCCTCCTTCCTGAAATCTTCGGATTTCTCTTGGTTTGCTCACATTTTCCCTTTTAGCTTCAGTTTCATTTTGCAAAAACACAGTCTCCTCCTCTCAGCCCACGAGCATTCCGGGATGACTCCCAAGACTGGTCAGTGGGAGTTACTGAAGGGTGTCTTTAGGCAAAATGGCTGAGTCATCTCTCCAAACACTTTCTTCGGACACTGGCTGGACAGTTAATCTTTTTTTAAAAGCACGAACAATTCTGAGCTTTCTTGTATGAGAATATTTGCAGTATATGAATCTCCAGTACCAAGTATACACCAAAAATGTATATATTTCAGATCAAGGACATGATGGAGCCCTAATAAAATACAGAATTGAGCTTAATTTAAGTGCCTTGGGCAACCATCACACCTGACTAATATGCCATATTATTTTATTTGTACACAGTACATGTTTTGGATTACTAAACATTGATCAAAATTGATCGAAATCTCTACGTTTTTGGTTACCATGTACAGAGAACAATTGCTCAGCATGGCATTTAAATAAAACATTAATATTTTAAAAATTCACAAACACAATGCCCCATTAATTAAAAAAAATAAAATTTAAAAACCTTGAGGATGGATGAGGCTTTGGGTAATTAACCTGAAAAAAAAAAAAAAAAAAACCCACAAAGAAACTACAAGAACTGTATGTTACCAGATTCAAACTTCAAAATGCTATTCAGATAAAAGAGGAACCTATCAACTCAGCTAGAAATATTTGGAAAATTCAGCTTTTAAAGCTTTATAATCCCTCTAATAGCCTCGCTTTCCCCCACTCCAACTACAGGGGAAGTTGTAGCTGAGTATGGAAACATTATAAATATATATATTTATATAAAGATCTACCTACTCTTGGAATTTATTTTAAAAATAATTTTAAAAATCACTGTGCAGTTTATATCTTCGCAGGAAGTCGGTAGACTGATTCCTGTGCTAAATGCAGTACCTTATGACCTAACACTGACCTCAAAAACTAGGAATGACTTTGTGGTATCAAGGGGAAATGTCCCCAAACAACCTCAAAGACACAGCACAACATTTGCAACTGTTTCTCTTACAGCCCAAGGTTGCAAAGGACATAAGAAATCTCTGTAGCTCTGATGAGAAGGATTCCCTATAAATCATTTATTCACAACGATTTCCCCACAGTGGCCAAGTAGGTCCCCTAAAGAAAGTTTAAAGAGTTCCCTCAAAATAGCTCAGAAATTAAACAATGGCCCAATTCATGTGGCTACTTGTGTCTTCCAAGTTTTACCTTTAAGAGTCTCTATTAAAAAAAAAAAAAAATCCCAAAGCTATAAAAATCCCAAAGTATATCACTGGGATTGGCTGCATTTTCTGTTCAGCAGGTGATGGACCATTCTAAACTTCCACTGAGTTTTATGTCGACTGATGCAACTGAGAGCTGTTAGAAATTCGGGAGGACGGTGAGGGATTTCAGAATGCGCTAGCTGCAAAATACACCCAGCCTGGTGATATTTATGCCCAGAGAGAAGAAAGAACAGACAGCTGACAAAGGATGTCTCCCTCCACCTCCCCCTAACTTGCCCTCCTCTGCTGTCTTTCTCCTCTGTCAGCTGATTGGGAAATAACTGATCTTCAAGCACAGAGCCCAAGATACTGAACTCTAGGTGAAATGCATTGCAAGACCTGTGGTGAATCAACCACTCCTCAAAGGTGGGCTTCGGGCCAATTAAAGGCCGCTTGGGCAATGAGAGCAAAACTTCCCAACCACGGAGGATCACTGAGCATTGGCTGAAAGCAGGCATTGCCTCTTCATTATCTCATTAAACTCAGAAAGAAATCTCCATGCAAAGGGGTTTGCCAAAAAGACTTAAAACAAACAAACAAAAAAGGTTTCTGTCTCCAGCCAGCAGCAAGCCCTGGTGAGACATCTTGCTAGGCAAAGAGTGAAATATCAATACATCTTTTTCGAGACCCAACATGTTTCATGCCCTCACCAGTGTTGTCTGAAGCACGTATCCTGTTGCCACTCTGCCCTGTGACTGGCTCACGGCAGGCGCTCAATGAATCAGCGCTGACTGGTGCACATCCCAGCGCGTGCCTAGAGGGATGTTGAGCAAGCCTGCTCCTCAAGACTGCACCTTTCTTAATAGTCAATGTAACTGGCCTCCCTTTCAGATGCCACACTTGGCACTAGCGATTACCACAAAGTGAAAGAACTGATCAAAATAAAGTGCTATTTGCTCTGGAAGTTTCACTAACCAACTCCTGACTGCCTTTCAACACCTGTGACTTAATTCTTCATAATCCTGTCAAACACCTGTGATGGGCCTTTAGAAAATACATTAATACCAATTTGAACAGTGGAAAGTATGTTCTTCAGAACACAAGCCTCTAGAACAGAACTACAATTCCAGTTGTAGATAAAGATTCAGATATTTTAAAAGACAATCAGGAACCCAGGACCTACCAAGTAGTTGTGTCAGAAAACATTAGCTTCTTTAAATCTGGGGGCCAGAGAGATCTGTCTAAACAACCCACAATCCCTTCCTTTACTGATCCTCCCTAAAAGCTGGATCCTTCTACAGAATCATTCCACACAAACCAACATTTGGACCAACTCTTAGCTGCTAACGTTGAACGTCTTTCCGTAGCTTGCCCAGAACACTCTGGTGGGTGTGAAAAAGATGCCACAGCTATCTGGATTGTGGAGCCGGGGGGTGATGCTGAAGCCACCAAATGTCATCCTCTGAATGTTCCAACACCTTCTGCAGGTCATCTTCCTTGCCTTAAACTGGCTTCACTGCCATCCCCACCCCCACCTGGTGGGTGAGGCTTCAGGAGCACCAGGCCAGGCTGGGGCTCTGGCAGGTTTATGGTTCATCTTCAGGGAACCCCTGGGGGCGCTGATTCCGGGGTGGGGGACACCTGGCAAGGTATCGGGGACCCCCATAGGCCCGGAGAAGATGGGGCAGCCTTCGCCACGTGGACAGCAACCGTGCTGCTGCGAGTTCCCGGGCCTGCCGGTCGAAAGTGGCCAGGAGGTCAACCGGGGTGGCTTCACGCAGTACCTTGGGCAGTGGGCCCACCTCGGCGGCCGCCCCTCCAGGGCCCAGGAGGCAGTGGAAGAGTGTACGGCGTCGCAGCAGGCAATCCCTGAGGAACTGTACTAGCTCTTCCAAGCGCTCGCCCAGGTGCGCCTCGTCCCAGCCTTGTGCGGGAGCCCCCTGGCGTAGCAGCGCCGCCAGCAGCACTGTCTTGAGCACGTATGAGGATAGGATGCGTCCCCACTGGGTGGCGGCCGTCGGGTCCAGCCCGCGGGCGCCCAGGTCTCGCAGAGCTTTAAGCAACTGCAGGCACTTGAGGTAGCAGGCACCTGGAGGGGCCCTTTCCTGCAGCCAGCTCAGCAGCTTCTGCTCCTGGCGCGCCGTGTTCACACCCCACAGTGCATCGGCGCGCAGGCCTCCCGGGAGCTCCGACAGGGGCCCGACGGGTGAGGGTGGCGGTGGTGGGGCCACCAGGAAGACGCTGTCGCCCAAGTGGACGGCAGGGATGAGACGTACGGCCATGGAAAGGCGGCAGCAGCCGTAATCGGTGCGGCAGGGGAGGACGTGTAGGGTAGGGGGCTGCTCCAGGCCGCCTGGGGTCAGGCTGACCCGACAACGCCCCTCCAGGCTGTAGCGCACGGTGGCCAGGGAGCGCTGCAGGTGCGACTGAAACCAGCGCAGTACCAGCGTAGCCGAGAGATGGCGCCGCCCGCGCACATCCACGCAGAAGCCGTCGGCGAAGGCTTTGGAGTCCCGGAGCCAGTGGCCCCCGGAAGCCCCTGGCGGCGCCTTCAGTGCGCACACGAAGCAGCCGTGGAAGGCTGGGGCCAGCGCGGGCTCCGCACCAAGGCTCCGCGGCTCCAGCGCCACCAGGGGAGGGAGGCGCAGCGGCACCAGCACGTCGAAGCCGTCGGGCCGGCGGATTTTATGCTGCTCGTAGGCACTGCCTACCTGGATGAAATCTCCGCGAAAGGCCAAGGCCAGCGCTCCCCCGGGGATGGGGCCTGGGGACCCTCGGGCGCGGCCAGCCCGCACCAGCTCGCCCACGATCCGGCTCACGTGTGCTTTGCTGTGGCCCAGCACGTGCGGCGACAGGCGCACCTCGTGCTCATAATAACTCTCCAGCAAGATGTCGAGGCTGGGCTCTCCTAAGTGTCTAGGAGAGAAGGCGGAGTGGCCCCCCAGGCGGGGAGACCCCGGCAGGAAGCGCTGCCGGACAGCGTGGCGACAGCGCAGGAGGATGTAGCCGAGGAGCAGCAGGACGGCCACCTTGAGCAGCGGGAAGCCGCCGTCCGCGCCTTCGGGGGGCTCGGTCCGGGCGTCCCCGCTTCCCCGCAGGACATGGTAGAGGCACACGAGGGCGGTGCACAGGCCAGTCACCAGGGGCCAGAAGACGCGCAGATTCAGGGTGTAGTGCACCGACATGCCGGGCGCCCGGGGCAGCGGCGGCCGAGCAGCCCAGGGCGCGAGCCCCGGCGGCGTCCCAGGCCCAGCATGCGCGCAGCGCCCGGGCAGCCCCGCTGTCCCGGTTCCCTTCGCCTCCGCGGCGGCGACCCCGTCGCAGGGCCGGGGAAAGCAGCCCTCCAGCTCGGCCTCCTCTCCCAGCTCAAGCGCTCCTTCCAGCAGCGGCCCGCCCTGCACGCTCCGGCTCCCAGCCGCGCCCCGTGCCGACTGCGCGCTGCGTCCGGCCCGGCGGCCCTGTCCGCCCCGCTCCCCGGCGCGCCGCCTTCGGCCAGCTTCTGGTCCCGCTGCGCTCGCCTCCTACCTCGGGCCGCCCTCCCGGCGCCGTGGGTCTCCGGAGTCCCCCGCTGCTCCCCTCCGCTCTTGTTCCCGTTACTCGGCCACGGGAGTTTCCTCTTCCGAGGGGAGGCGAAGCCGCGCCAGCTAGCGGGGAGGAAATGCCGAAGTCTGGAGCCGCGAGGCGAGCGGGCGGGCGGGGTCGGCCCCCTCCCGGGCCTCCGCCTTAAAGCGACGCGAGGCGGCGGGAGGGACTTCAGGACGCGCTGGCAACTGGCCTCCCGCGGGCCACCCCTATCCTCCCTCCCCGAAGGCAGAACCAGGAAGGCTCTGATTGCGGGGCGGTAGCCTTGTCCAGGGAGCTTCTGCAGTTGTATTCACACAAAGTTACACTGGGAAGTTGAAAGGAGGGAAAAAGAGCGCACGACGGAACCGTCCATCCCCCGCCCCCCCAGCAAGTCGTGGTGGCGTGGTGTTGGTGGCGTGGCAGGCCCTGGAACGGAAGCTGCCCTTGCCAGGGTGCCGCTGTCCTTCATTCAAACCAGTATCTACTGAGCACCTACTATGTGCCAGGCGCGAGACCAGGTGCTGGCGAAATAGCAGTTGACAAAATAGACAAGGCTTGTGCCCTCCGTAAGGCTTACTGCCTTTTGAGAAAAGGAAACCGAAAGACAAGGGATCCACAGCAGAAAATGCCCTGAAAGAAGCAAAACTGTGTGAGGGAGTGTGAAGGTAGGGCTGCCCTGTGGAAGCCTGAGGCTCTCTGTGGGTCTGAGACCCACAGTTGGTCTGAGACCTGGATGAGGAGGATCCAGCCTTGAAGTAATAATCACAGCCTTTACAAAGGTCATACTGTGTGCCAGTACTGTGCTGATCACCTTACACATTCGCTCCCCAGTTCAACCTATGAAAGGGACACTATTACTCTCCCCATTTTTCAGATGAGGAAACTGAGGTGCAGGCAGGTTCACCCCTTGCCCAAAGTCACACAGCTTTTAGCAGAGCTGCGCCTTGAACACCTGTCTCCAGAGAAGCTGGGAGGCAGGACTCAGGGAAGGGGACTGGGGAGTCCCTTCCTCAACTGCTGAGAAGTGTCCTTTGTCAGGACCTACCCTGGGACCTCCGTCCGGGAAGCTTTGTTTTGTTTCATAACAGGGAGGGCTCCCTGAAATGATCGGCATTTATTTAATTATCCGAATTTATTTAAACAATTAACTGCACTTATTTACACTTCTTGCACCTTCCTTGCTCCCGGAGAGCAAGGGTAAATAGATTAAAAATGTCAGAACCCACATGCCATCTGGGAATCAGGACTCAGAGGATGCTCCTGGCTTAAGCACCAAGATTACTCCCAGGAAAGCCTCTCAGAGCTGAGCAGAAATGCTTTCAGATCCCCATTCCCACTACTATTAGCTGTGAGATCACGGTCTATTAGTCAGGATTCTTTGGGTTGCAGGTGACGGAAACACAGCTTAGAAAGCATTTTATTGTCGTATTAACTGAGACGTCCACGGGGCTCCTGCTTCAGTATGGCTGGATCTAGGTACGCTCAATCCACTTCTTAGCTCTGCTTTCTTCTCAGTGCGCTGCGCTCTCTGCGAGGCTCTCTCCATAGGCCCCTGGCTGCTCTAGCCTTATGTTTTCCTCAATGAAGAGGAAAAGAGAGCTTCGGTTGCCTGAGAGTTGTAGCAAATGTCATGCCTAGGGATAACGTTGGGTCCTGCTCTCAAAGCGACCAAGTAAGAGAATGCACTGATGAGCCTGGCCTAGGGTGGTGTGTGGACTGAAATGTGTCCCCTCAAAATTCATATGTTGAAGCCCTTTTTTTCCCCAAATTAAGTTCATATTCACAGGTTTCAGGGGTTAGGATGTGGGCAAATATTTCTGGGGAGCCACCCTCAGTAGATGATGTACTGTATTGCCGTCACTATCTTTCCTGCCGGTAATCAGTTTCCGTAGCTCATTTCCTCCAGAGTTCAAGGCACAGGCCTCAGAACTTCGCTCTTGGAAAAATCTACTGTATGTTTCAGAGCAAGTACAAATTCATTTATTCATTAATTTATTACCCAACATACCATGTGCCAGGCAGAGGGGGATGTGACGGAAAAGAGGGGGCTCTACACTTATGGACTAAGACGCCACACAGTGTGGATGGAGTCAGAAAACTGCCACTGTTTCATTGACTTTTGATCATTATTTCATTAAAAATCTCCTTTAATGTTTAACAGTTGACAAAGGCCACTCCTGGGTTTTTTTTAACAGCTCAGCAAATGTATATACACACCCCTCCCAACATTTCTGATATCCCGGAGGTGTGTCCTGTGGAGGAAGAATGGCAAAATTGATGAGGGGAAAAGGGAACGAGGTGGTGACATTTCCCATGGGAGGCCCAGGGAAGGCTCCTGGGAGGGAACATCTGATCAGGCTTTGAAGGATGGGAAGGGACAGTGTGCTTGATAGCATGTCTGGTATTTCCACTGCAAACATTTTCATCACATAACTAATTGGCCTTAAGGCAATGTTGCTGTAAAAGATAAAATAATGAAAACCAAAAGAGGGGCATTAAAAAGGACATAATGAAACATGAGAAATGAATAACAAAATTAAAAAGACTTTATTGCAAAATGCAAAAATATTGAGTACATTTAAAATGTGTGTCAATTTATGGCAATACTGCACAGATAATTGATTTTATTTTGTAAGTTGTACCTAAGCAATTGTCTTTCAAGTCTTTTGTTTATAGTATTTTAGAGAGATTTTGCTTTTGACTCATCTCCCCATTCAGCTTTGCACTTTTTCTTTTTCTCTAAAATTTCTTCCATCCTTAAGAGGGGCATCAGCTTCCAAATACCGGGGTGCATATTTGCACCTGAGCTTTGTATCGAGTTGGGAAAACTGTTTGTTTTTGGCAGGTTGTCACATGTCTACTGATAGACGTTCCAAAGTTCTATGAAAGGTGTAGGTTCAACTCTGTGCCTTCAAATCACTGAAGGATCTGCAAACTGATATGTTATCATTTTCTGGTACAGTATGTGCTCTGGCATACTGTCTTACTTCACACTTCCAGTAACTTTTATCATCATATTTTCTATCAAGTTCATGTATGTAGTTGTCATCATCCTCTATTTTAAGACTGCCACATCTACCCATCACTGTACAAACCATCATGAGGGCTGAGATTGATGGAATATTAAAATGAGAGTTCTATGTCAGTGGAGAAATAAAACCAAACTGTCAACCAATTGAAAGCAAATTGTCAAACCAAACTGTCATCCAGTTATTTTATCTTTTACAGCAAAATTGCCTCATGACCAATTAGTTACGCAGTGAAAATGCTTGTGGAAATGTCTGTGCAAAGATGCTTGAGGCGTGAGTCCCAGGAGCCCTTTGATAAATACCGTGTGCCTCCTGGACGCAGCTCTTCCCCTGTGGTGTCTCCTGAAATGCTCAGAACCAGGCCAGTGAGGGAGGTGCTGCTATCAATGCCATTCTACATACGGGCAAAGTGAGGCAGAGAGAGAGCAAGAAACTTACTCAGAGTCACACAGCTGGCAAGGCTGACTCCAGGGCTGGACTCTGAACCCCTCTGCTTCACTCCCTTTCACATTGTAAAGAGTTTTACAGGCACATCTCGTCTTATGGCACTTCGCTTTACTGTGCTTCATGGGTATTGCATTTATAACAAACTGAAGGTTTGTGGTCACCCTGTGAGCAAGTCTGTCGGCACCATTTTTTCCAACAGCATTTGCTCACTTCTGTCACATTTTGGTAATTATCACAATATTTCAAGTTTTTTAAAGTTTATTTATTTATTTATTTCTGGCTGTGTTGGGTCTTCATTACTGTGCGCGGGCTTTCTCTAGTGGTGGTGAGCAGGGGCCACTCTTCGTTGCTGTGCACGGGCTTCTCATTGTGGTGGCTTCTCTTGTTGTGGAGCACAGGATCTAGGTGCACGGGCTTCAGTAGTTGTGGCTCATGGGCTCAGTAATTGTGGCTCATGGGCTCTAGAGCACAAGCTTAGTAGTTGTGGCACACGGGCTTAGTTTCTCCGCATCATTTGAGATCTTCCCGGACTAGGGCTTGAACCCATGTTCCCTTGCGTTGGCAGGCGGATTCTTAACCACTGTGCCACCAGGGAAGTCCCTAAACCTTTATTATTATTATATTTGTTATGGTGATCTGTGATCTTTTATTTTATTTTATTTTTTTTGCGCGGTACGCGGGCCTCTCAATGTTGTGGCCTCTCCCGTTGCGGAGCACAGGCTCCGGACGCGCAGGCTCAGCGGCCATGGCTCACGGGCCCAGCCGCTCTGCGGCATGTGGGATCTTCCCCGACCGGGGCACGAACCCGCGTCCCCTGCATCGGCAGGCGGACTCCCAACCACTGCGCCACCAGGGAAGCCCTGATCCGTGATCTCTGATGTTACTTCTTTGACTCACTGAAGGCTCAGATGATGATTAGCATTTCTTAGCAATAAAATATTTTTAAATTTAGGTATGTACATTGTTTTTTTAGACATAATGCCGTTGCATACTTAATAGACTACAGTATCGTTTAAACATAATGTCTATGTGCACTGGGAGATAAAAAAATATTCGTGTGACTCACTTTATTGCGCTATTCACTTTATTACAGTGTTCTGGAACTGAACCTGCAGTCTCTCCGGGGTGTGCCCGTATAGGACAGAAAGAGCGCATTCTGGGAAGGCAGGTTAATTTACGTTTGTCTCTAGCTCCCTAACCAAGTGATGAGATTCTTGGGGGCAGGGACATATTCATCTTGGTATCCCCATCAGCCAACATCATGCCTGCTACTTTATAGAGCTTTATGGGAGGAAGGAAGGAAGGGAGGAGGGAAGGGAGGAGATTTTGACCAGCAGAAATTCAGGGAGGCCATTCCAGGTCATGGAAACAAAATGTGCAAATGCTCGAGGAGCATGTGAGAGCTGGGTGAACAGGACGTCAATGTTGTTACGAAGTCTGGTGTTTGTGAATGGACACTGTGGCATTCACTGGCCAGCCATTCCAGCCTTCTTCCAACAAGCCTTCCACAGGCAGCAGTGGGGCCAGAGGCAGCAGCTCCCTTAGTGACCCGGTTCTGCTGTGTGGCTTAGGAATCTTTTCTGGAAGTTGGGCTCAGAGCCCTTTCCTGCAGTTTTCCCAGTGGCTCTGAGAGTATCTGTGATAAATGATCTGTTGCCGTTTTTTAAACTCTCCTGTGTGTTCCACTGTGCTTGACTATTGCACAGCTGATGTCATGCAACTCAGAATGCCCACACGGGTCTATCCTCTCGTCAGAGAGATGTGCCCATCAATCACTTTGGTGAATGCCAAGGCAAGGCCAAGTTGATGCAGATGTGCCTGAACACTTCCTATCAAGTGACTGGATCAGGGCAGCCAGTAACGAGGGGGCCTGACACCCAGCTTTGCCAACAGTGCCATCCAGTACTTGACGGTGACCAAGTGACTCAAACCTATCTTCTGTCTTGGAAAGTCTGAATGGGACACAGAAGCCGTGAGGAAGCAGAGTTCAGAATTAAGCTGAAGCCATATATAAGCAGAAGGATGGAATAGGCAGAGGCCTTGAGGAAACAGAAACCATTGCAGGTCAGGGGAGGGTAGGAAGAAGCCAGGAGAGTAAGCAGCTGACCTGAGAATGGTGAGTGTCAGAGTTGATATTGGGGCACTACAGCTGCCGGTGCCCAGAGAAAATTCCAGGCCCCCTCCTGTTTGATGAGCAGCTGCCTCAGTTCCTGTGGAACCTGATAATAATCCCCACTGGGCTCTGAGATCATATGAATGTGTCTCTTCCCTGCAACCCAGACTCAGGGTTGGGGAGGATTTTTAGCCCGGTTCCCTGGAAAAGAGAATCTAAGAGTACAGCTTGCGTATGAATGTGTTATTGGGGGTGCAAGCCCAGGGCAGCAAGAGTGAGAGCAGAGGGGGAGTGAAGCAGGGAAGGAAGGGGAACACATACAATATGTTGTGTACAGAGCTGGCCACGCATTGCTGCAAACACAACTGGTTCCCCAGTCACCCAAGAGGCTGCACAGAGCCTCTTTATCTCTAAATATTTAGGGAGGAAAAGGGCAGACAATTGAAGGGATGTCTCCTTCCCATCTCCAGTCCCTCATCTGTCAAAGTATGCCCATGGGGCACTAACTGACCACACTTCTCCACTGTGTCATGGGGCTGCTAGAGCAGCCAGGGTCTCTGTGGGTGTAGCCCAGTCTGAGCACCTGCGGGCAGTCTCTCCTTCTCAGTCGGCACCATGCAAAGGAAGTCCTTGGTCAGTGGCTGTGACAGGAACCGGCTCTTTCCAGCTGTGAGAACGGAGTGAGTCGTGGCTAGGGCTGTTCTGGGCAAGAAGAAAGGCCAAGGCCCGCATATGCAGACGGGGCTGAATGGATCCGGGGAAACTGGGTCTGGTAAGAAGGTTCCCTGGGGGAAGTGTCTGCTAAGCTGATTTTGGAGGATGAATTGATTATTGCCTGATAAAGGGATTGAGAAAGCCGACTGTGCAGAAGTCCCTTCATGTATGGAATCCTGGAGAAATGAAAGCATGGTTTCGATTCCAGGAAGTCTGAAGTTTGGGGCTTAGGAGAAAAATGTTGAGAGATGAGACTGGAGAGCTGGTCACAGCCTTGTGTACCAGGCTGTCTGGTTAAAATGCTCTTGGTTATGGTTCATAGAAGACCCCCCAGTTCAGCTGATTTAATTGACAAGGACATGTTACAACCTCACAAACTGAAAGTCTGGAGGTGAGTGGCTCCAGGCTTGCTTAGTTTAATGACTCAACCATGCCATCAGATTCCTTCCATCTTTCTGCTGTACCATCTACAGACTAGCTCTCCTCCTGGTTACAGAATGACTGCCACAGTTCCAACATCACATTCAGATACATCCATCAGAAGATGGACCTAACACCCTGCCTGGTACTTTATAGAGGTGGTTATCTCCCTGAGATCTCTATTTTAGAACAAGGAAATAGTTCACAGAAATTCCCCAGCAGAACTTTTGGCAATTTTCATGGCCTAGAATTGCATCTTGTCCAGGCCCAAACCGGTCACTGGCAAGAGAAATGGATTGCCCTAATTGGTTTATATTAATGAGGATTTACCTCTGAGCTAGGGGTACAGTCATCTTTGTTAAGAGTTGACACTTGAATAAATCTGGGGTTCTTTTAATAAGGAAGAAGGGGACTAGGTGATGGGTAGATGTGTTAATTAGGATAGCAGTCCTGCTGTTGTTACAGAAACCTGACATTCCAGCGCCTGAAACAAAAGAGCAGTTTTTCTCTCATGAAACAGCCACAGAGTCAGGAGCCCAGGCTCCCTCCAACTTGATTCACTATGCCTAGGTGGTGCCCTGACGTTGATACTGCAAGATGGTACACCAGCCCCTGCATTCCAGCCCACGGGAAGGAGTAAAAGGACAAAGAAGGGGCGTTCTCTTCCTTTTAAGAGTATGACATAAAATTGCACATTCTGCTTCTGCACATTACATTGGCCAGGACTTAGTCGCATGTGTGATATTGTGACTTATAACAAAAAAAATATATTTGGTCTTCATCCCTGTTCCTGGCACAGAGCTCCTAAAACCCTTGGAATTTCCTAAGTGATGAGAGCAGCAAAGGTGTCTTGTTTTGTTAGGGAGGTGACTTTTGGAAGCACCTGAGGGTGGGAGCTTGTTGCTAGAACCAACCTCATGATTAGAGGGTTGGAACTTTCAGTCCCACCCCCCGACCTCCAGGGAGAGGAGACAGGCTGGGGATTGAGTTCGACCACCAATGGCCAATGATTTAATCAATCGTGTCTATGTATGTAATGAGGTCTCCATAAAAACCCAAAGTGATGGGGTTTGGAGAATTTCCAGTTGATGAACACATGTAGGTGTAGAGAGCATGGCGCTCTTGGAGAGGACATGGAAGCTCCGTGCTCTGTCCCACACACATTGCCCTGTGCATCCCTTCCATCTGGCTGTCCCTGAGTTATAGCCTTTTATAGTAAACTGATTCTAGCGAGTAAAATGTTTCTCTGAGTTCTGTGAGTCGCTCTAGCAAATTAATTGAACCCAAGGTGGGGATGAGGGTTGTTGGAACCTCTGATCTATAACTGGTTAGTCAGAAGCACAGGTGACAACCTGGACTTGCAATTGGCATCTGAATGCGGGGCGTGGTGAGGAAACTGAGTCCTTAACCTGGGATACGGCACTATCTCCAGGCAGATAATGTCAGAATTGAGTTGAATTGTAGGACACCCAGCTGGTGCCTGAAAATTGCTTGGAGGTATGGGAAAAAAACTCTCCACACATTGAAATTGGTTCCAGCATTGTACATGGCCACATATAACAGCAAAGGAGGCTGGGAAATGTAGTCATTATCCTAGATAGCAAGCATCCTGCTAAAAATAAGTGTTTTATTACTATGGAAAAGAAAGAGAATAAATGTTAGGAGGCAGTCATCAGCCTTTGCCATAGCAGGCAAACAACATTATCTGCTCTATGGGCTCCATCCTAATTGTGATGCATTATTCATGTGATTACTAATTACGTGTTTGTATTTCTAAATATATCCTGAGGTTTTTTTTTGTGAGCAGGTGCTACATCTGTCCAGCGCATGCTCAGTGCTAATTGTTAAATGACTGACTGAGTAAAGAAACTGAATCTATTTCAGGAGTCCAGCATAGTAGTCCCATACTGATAAAGAGCGTTTCATTAGAAAATGTTCTTTCCTGATCTCCATTTTCAAAGCCACTGTTTATAAAAGAGTCATGAATAATGAAACCGACATCCGTCAAAGGGAAGCTTCCGTCTGGCAGAGACGAAGGGCTAGGAGAGAGCTAATGGGTCTGTAATGCAATTTGGTGCCAATAAAATGGTGCGATATTAAATTCAAGACCGTGGGATTTACGTTATAAGTCCAACACAATTAGAGAGTAAGAACCCTATCTCCCACGTGCTCAGTTCCTCTGGTTTGAGTCATTTTATGGACACAGACTTCCCACAGACATTGCCTGGTGATGTCATGGTGAGAATTTTGACAGTCATTACATTTCTGGCTGGAGGGCCAGCGGGGCCAAAGAGACTCATAACTGAGTGGAACATAAAATCACCAGCTTCGGCAGGCACAAAGTTAATGTGCCCCTCATCCCTGCCTCCTGCTGTTAGAGCTGGTGATAAGGGTCAGCCTCTCCTGAGTGTTCCCCACTCAGCAGGCAATGTTCTAATCAGGTACTTTACATGATGTAACCCATTCAGCCCTCACCACACAGAACAACCTTATGAGGGAGGCCTATCTTTACCCATTGTGTAGCTGGGGAAACTGAGGCCTAGACGCAGGATACATACTTTGCGTGAGGTCAGAGCGCCAGAAAGTGGCCGAGCTGGGATTCAAACCCACGCTTCCTGTACTGATATTTTTAACCACCGTACAAACTGCCTGTAGTCAGTTCTTTCCAAATGGGCATCTGGTGATGTTTTCCAGGGTCTGGGGCAACAGAGCAAAATAAGACACGTGAAAGGCATTTTTCATAAAGCTCAGTTCCCAGCGGGAGTCTCGTCTCGCAGGGTAGGGACATTTCAAAGGCAGCACATAGCAAAACAAAATCTAATTTAGTTCAAATTTCCCATGATAGATCGGCATAGGGGTTCGGATCACACATTTATCAAAACTCATTGAGTGGTGCACTCCAAACTCAGGCATTTCACCGTATCTAAATTTTACCTCAAAAAAATTACAAACACATATTGGATTCTAATGAGGGATATGCATGCTGAAGTGTACGGCCTCAGCAATTGCCTTTGAAATGTATCAGAAAATAAGATGGACTGATTGATGGGTGGAGAGAGGGATGGATGGACAGACAAGAGAGAAAACAATCAAGTTAAACATTCATGGTAGAATTTAAGAGGTGGGTGTATCGATGTTCTCTGTACAATTCTTTCGGTTTCTCTGTATATTTGAAAAACGTTTTTTATATAATGTTGAGAGAAAAAAATACATTTGAAAATCTTTTAGGAAGTTGGTATTGTGGAAACTGATATTCTGTCTCCCATTGGCCATCACAGTCAGAGTTTTCTCCAGCATTGAAACCAAAGTTTCAGCAGTTGAGCCCCTGATGAAGGAGCTGGTTTGAGTTCATGGGCCAAATTGTAGGAATAATATATATCTTTAGCCACCCAGCCTGCAGTAAAGTGATGAACGAGGTTGTCCATGCTATTTAAAGAACTCTCTCCCACACCCCAAAGCATGTTTATGTAGCTGTGAACTAAAATTCATATTTTATGGCAAGACAAGAAAAATTTAAACATGAAAACTTTCTCTGCCCTTTTGGCCTCCTCTCTCCCCTCTACGGTGCGTTGTTTATCTGCATTAGGCATCAAGCAAACCTCCCCATTGGTAGAAATACCTGTTCAGCCATACAGAGCAGCATTCTCCCAGCATCAACAAGACAATTCCTTAGGAGATAACATTCCTTCTTAATCTTGTAAGGGGTCATGATGACCCAAGACCCACTATTCTGCTACTGCTAAATTGTGAAACTGTCAATAATACGCCATTTAAGGTACAGCTCTCTGTCTCAAAAACTTATATAATTGTGCTTTGACCTCTAACCAAGGGAACAGTTCTCAGCTTTTTGAGAGGCTGTTCCCGGCTTACAGTCCTCAATTTGGTTCTAATAAAATTTTCCATTTCTTTCTTAGAACGACTGATTAAATTTTTTCATCAACAACTTAAACTTACATATGATATAGTTCTAATATAGTCATTTTAAAAGTTTGTCCGTTAAAAGCACATCCTTCCACTCTGTTGCATGTTAAAGTAACCATTTTCTTCTAAGGAGAAATTGATAGTAATGATATTCATGGGAAGGTGGTTTCTTTCTTTTTATAAATTTATTTATTTTATTTATTTATTTTTGGCTGCGTTGGGTCTTCGTTGTTGCACACGGGCTTTTTCTGGTTGCAGTTAGCGGGGGCTACTCTTTGTTGTGGTGCACGGACTTCTCACTGCGGTGGCTTCTTTTGTTGTGGAGCACGGGATTCAGTAGTTGTGGCACACGGGCTCGGCAGTTGTGACACACGGGCTTTGTTGCTCCACGGCATGTGGGATCTTCCCAGACCAGGGCTTGAACCCATGTCCCCTGCATTGGCAGGACAGATCCCTAACCACTGCACCACCAGGGAAGCCATGGTTTCTTTCTTGAAATGCTAACAGAAAAAAGTTGGCAATCCTAGGCCACTCGAATGTGGGCAGGGCTTTTATCTGTTTCATGCCCCATTATTTTCCCAACGCCTGGCACTAGAGTCACTGACTGAATAAATATTTGTTGAATTCATTTTACAGGCCTGTGAAATCTGAAGGGTTGGGGAGAAGAAAAGCCTGCACCAAGATGCAAGTAGTCATTACTGAACCCATGGGCTGCTCTGTGGTCGGCCCCGTAGAGACGTCCTGTGATCATCTGTTTGAGGACATAGTCATCAAGGCATTCCAACCAGCAAGAGCAGAATGGCAGCCTGGCCAGGATGCCCCAGTGTAACACACACTCCGTACATTTCACTTGGGATGTCTTTCCCACAAGGAGAGAAAGCATTGCTCTGTGTTGCGCCTCAAAAGCCAAGAGGACCCTGTGTGTTTTGACACCCAGAGGAGGGTCACTGGCGATTTGCATCTCTGTTAGATGAGGAGTAAAAGAGACTCCGAAAAGAAACACAGCAGAGAGGAGCCCGGGACTGCCAAGACTGCAGGGATTTTCAGAAAAGATGCTAAGAGTGTTGTAACATACTAATGTAATGATGAGCGGATCTGGTGGAAACATCTGACCTGGAAAAGGTGCCTGGTTTTGAATATTGGTCACTTTTTTGGTGGTATCTTAATCTCTTCATGGGGATCCAAATCTCTACCATTTACAGTTTTCCTATGAGTCGAACAGAGAAGCCCCATCCCTAAACCGAACCCCACAATGTTTAAAATTTGGCCATTTGTACCTCTAAGGTGGTTCAAAAGAAAGTATTGGGTTGGCCCAAGAATTTGTCCGGGTTTTTCTGTTGACGTCTTACGGAAAACCCCAAATGAACTTTTTTGGCCAACCCCATACTTAGAAACAAAGTTAGAATATATGCAAGTGGATGGAAACTGTCAAGGTCTGGAATACAGTCGGAGCACTTTTCATTTATGTGACTTTTGCAGGGGACCCGCCCATCTACCCTTGGGTCTGGAGCACATGCCTCCTTCTCGGTGAGTGTAAGACAGAAGGTGGAAATCGCTTGCTGTCCCCTCACCCTATCCCATTCCCACCTGCTGGGGGTAACATATTTAAAGCTTGCCATTTCCCTTCAACACTGTCCCAAGAAACAACCCCTTACAGTGCTCAACCAGAGAAATACAGTGATGGGTTCCAGCCTTGGAAAAAATAAGCTAGGTGTATGGAGGCAGAACCATGCTGTATATTCCAAGAATTTAAGAAACTATTTCAAGGGTATCTTTGCCAATTCGTGTGTTTCACCGCCTCTGCTGACGTTGGACCCTCCCCCATTGCATCCCCACACTGTAAAGAATGGGGAGCATGTTGCTCACTTTCTCTGCAACTGTAGTAACCCTCAGCCTTCGGGGCATTTTGGTCAATTGCAACTTGGAATGCTCTCGCTCCAGGGTCTGGCTCTCTTCATCTGACCCGTGTGAACCCATCACAGATGTAGATGTGACTTCTAAGTCTCTGAGCGCCGGTATCGCCAATGATCTCCGGAGCAGCCTGCCCAAACCTCCTCCCCAGCTCAGCCTGACAGTGGTCCACACTGTCCCTTCTTCATGTGGCTTTCTTTCTTTTTTAAAAAATAAATTTACTTTATTTATTTATTTTTGGCTGCATTGGGTCTTCGTTGCTGCGCGTGGCCTTTCTCTAGTTGCAGCGAGCGGGGGCTACTCTTCGTCGCGGTGCGCGGGCTTCTCATTGCGGTGGCTTCCTCTGTTGCGGAGCTCGGGCTCTAGGCGCGCGGGCTTTAGTAGTTGTGGCACGTGGGCTCAGTCGTTGTGGCGCACGGGCTTAGTTGCTCTGCAGCATGTGGGATCTTCCCGGACTAGGGCTTGAACATGTGTCCCCTGCGTTAGCAGGTGGATTCTTAACTACTGCACCACCAGGGAAGCCCCTTCGTGTGGCTTTCTTAAGGTCCCCTTCCCTCAGATGGGAATAAAGTAAGAGGTATGAAGTGACTCTCAGGACGACGGGCTCTCAGCCTTAGCTGCCACCCAGGACGGGTGTCTTTTTCTCCTCTCTCCCCCTCCCATCTTTCCTATACTTTAGGCTGGGCTTTAATTGATGGCACTAAATTGAAAATTTGCAGATAATTTTCCTTTGGACAATATCTCATCCCCCCAGCGAACACTTAACACTGTTAGTAACATCCTTATCACCTTAAGTAGCTTGGAATTGCAAAATATGCTTTATGTCCCTTTACTTTGATGAATACCAATAACTTTCTATTTCTTAATTTCACATATAGTAACTCTTCAAGTACCTCAAATATTTCCATGGTCCTCCTGAAATTTAAGTGGAATCATTACTAAATGTTGTGGCTCTTAAAGGGTGGGGGATGGTGATTTCACTGAGAGCCCTTTCTACCTGCCAAGGAAATGCAGTTGAGAGAAATTCAAGGGGATGAAATTATAGATCTTAAGAATTATTCCATGTTGAGGGTGAGGCTAAAGACAGAGGCAAGGGTGGATTTGGCCTCTAGTTTAGGCAACTGGTAGATCTTTTAATCTCCCACAACTGGCACTTTATCTGGCACAGGGCAGATGTTAAGTACGTATTTGTGAAGGAAAAAGACCCCCCAAACCAGTCACTTCCTTGATTTGATTCCCGTATTTCTGTCCCACGTTCTGATTGTTTTCCTAGTCATTCAGCCTGAAACTCATCATTGACTCATCTTCCTTTTAGGTTCTGTATTAGTCAGGGTTCTCCAGAGAAGGAGAACCAAGAGGAAGTGTAGAGAGAAAGGAAGAGACTCATGTGATGAGGGAGGCTGACAAGGGCCAGGATCTGCAGTCAGCAAGTCAGAGACCTGGGAGAGCCGATGGTGTTGTTCCCGTGTAGAAGTTGGTGGCTTCAGACCCAAGAAGGTCCAGTGTTTTCCATTCGAGTCCAAAGGCAGGAAAAGCTTGTTGTCCCAGCTCAGCAGCCAGGCAGGAGGAGTCTTCACTCAGGAGAGTCAGCCTTTTGTTCTATTCAGGCCTTCAGCTGATTGGATGAGGCTCACCCACCTTGGGGAGGGCACCTGCTTCACTCAGTCCACGGAGTCAAATGTTAATCTCAACAAAAAAACACCCTCACAGAAACACCCAGAATCATGTTTGACCAAAGGTCTGGGCACCCCGAGACCCAATCAAGTGGACACATAAAATTGACCAGCAGGAGTCCTTTCCAATTAGCCAACAAGTCCAGCTCTTCTTCTGGAGAGGAGCTTTCTATGCAGTCAGTATCCTGGCAGGAGAGAGAGGGACACGCAGTAAGGGGTAACGGAAGGGAGGTGAATGATGGGATTATTCAGAACTCAAGATGGTGAAGCTCCAAGGACCTGGGAAAGTCCAAAGTGCCGGGCACTGCTCGAAGCACTTGACACATACTACCTTTAAAAACCTCCATGGTTTAATTCACATACCATAGAATTCACAGATATAAAGTGTACAGTTCAATGGCTGTTGGTATATTCACAGTTGTGCAACTATCACCAGGGTCAGTTTTAGAACATTTTCATTACCCCCCCCCACTCCTCCCAGCCCCAGGCAATCACTAATCTACCCTCTGTCTCTATAGATGTGCCTGTTCTGGACATTTCACGTAAGTGGGTCATACGTTATGTGGCCTTTGTGATCGGCTCCTTCCACTTGGCTTATTGTTTTCGGGTTCATCCATGACACCCCTGGTGCCATCTTTTTACAAGTGGGGAAATTAAGGCACAGAGAGGTTAGGTAACACCTGGTAAGTGGCAGAGCAAGAATTCAGACCCAGGTGGTGTAGACCATCTTGTTATGCTGCCTGTCAACCCAGAGTCCCCACCCAGGTCGTCATCCAACATCGGGGGAGGCTACAGTAATGTCCCCCCTGGTCTCAGCCTTCCAGCCCATCTGGAACCCACTGCCCCACTTCCATCCATTCAAGTCTTGTCCCATCACGACTTCCTGGGCTCAGGGGATATCAGGCCTTTTGATCTGCCCGACATCTGTTCTCCCTTCTGGTAAGAGGATTCTGGCTTCCTTTGGGGGAACCACCTTACCCCACTCTTGACCCATGTGGCTTGGGTGGAGTTGTCCCCACTCCACCCACTTCAGGAGCAACCATGTAACCAGGCATGGCCAATGAGATTAGTCTCAATCCTCCAGGCCAGGTTGAGGGCCAGGAATGTGATCCAATTGGAGGAAAATGAAGCTAGAGGTGGAGGAGGGCTGTATTTTGGATTCTGGGAAAACAAAATTTTCTCTTTCTTCTGCAGAAGCTAGAGGAAAAGACCCTCATCCTTCTTTTGGATGGAGGAATGTTAGGAGGTGATGTATGGAAACGCTGCATAACAATAATTATGTGGCCATACTTGAAGAGGGCCTTGGGGGCCACCATGAGCCTAATATCAACCCTGTGGAAAGAAAAGAGAGAAGAGAGAGAAGCCAAGTGTTTGGTTTGAGCTCCTGGATCAAACCATACCTGAAGAACACCCTATGGATTTTTCATTTAGCAGAACTAACAACTTCCTATTAAAGCAAAGGTGAGATGTTGTGTTGTGTCTCTTCTAAATAATATAAAAAGAGTGTGAATTTCATGTCCTAAAATTCCTTTATTCCACAGTATTTAGAATAATATGCTACCTTAAAGCATCCAGATGACTGAGATAATTATTCTTTTTAATGCCCATGTTGTCTTATTTAAGCACACATACAGGAAGTAAGTGCAACAGGTGGCATCTCCACGCAATTTTTTTTTATTGTTTCAGTAAAGCCAGTTGGAAGTTAGGCATGGAAAATACCGCACAAAGGCTGCTCACCCAGCAGTACAGGGAGCACTGCTGTTCACCACTGCTCCCACCTGATGAAGACAACTTGGTCTGGAATATGTTTCCAGCTGTCATGGCACTGAATGGGCTGGAGAAAACTGGAACTACAAGTCACATCTTAGCAGAAGGCAGTGCCGGAGAAGTGGTGCAGCGTGGAAATCTTAAATCAGCCCAGAAAAATAGGATGTAAAGCAGGGGAAAGGCATCCATTTGGAGGCAGGTTTAAAATAAAGTCCTTGTGGAATTATACCGTTGATTCTTAACCATGGCTGCACATCAGAGCCGCTGTATGCGTTTTTAAATTATATTCCTACCTTAGGCCCCGCCCAGAAGCTTCTGCTTCACTAGGACTGAGTGGAGCGGGAGCATCTGTAGATTTTTTTTAAATCTCAAGAGTTTATTCTGATGTGCATGCCCAGTTAGGAACTCCAGGAGGAAGCAGTATGAAATTCTGTATAACCTTGGAAATGCTGAGGTTAACAAAAAAAAAAAAAAAAAAGGGAGAAAGCATCATGAAAAGAAATTCTCAAAAAACAAAACACAGGGCTTCCCTGGTGGCGCAGTGGTTAAGAATCTGCCTGCCGATGCAGGGGACAAGGGTTCGATCCCTGGTCCGGGAAGATCCCACATGCCACGGAGCAACTAAGCCCGTGTGCCACAACTACTGAGCCTGTGCTCTAGAGCCCACGAGCCACAACTACTGAGTCCACGAGCCACAACTACTGAGCCCACGCACCACAACTACTGAATCCTACGTGCCTAGAGCCCGTGTGCCACAACTACTGAGCCTGCGCTCTAGAGCCCATGAGCCACAGCTACTGAGCACGCGCGCCACAACTACTGAATCCCACGCGCCTAGAGCCCGTGCTCCACAACAAGAGAAGCCACCGCAATGAGAGGCCCGCGCACCAAAACAAAGAGTAGCCCCTGCTCGCCGCAACTAGAGAAAGCCCGCGTGCAGCAATGAAGACCCAACGCAGCCAAAAATAAATAAATAAAATAAACAAACAAACAAAAACCACAGCAGCAATGAATAAAAAGCGTTTCAAAGGACAAGAGTAGAGACGTGGTCATGTGTTAAGTGTTTGCCAGGCTTTGGGGTGCAGATGGACAAGAGGACTGAAGGGCACTCACAAGGTTGGCCCTCCCTCCCCACTTCATACTTACGTCCAGAAGTTTCTAGGTATGCTCATACTGAGATCAGGAGGATCGTGTTACTACTTGTAATGACTTTTGCTCCAGTCTATGAGTCCACGTGATTTTTTAGCATAGATTAGTTTATCAAACGTCAGCTGAGGGCCTGCTAAGCTCCAGGTGTGGGGACAGCCCTTGACTTTGAGAAGCTCGCTGCCAGCTTGGAGAGATGGTAGGAAAGCAGGTAATGACGGGATGCGATACAAATGCAAGAAGCTGAGGGATGGGGGATGGGAGATGCGGTGTGGGATGACTTCCCCTATGAGCTGGGGGTTTAGAAGGGCAAACAGCCTTCATCAGGCAAAGCGTTGAGCACGTGGGTGGGAGGAAGGCGTATGTCCAGGGAGCAGCACGACCTAATGAATAAACATTCAGTGAGACTCCTCGGACACTGCTTGACGCTTGAAGCCGGTTTCATCGTGTGGTACCCCTAGAGGGAGACTAATCGACCTCCCCTGTGTTTTCCTCTCCCTTTTCTGAAAAAGAAATTGCGTCCTCCCTGTTAAGGACGCTAAAGTCAGTGGGCCCGCGCAGACAGGAGCAGCCAGGTGAGCCCGCCGCATCTCGCAGTGTGTGAACGAGACGTTCCACTCCCGTCCTACAGCGGAGATCCGGAGGCCGGATTATCAGCACTCCTAGCAATGACCTGGTCTCGCCCGCCGGGCGTGTCCCCGTGACGTCTGGCAGGGCCTGGCGGGTCGGCGGCCGGCCGCGGACTCGGAATGCCGGCGCGAGGGCGCCCTCTGGTGATGGCGGCGGGCGGGCGCCGGAAAGCCCGAGACCTTCCTCAACCTTGGCGCGCCCGGGAGCAGATCTACCTACAGGATCCGGATCAAAGGCCCGTGGGGTTCAGTCACAGCCCTGCCGGGCTGCCATTTCGGTAACGGGAGTGGGAAGAAGCACGTCCCCGAAGGCAAAAGGAGCCTTTTAAACCTTTGAAAACATATTCAGTAGAAAAGTGCTTTGTGCTCCTGCAGAGCCAGAGAGAGTGATTTTGAGGAAAGGTTTCTTTTGTTCCTCGCGGTTGGGAAAGGTCACGTTTTCTTCTCCCCAAATCACCCGGATCAAGAGACCTTAAGGAGGCCCAGGGGTGACGGTCCAGAGCTTTTATTATATGGTCAAAGAAGTCTGGGATCTCCAGAAAGGTTAAAGACCCCAAGGGGTCCCTCCTCTGGAAACTCCATAGAGGCTGTGTTCAGAGGTGGTCCCTGAAGCATTAGAGGTCCCCCAGTTCTGTGTTAATAACCCCAAATGCCCACCGCTGGGGGTCGAGAGTACGTAAGAGGCGGAGGGGCTTCGTGGTTAAGTTCTAGCCTCTCCAGCACCTAGCGTTTCCTCCTGTGCGGCGCGGGGGTCGGGAGAGCAGTGCTGGGTGGGGCAGTGTGGGAGCCGCCGGGTGCAGCTGTAGGGCAGTGCAGGTGGGCCTGTGGGTAGCGCTGGCGCAGGGCCGCGTGACGCAGGTGGCCCTGAGGCAAGGCAGCAGCCAGCCGGCGGGGCGAGGTGGATCCGCAGGGGCTGACTTGAAAAGGTGGCCAATATCGGTCACGAAGTGGAAAACGCACGTGTCAAGGCAAGATGCCCAGTATTACTCCGTTTGGGGAACAATACAAACCCAAAACTGTATACGTATGGATAGACTTTTTGAGTATGGAAATGAACACAGTGACTATTAATAGTGGTTACTTTTAGGGAATAAGTTTGAAAGGGGTGCTTTTTTCTTTTCTTTTTAATGTACAGGCAGTTTATATTGTTGGTTTTTGGGTTTTGTTTTTAGTTTATATTGTTTTTGAGGCAAGTGTTACTTTTGGAAGTGAGGGGGAAAAGGGAATGTGGCAGATTGCTAATAGTTAATCACAAGGTAAGGCAAGTGGTCACAGTTTCCTGGTAATCAACAAACAGGGAGATATGCTTGTCACTGTAAACACGCTTTAACTCTTGGAATATTTCACCATGTGCATACATCCACTATTTATTACAAAAATAGTTTTAATTTTTAAAAATACAGGGCAATTTAACCTTGTATTTAGCCCAACAAAAATTCACTGAGTGTCAGGCACTGTACCAAGCCCTAAAGATAAGGAAATGCCTAAGTGGTCTCTACCTTCCTGGAGTTCACGGTCTAGTTCGGTGCTTCTCAAACTGTAATGTGCTTCCAAATCACCTGGAAGTGTTGGGCATTGGTTATTTCTGTATAACAATTCACCTCAAAACCCAGCAGCTGAAAACAACGAACATTTATCATCTAACATCGCTGCTGAGAGTCAGGGGCTCAGGAGTGACTCGGCTGGGTGGGTCTGGCTCTGGGTCTTCATAGGTTGCAGGCTGGATGTTGGCTGCAGTTATGTCATCTGAAGTCTTGACCAAGGCTGAGGATTCACTTCTGAGATGTTGTGCAACATGATCGTTGGCAGGGGGCCTCAGTTCTTGGCCATGTGACCCTCTCCACAGATTAACTGCTTGAGTGTTCTCACCACACGGCAACTCTGGCTTCCCCAAGGAGGAGATCCTAGAGAGAGGTCTTTCATGACTTAGCTGCCTTGGAGGTTGCACTCCACCATCTCTGCCTCATGGTTTGTTATAAACAAGTCACTAAGGACAGCCCACACTCAAGATAAGGGGAATTAGGCTCCACCAAACAGAGGAATATCAAGGAATGTGTGGACATACTTTAAAACCACCACATCTTGTTAAAATGCAGATTCTGATTAGGTAGGTTTGGGGAGAAGCCCCAAATTCTGCATTTCTAACATGCTCCCAGGTGATACCACTGCTATTGATCTGTGGGCCACTTCTATTTTTTAATTTAATTTTGGCTGCGTTGGGCCTTTGTTGCTATGCATGGGCTTTCTCTAGTTGCGGCGAGTCGGGGCTGCTCTTCGTTGCGGTGCATGGGCTTCTCATTGTAGTGGCTTCTCTTGTTGCAGAGCACAGGCTCTAGGCACGTGGGCTTCAGTAGTTGTGGCACATGGGCTCAGTAGTTGTGGCTCCTGGGCTCTAGAGCGCAGGCTCAGTAGCTGTGGTGCACGGGCTTCGTTGCTCTGCGGCATGTGGGATCTTCCCGGACCAGGGCTCGAACCCGTGTCCCCTGCATTGGCAGGTGGATTTTTTTTTTTTTTTTTTTTTTTTTTTTGCGGTACACGGGCCTCTCACCGCTGTGGCCTCTCCCGTTGTGGAGCACAGGCTCCAGACGCGCAGGCCCAGCGGCCATGGCCCACAGGCCCAGCCGCTCCGCGGCATGCGGGATCCTCCCAGACCGGGGCACGAACCCGCGTCCCCTGCATCGGCAGGCGGACTCCCAACCACTGCGCCACCAGGGAAGCCCGGCAGGTGGATTCTTAACCACTGCGCCACCAGGGAAGCCCTGTGGACCACTTCTGAGTAGAGAGGGAATCAAAAACATGCAAAGAACTATAGCTCAGATCACATCTTTGGAATTGCACTGCTTGCATGAATAATATCCTTTGTCATCCCGGCATGATCTTTGGATGGTGTCCCATTTTAAAATCACATTTCCTCTGAAAGATCAGAGCAGTAAAGTAAGAGAAAGACAAGATTACCTTGTTAATACACGAGGACAAGCTGTAATGGAATTAAAAACAATCAAAGAGGGATTCAGAAAATCTCTCTGGCCTTGTTCTAGAAGATTTCAGAAGCATAAAACATCAGACATCAATTCTGAAGGGGATGCCAAGCAAACAGCAGCAAATCTGGGCTTTTAATAAGGGTTGAACAAAGTCCCTTCACAGGACTAAGACTCCTGACTGCAATACTTACAAAATGAGCTTTGATACAGGAAGGTAAGAAACAGCACCAGCACCTCAGAAGATCAAGGCTTCCACATGCTCTGCTGGCTTGAAGGCTGTACGTTAAAGAAATTGTTTCCCCATTCAACAGCCTGGACTGAATTTCCTTTCAAATATAGCATGAAACTACAAATCCTGTATTTTTTTTTATTGCTATCATCCATACCATTCATACCATAAAATTCACCATTTAAAAGCCTACGTTCCAGTGGTTTTTAGTATATTCACAGGTCCATCACCACCATCTAATTCTAGAACATTCAACACCCCAAAAAGAAACCCAAAATCCATTAGCAGCTCCTCCCCATTCCCCCCATCTCTTGAAGTCCTAGGCCACCACTAGTTTATTTTCTGTCTCTGGATTTGCCTGTTCTGGACATTTCATATAAATGGACTCATACAATATATGGCCTTTTGTGTCCAGCTCCCTTCACTTAGCATGTTTTTAAAAAATTATTACTTTAAAATATACATAACATTTACTGTCTTACCATTTTCATGTGTAGAGTTCAGTGGCATTAAGCACATTCACATTGTTGCATAACTATGGCCACCATCCATCTCCAGAACTATTTTCACCTTCCATACTGAAACTCTGTAACCAAACATCATGTTTTTAAAGTTCCTCAACGTTACAGCATGTATCAGTACTCCCTTCCTTCTTATGGATGAATAATATTCCTCAATCTTACAGCATGTATCAGTACATGCTGATATACTCAGCATATACTCAATGTTACAGCATGTATCAGTACTTCCTTCCTTCTTATGGATGAATATTCCATCGTATGAATATACCACATTTAGTTTATTGATTCATCAGCTAATGGACATTTGGGTTGTTTCTACTTTCTGGCTATTATGAACAATGTTACTGTGAATATTCATGTACCACTACCTATTTGAACACATTTTCATTTCTTTTGAGTTTATACCTAGGAGAGGAGTTAACTGTACCATGGTAATTCTATGTGTAACTAACTGAGGAAATGCCGGACTATTTTCCAAAGGGGCTGCACCATTTTACATTCTCATCAGCAGTGTATGAGAGCTCCAATTTCCCCACGTCCTCACCGACACTTGTTTCTTTCCATCTTTTTGACTGTAGCCATCCTAGTGGGTGTAAAGTGGTATCTCATTGTGGTTTTCTGTAATGATGTTGAGCATGTTTTTCAAATGCTTATTGGCCATTTGTGTGTCTTCTTTGGAAACATGTCCATTTGCCTGTTTTTAATTAGACTATCTGTCTTATTGTTGAGTTGTAAGAGTTCTTTATATATTCTAGATACAAATCCCTTAACAGATATATGATTTGCAAATATCCTCTCTTGTTCTGTTGGTGGTCTTCTCACTTTCATGATAGTGTTCTTCCAAAAACAAAAGTTTTTATTTTGATGAAGTCCACTTTATTTTTTTCTTTCATTGCCTGTGCTTTTGGTGTCATATCTAGAGAACTGTTGCCTAATCCAAGGTCACAAAGATTTACCCTTATGTTTTCATCTAAGAGCTTTAGTGGTCCATTTTGAGTTAATTTTTCTATATGCTGTGAAGTACAGCTCTAAATTCATTCTTTTGCATGTGGATTCACATGCAAAACTCCAGCCTCTAATTTTGAAATCATCAGCAGGAAACGTAGAGAATGGCCTTCCTTTGGTTTCCTGGTAGCATTTCCCCCCAACCCCCGGCCCCACCACCCAGCTGAAAGATTCTGTTTTACAGCAAAACCATTTGTACAGACCAGGGGGCCAGGGGCCCAGCTCAGCATCTTCTCAATCAATCTCCACTGAATTTTGCTGACATGCACAGAGGAGTAGTTCTGAATTACTAGTTATCTAAAAATGACTTCTAGTAAGGGAGAGCAATTTCTTCATTCAATCCCATCAACAACTAGTTATTGAGTGCCCATTATGTGTCAGTGATTAAAACAGAGACTTCTGCCCTACAGAGCTTACATTCTTGTGGGGAGAAACAGACAAAAAAACATAGCAAGTACATTATATAATATGCTAGAAGGCAGTAAGTGCTGTGGGGGAAAAGTGCAAAGCAGAGCAGAGCAAGGGGGATGAGGCATGTGGCGGGGTGGGGTCTGCAATTTTGAAAAAGGGGTCCTTTCAAAAGTGACATTTGAACAAAATATTAGGAGTTAGTGAGGGATTTGACCATGCAGATATCTGGGGGAAAGGATTCCAGGCAGAGGGAACAGCCACTGCAAAGGCCACAAGGCCGAAGCATGTCTTGGCATTTCAAGGAATAGGAAGGGGGCCGGCGTGACCAGAGCAGATTGAGGAAGGGGAACTGGTCAGAGAACGCCAGATCACGTAGGTCTTGTAAACCATTTTAGGGACTGTGACTTTTATTCTGTGGTAACTGGGGAAAGCCACTGGGAGGTTCTAAGCTGAGCAGTATTGTGATCTGACTTACGGTTCAAAGGGTCATTCTGGCTGATGGGTTGAGAATGGATTGTGGGAGGACAAGGGTAAGAAGAACAGTTAGAGTGCTTCTAAAATAATCTAGGTAAGAGATGGGGTGGGAGGGACCTGGGGGGCAGCAGTTGAGACAGTGAAGAGGATGTGGTAGAACCTGAAGAATGTCCTGGTTGATGGGACTGTAATAGAGGCAGGTGTCAAAGGTGACTGTAGAGTTTTTGGCCTGAGGACCAGAAGGATGGAGTTGCTGTTCCCTGTGACGGGGAAGCAGGACTGGGGGAGGGGAGGCAGGGAGCTCAGCTTGGGGTGTGTGGAGCTTGGGATTCTCTTGACTTCCAAGTGGAGGGATCTTGTAGGCAGATGGATATTTGAAAATGAGAAACCTGGACTGGAGATACAACTGTGAAGGAGTCAGCCACAGGCAGGATGAGATACCAAGAAAAAGATGATGGACAGAACAGAGCCAGGGACCACACTCTGGGAAACTCTGGCACTGAGATCCAGAGGAGAAGAGGAACAGCCATGGAGGCCATTTTCCTACCAGTTTGGTAGCTACTTATGTACGTTTTGTCCCTCCCTCCCTTTAAATGGGTATCTACTATGTACCAGGAACCGGAAAAGATGTTTAGCCCTCAATAAACTCATAGTCTTTACAGGAAAGACATAAAATGCACATTTATAAAATAATGGAGATATAGGCAATAACTGAGTAGGAAACTTGGCTTTTCAGTTGTTAACCAACTACACTAACTATACTACAGACATCTGTTTGTAACCTAGCACAAGAGTTGGGAATTCAGCTGTCTTCAGCGCTTCCCTCCCATGTTTAATTATTATCAGAAGATTGATTCACTTGATCCCATAAGATTAAATTCATGTTCTGTTTAGGAAAAAAGAGGTTGTAGAGGACTAGTCCACACTATCCCGGTGTCACAGTCCTTCAAAACAGGACCCACTGCGGCGAGTCGGCCCATCACGAGGTACTGATTAAACACAAGGCGCTGGGTGGGAGACAAAGACCCAGTGACGTGATTCTTCTCCACGAGAAGCTGACAATCTAGTCCAGGGGTCCCCAGCCCTGACCCACCACAGAATCGCCTGGGAGCTTTCGAAACCATTCTGATCCTGGGCCCCACCCTAATTCAGTCAGAATTTTTTCTTCACAACCTGAAAAATTCTAAAATGCTCTTCAGGACATTCTAATGTGCAGCCAGAGAAAAGAATACCACTGATCTAGGTTTTTTCATAAATTTAACAATTTGAAAATCATAGAAGATTTCAACAAAGTATGAAAATTATAGTCCGTTTTGGCCCATTCTTTTGGGAACAGACCTAAAGGAAATGATTATGATTCAACTTCACAAATAATCCACAATTTAGTATATTCTCTGATGGAAGTAACCTGCTCTAAACCCACAATTCACAATAAAAACAATGTCAGTCGACAAAGGATTAATCTCCAAAATTTACAAGCAGCTCATGCAGCTCAATAACAAAAAAACAAACAACCCAATCCAAAAATGGGCAGAAGACCTAAATAGACAATTCTCCAAAGAAGATATACAGACTGCCAACAAACACATGAAAGGATGCTCAACATCATTAATCATTAGAGAAATGCAAATCAAAACTACAATGAGATATCATCTCACACCAGTCAGAATGGCCATCATCAAAAAATCTAGAAACAATAAATGCTGGAGAGGGTGTGGAGAAAAGGGAACACTCTTGCACTGCTGGTGGGAATGTGAATTGGTTCAGCCACTATGGAGAACAGTATGGAGGTTCCTTAAAAAACTACAAATAGAACTACCATATGACCCAGCAATCCCACTACTGGGCATATACCCTGAGAAAACCAAAATTCAAAAAGAGTCATGTACCAAAATGTTCATTGCAGCTCTATTTACAATAGCCCAGAGATGGAAACAACCTAAGTGCCCATCATCGGATGAATGGATAAAGATGACGTGGCACATATATACAATGGAATATTACTCAGCCATAAAAAGAAACGAAATTGAGCTATTTGTAATGAGGTGGATAGACCTAGAGTCTGTCATACAGAGTGAAGTAAGTCAGAAAGAAAAAGACAAATACCATACGCTAACACATATATATGGAATTTAAGGAAAAAAAAATGTCATGAAGAACCTAGGGGTAAGACAGGAATAAAGACACAGACCTACTGGAGAACGGACTTGAGGATATGGGGAGGGGGAAGGGTGAGCTGTGACAGGGCGAGAGAGAGTCATGGACATATATATACTACCAAACGTAAGGTAGATAGCTAGTGGGAAGCAGCCGCATGGCACAGGGATATCAGCTTGGTGCTTTGTGACCGCCTGGAGGGGTGGGATGGGGAGGGTGGGAGGGAGGGAGACGCGGGGCGGGGGGGAAGAGATATGGGAACATGTGTATATGTATAACTGATTCACTTTGTTATAAAGCAGAAACTAACACACCATTGCAAAGCAATTATACCCCAATAAAGATGTTAAAAAAAAAACCAATGTCAGTCAGTCTTCCGCTTACCTGACGGGCTCAGCAGTCTTGCTTGGTCCATCTTAAACATCATTGTGTTTTAAATTACTTTGTGTTACCAGTAAGCTCTTTTTTTTTTCTCTTGAAGATTTCTGTTACTTTCTTAATGATTCATTCTTAATGCTTTATGAAAAAATTAACTACAGACCAAACAAGGACCAGCTTATTTTGCTATAATCTGAATGCACCTGGTGAACTGTCAGCTTTATGGCCATAAAGCAGCACAGAGAAAAATCAACACTGGAGGGGCTTCCCTGGTGGCGCAGTGGTTGAGAGTCCGCCTGCCAATGCAGGGGACACGGGTTCGTGCCCCAGTCCGGGAAGATCCCACATGCTGCGGAGCGGCTGGGCCCGTGAGCCATGGCCGCTGGGCCTGCGCGTCCGGAGCCTGTGCTCCGCAACGGGAGAGGCCACAGCAGTGAGAGGCCCGCGTACCGCAAAAAAAAAAAAAAAAAAAAAATCAACACTGGAGAATTTTATTAACAAAAAAACCTCTCGCAGTTTATTAAGAAATTCAGAGAACAGTAACTGTACGTTTCCTTTTCTGCTATTGTCACTTGTTAAATTACTATCATCGTTTATACACAAGGAAAAGTGGACATACTTTACAGTCTTTCTGATAAATATATTGCCACGCTGCATCCAGCCTGGATAACGCTCTTCAGAACAGCATACGCTGGAGCCTGTTAAAAACAACAACAATAAGCGAAGCAAAGAAACCTGCTCTATGTTCACCTTCGGTTGTAAGGTACAGGCCTGGCATGGCAGGGTTGGGACTTCTCTGGATAAGTAATGAGATCTAAGAAACAATTTATTTTAATTGGGGAAAAAGAAAAAACCTATTCAAAAGATTGGAATGCCTCTGCTGCATCCAAAACGTTTGACCCAACTGGTTTCTCACCTGAGAGGGAGAAAGCGCTGGGTAAAAGGATAAGGAAGAGAAGCAAGAAATAAGATTCCCAGTTGGGAGAAAGGCATTTGCTGGCTTTCTGTCAAGCAATGTATTGGTTCTCTTTGTCTGACAGCGACTCTGTATCTTTCTGGGAACAGAAACCTTCCCATCCCTCATCCTTCCAAATAAGGTCACCACAAGCAAACAGTAAAGGGGGGTCCCCACCAGTTCTGCGTCGTGTTCGAGGCCTATGTCATGGTGCTCAAGCTCTTCATCCCGAAATTTCCTTATCACCTGATTAAGGAAAAAGAAATGGAAGCAAGTCAGCCTACCAGCTCCCTGCTGTTCTGACTTATTTTGGAGACTAAAGCCTCATATTATCATCTAAGACACAGGTAGGCAAACTTTTCCTACAAAGGGCCAGAGTCAGTACTTCAAGCTTTTGGGGCTGTAAGGTCCCTGTCACAACAACTCAACTCTTCCATCGTAGAGGGGACAGCAGCCATGGACATGTAGACAGATGGGTGCAGCTGTGTTCCAACAAAACTTTATTTACAGAAACAGGTGGTTGGCCACTGACTTAGCTTCAAAAAAAATTAAACAGTTCCCTTATTTGCTGTAGAAAATTTCTGAGGATATTTATTTATTTAATCTGAAGGGTTTGTACTCATGGCATTTGCTCAGAATCTATCAATGATCCGGAAGCAGAAAGAATACAGGTCTGGGTTCAGGAAACACGGGTTTCAGTCCCAGATCTGCCCAAGCACGTGACAGGGCATTCGGCTTCAGCTGCCTCAGTTTGCTTGCTTTTAAAATGAGGTGCTGCCCTAGGTTTCTGAGGCATCACAATTCCCTAACACTCTATTTTGTTCCTCTTACCAAACTGCATATCTGCCCTTCCCCCCCAGCAGCCCCTTCCAGAGCGAGTCAAATACCTGAAGAAGCTCTTCATACTTTTCAGGCTCCTTCTCCATCAGCATCCTGATCTGGTTGTTGTAGTGGTGTGCTATGGACTCTTCCACAGCAACTGTGCAGGCCATTGCGCCCTCCTTCCCAAGCAGGGCAGTTCCCGCACCTGGAATTGTCAGACCCGGAAGGCAAAGGATGGGGCTGATACCACTGGGGATGGAGATCAGCTGAGGTCAGGGTTTGTCACCTTGGCACCCTGGACTCTGGGGCTGGATAATTCCTTGTTGTGGGGGAATGTCCTGAACACTGTGGGCTGTTAGCAGCACCCTTGGCCTTTACCCACTAGGTGCCAGTGGCATCCCCAGTTGTGACAACCAAAAATGTCTTTAGATGTTGCCAAGCATCCTCAGGAGCAACTTGCCCCCCTTGAAAACCATGGTTTTAGGTGGTACCAGATCACAGTGTTAAACCCTGAATCACATAGTAAGAATGTTCTTTTTCAATGCTTTTTCTAACCTTCCGATTATGGCAGGAGTGAGTCTTCACTGAGGGTGAGTGTGTTTTGGGTTCCGCTATACCACTGATTCCCCCCGCCACCCTTCTTTTTTTGGCCGTGCCTCGTGGCTTGCGGGATCTTAGTTCCCCGACCAGGGATTGAACCCAGGCAGTGAAAGCGCCGAGTCCTAACCACTGGACCGTCAGGGAATTCCCTGACTCTCCCTTTTTAAGAGTGAGCAGATCTCAGGTTTACAACCTTCATCAAGGAACACCATCTGGCTACAATTGAATTGCTCTAGCTTTTTTCCTCTCTGTTGTATTTATCTTCACTGTACCTTCTATTTATAAAAGTTCTGATTTTAAGATTCTATCTTAAATAAATGTAAGCAAAAAAAAGTCAATTTAACTTCAGAAAAATATTAAGTAAATTAAAAGGTTGTAAGAGGACACAGCAAGAATTGTAGAAGTGGTTATTTAATGATTCAATCACCCCAGATCCCTAAGCTCACACAGGCTCTTCTGGACAGACACATACCCAGTGCAAAGCCCAGCACATTCCAAAAGGGCATCAGAATGGTTGGCCGCACCCTGAATGCAACCATCAACTCATTGAACTTTTTCAAGTGGTCCTTTTCTTGATCCCACATTTTCTGTAAGAAACATAAAAACAAAGACATGCAAGCATTCCACAGAGACCGCCTGCTATAGAGCAAGGAAACTAATGCCCTGTCCATGTGCGGTAAAGGAAGCAAAACGGGCAAAATGATGAGAACTGCTATTTCTCCCATTCCCCTTGAATTGTCGAAGAAAAACCCTAAACATCAGGCTACGGAGAAGAGAGTGACAGCAAACCAAAAGATGCATCTGTAATCTTAATTCCAGAGAAGCGGACCCCGAACCATGGTGCCAGAAGAAGCTCCTCCGACCCACAACGCGCCTATTCAAGGACAAGAGTGCGCACCCAAAAGAAATGAGATGTTTAGCCCATTTCAAAATCAGAAGGGCAGAATATTACATTTTATATAAGTTCCTTTCAGAGAGCCAGAAATGTATCATTTACATCAAAGAAAAAAGGGAGAATGATTATAAGAGCTAACACTTAAGAGTATGTCCTATAGCCAAGTACTGTCAAATAGCTTTACATACGTAATTAACTTAATCTGCACAACTGCTTTGTGAAGGACAAACTTATTATCCTCATTTTACAGACGAAGAAAGTGAGGCACAGAGAGGTTAAGTAACTTGCCCAAGGGCTCAGAGCAGGCAATTTAACATGTGCTAAGTGTCTATTACATGCCAGGCATGGTATTAGCTGCTCTACACCAGCTCATTTATTCTTCACCAAAACCTAACGAGGTGTTAACGGCTCATTTTGCAGATATGGAAATGGAGAGGTCATGTGACTTCCCCCAGGTCACACCGGGAGAGAGCTGGAATGTGAACCTTTATAGTCTGTGTGACTATAAAGCCCAGGCCCAACCGACCGTCTGCCTCTCAATATAAAGTATCTCCACTGGCCTCCACTATGGGCGGGACCACAACGTCTCACAACTGGCGCTTTTACTTAACGCTGACTCTCAGCCCTTTTTTATCGCCTGCACCGCCCCCCACCAAGACATTTTAATACTACAGATGTACTGTATGTGTTTATGTACTAAATGTATGTGCTTGATAAATAAATAATAATATGCTTCTTACTCCTCCATCCCCACCTGCACAACTAATTCTTGCTTGCCTGGGGACAACAGTATCTCCCTTGAGAAGGCATGACCCAATGCGATTCATTACTCAGATAAAGAGGCGCCCACCTGAATGACCGGCCCGATGCTCGTCCGACCCAGGATGGCCATCTGCCCTGCGTAGATGCGGTTCGCTCCATATTCACCTGCATGATCCACCCGGATTATTCGATCCACAGCTGCCCGACTGATATTGTCTAAGGTCACTCCCGAACTGCAAAATCTGACACTGATTCTTCTTCCATAAGCTGCAACGCAAGTGTTTATTCTCCATTACTCTCGGGTAAAACTGAGTTGTTTCCTTCATAGACAGAGAAAGAGGCACCTTAGAGCAAAGGTCACAAATAAGCTCCCCATAGGTGGGGTACGCCCACGGGTGTATTCTGTTTAACCTGCAATGGTTTTTGTTTTGTTTTTTGAAGTTAGTTACCAATATTTAAAACATAGAAGATTTTAACTAAAGATCTGGACTCTGGCTTCAATCTAAGTGTATGATGATCTAGAAATACTGATCCTGTCTTCTCACCAGGCAGTTAACGTGGTAGCTGCCTCTAGATGGGCATGGTTCTCCAGTCCACCCACTCGTGCCGGCTTGCTCTGTTCCCAACCCTGGCTGCACAGAACCCCTAGGGAGCTCTCAAAAGCACGGATGCTCCTCCCCAGTTGATCTCTGGGAGGGGGACACAGATGTTTTTGAAAAGTTCTGTGCACAAATCCTCTCTGCAGCCAAGGTTACGAACTGTAGATTTAATTTCTCCTAAAAATATCCGCACCCGTGGGCATCTGACTTTGAGAATTTAGCCTTAGAGCTTAGGTTTCATCTCATTATGGTACTTAATTCAACTGAACTCTTCTTGCTTTCAAAATATAAATTCTTCAGGATAGATTAGATTTTGTCTTTTAAAAAAATCTCCAAACAGTAACATCTTGACTGTAATCTCTGAGGCTTACATTAGGGCATTCCCAAAGTTCTCTCCCCTAAGAGAAGAGTTTTGTAACATGTTTAGATGTATAAGGTGTTATCAACTCATTTTGAAGATATGGAGATAGAGACTCAGAGAGACCATTTAGTTTGGAATGTGAACTTTGACCTGTATTGATATCATCTTGAGATGTGTTTCAAGGCTCTTATGTATGACTACTGTGTGTTTAGTAGATACTTCTTTTCATTTAGGCTAACTTGAACACCCACACAATGTGCAGAAAGTTTCGTTTTGGATACATCTATAGTTTGTTTGTTTTTCCATTAAAAAAGGCTTGAGTGCTTTGGACACAGTGATGGGGTAGGCCTGATGAAATATGAGGGGGTTCTGCATTTGAACTTTTCAGGCAGGGGATTTTAAATGACTAAACAAAAGAGCAGTGGCTATTAGGGGTCCGAAGCATGGTGACCCAGCTGTGATCCAGTCTTCCACATATAACCTGCTCCATCTCACCGAGCATATTTGACTCAAGAAACTGGATGGAGTCCAAGTTCTGCCAGGTGTAAGGTACCACTCAGATCTGTGCCATCAGACAGTGGGTCACTGTGGTCCGTGGCCATGTTTTTATGTGGAGAATAATTTGAGACATTTGACAAAGTCAAGGTAACCTGTCTCAAGTTTTTGCCTCCAAGTCCAAGGACTGGTGCTTCCATCGGTCTGGCCTCCTTATAGAAAGATGGGGCCCAATTAAAATTGAAAACGATGAGATGACTCTATTTTTTAAAGTAATCTTGTTTGCTTGTTTTTATTTTGTTACTCCCATCCAGAAACGTGTTAATGGGAAAGAACTTTAAAGACAACTCAATACTCTTTTTTTTGGCCACTCCCCATGGCTTGCAGGATCTTAGTTCCCCGACCAGGGATTGAACCCAGGCCCTCGGTAATGAAAGCGCCAAGTCCTAACCATTGGACCATTGGGAAATCCCTCAATACTCATTTTTAAGAAACCATTTACTGAGAAATAGCAAGGGGCTGAGTGCACAGGATGAGGGTGAGTTCAAACGCACATCTGACTTCTGATGGGGAGAATTATATTTCTATTAAAAACATACATGAATTTTCCCTAGCACTGCAACACTCTTCCAGATTCAGGCACCTAATAAATGCTTTTTGGGAGTATGTGTGGAGGGTGGGGTATTGTAATATTTGCTATTTCTATCTTTTCATAATCTCTGCAAGGTCTCTTTAAAAAGTATGGGATGGACACTCCTGGATTGGAAAAATTAATATTATTTAAATGGCCAAACTACCCAGAACAATCTACAGACTTAATGTGATCCCTATCAAATTACCCACGGCCATTTTCACAGAACTAGAACGAATAATCCTAAAATTTATATGGAACCATAAACGACCCAGAATTGCCAAAGCAATCCTGAGGAAAAAGGACAAAGCTGGTGGCATAACCCTCCCAGACTTCAGACAATATTACAAGGCTACAGTAATCAAAACAGTGTGGTACTGGCACAAAAACAGACATATGGATCAACGGAATAGAATAGAGAGCCCAGAAATAAACCCACACACCTATGGCCAATTAATCTTTGCCAATTAATATACAATGGAGAAAAGACAGTCTCTTCAGCAAGTGGTGTTGGGAAAGCTGGACAGCCAAATGTAAATCAATGCAGTTAGAACACACCCTCACACCATACACAAAAACCAACTCAAACTGGCTTAAAAACTTACATATTAAGACATGACACCATAAAACTCCTAGAAGAGAACATAGGCAAAACATTCTCAGACATAAATCACACCAATGTTTTCTTAGGTCAGTCTCCCAAGGCAATAGAAATAAAAGCAAAAATAAACAATGGGACCTAATCAAACTTATAAGCTTTTGCACAGCAAAGGGAACCATAAACAAAATGAAAAGACAACCTACGGACTGGGAGAAAATATTTGCAAACAATGCAACCCACAAGGGCTTAATTTCCAAAATACACAAACAGTTCATACAGCTCAATAACAAAAAAACAAACAACCCAATCAAAAAATGGGCGGAAGACTTAGACATTTCTCCAAAGAAGACAAACAGATGGCCAACAGACACATGAAAAGGTGCTCAACATTGCTAATTAGAAAAATGCAAATCAAAACTACAATGAGGTACCACCTTACACCTGTCAGAATGGCCATTAAAAAGTCTACAAATGGGCTTCCCTGGTGGCGCAGTGGTTGAGAGTCCGCCTGCCGATGCGGGGGACATGGGTTCGTGCCCCGGTCCGGGAAGATCCCACATGCCGCGGAGCGGCTAGGCCTGTGAACCATGGCTGCTGAGCCTGTGCGTCCGGAGCCTGTGCTCCGCAATGGGAGCGGCCACAACAGTGAGAGGCCCGCGTACCACAAAAAAAAAAGTCTACAAATAACAAATGCTGGAGAGGGTGTGGAGAAAAGGGAACCCTCCTACACTATTGGTGGGAATGTAAACTGGTGCGGCCACTATGGAGAACAATATGGAGGTTCCTCAAAAAACTAAAAACAGAGTTGCCATATGATCCAGCAATCCCATTCCTGGGCATATATCTGGACAAAACTCTAATTCGAAAAGATACATGCACCCCAATGTTCACAGCAGCACTATTTACAACAGCCAAGACATGGAAGCAACCTAAACGCCCATCGACAGATGAATGGATAAAGAAGATGTGGTCTATCTACCTATACACACACACACACACACACACACACACACACACACAATGGAATACTCTTCAGCCATAAAAGAGTGAAATAATGCCATCTGTAGCAACATGGATGGACCTAGAGATTATCATACTAAGTGATGTAAGACAGAGAAAGACAAATACCATATGATATCACTTATATGTGGAATCTAAAATGTGAAATTATTAAGAAATTAACAAATGAACTTAAGAAACAGACTCACAGACATAGAAAACAAACTTATGGTGACCAAAGGGGAAAGGGGGTGGGGGCGGGATAAATTAGGAGTTTGGGATTAGCAGATACAAACTACTATATATAAAATAAACAACAAGGTCCTACTATATAGCACAAGGAACTATATTCAATATCCTGTAATAAACCATAATGGAAAAGGAAAAAAAAAGTACAGTATGGATCACAGATGGGCAAAACATTATTTATAAAAATCTCCTTTACCAATATAGGAGATTTTTCTCTATTTGTCACCACTTTAAAATAGTAGAAATTACATTCTGAAATTCACCACATGGTCATTTGTGTTATCTCTAGGTATTGGGGTTGACATACTAAATTTCTTCCTACTCCTTTTCTTTATTTTTAGTTTTTCTACAGAGAACATTATTGCTATTATTATTTCCACTTTACTGTTAGTGAGAACGTACATTGGTGCAAATTGGTTTCTTAAGGGGAGGGTTGGGAAGGGAAGATTTAGCAACATATTTCTACAGTATGGATCACAGATGGGGCACAGAGCTAGAGCCAGAAAGTACATATCCTGTCTCTAACACAGACCTTAGACAATTCAGAATTGCCATTTCTTACATATAAAATTGGGAATGATCAGGTTATTTTCTTTTTAAGGGAAAACACGCAATAATAAAACCTTTCTTAATGAGTTATCATGAAGGTAAAATGAGATACAGGAAGCAAAGTAACTCTTTAAATGAAAAAGAATGATTCTTATTCTGGTATTGGCTCAACTAAGGAGCATTAAAAATCATGTTCAACAGTCCTCTGAGTTTTGCCTGCACTGTCACACACTTTAAAATAAAACTGAGAAATAATATATAAAATTGAGGCCCAGAGCTAGAAGCTCTCAAATGCATCATTTTATATTCATGTTTTCCCAAAATGTGAAACACATACCTATGATGGTACCTAGGAGGTTTCATGTGGTTTATAGGAAGACCTTAAGTGGCTATGAACATGCATTAAATAACACCCATGTTTTTCAGCAAGAGTTATTCTCTTCCAATTTTTTTGTCTTCATCAAGGAGATGGTCTCAGTTTACAGCTGACACATCTTAAACATCTTCCTAACACTTGCTAACCTCCCTTTCTTACCAGAAAGAAAGATGATCTTGGGTTCAAGCCTTGGTAGGCAACAGTATCTAACACAATAACTTCTTGTTTTCAGCGTATTTATTTTTTATGATTACTTTTCTTGGGACAGGCGATACTGGTTTTCTGTTTACCATAAGGATCTAGTTTCCGTGAAATTACTTAATTTAAAATGGGACACGGTTTAGGGAAAAAAAAAAAAAACCTTTAGTAATCAAAATACAAGTGGTATTGCTATAAGGCAAAAGTCGTCTAGGTGGTACACGAATGATTTAACTTTGAGAAAATGACCTCACAATTTTCTGAGGCACCTCGGATGAAATGAGGAAAGGAGGAGCCAGGATCCAGGCCTAAGTCTCCCTACTCCCAATTCGATACTCCTTCCAATACCCTGGTGCCTCTCAAACTTGCAAATGCACACGAATCATTCGAAGGTCTCGTTAAAATACTGACATAGCGATCCAGTGGTCAGGGGAGGGACCTGAGAATCCGCGTTTCTAACAAGCTCCGGGGTGAGGGGTGGAGGTGTCGGGGGCAAGCGGACGCTGCTGGTCGTAGGACTACCTACGAGGCCCTGAGCAAAGGATACGAGGAGGACACCCCCCCACCCCCAGGACACTAAACTTTTAAGGTCGCCAACTGTCCTCAGTCCGGAACGCCGACCACACCTGCAGTGACGTCACGTAACAGGTGCGCAATTAGGTCATCCCCAATGCGCCGACCCGGAACCGGCGCTCCAGACGGTTACTGCGGAAAACCACCCCACTTCCCGCCCGGCGGACCCGCGGCGCACTACTGGCCCAGCCCCGCTTTTCCAGCCGCTCAGTCGCGCTCCGTCGCAGCCCTGTGACGTAGTGAACGTCTTCCCCGTGACCTCTCCGACCCAAGCCTCTGGAGAAAATTCCCTGGCTCGCCGGCACGGGGCGGGGCCACGGTAATGCTCCCCCTTTACCTGAGAGGGACCTCGGGGCGCCCGTGCGCAGCTGCCACAGACAGCAAGCCGCCGCCGCCCGGGTGTAGCTCATTGCCGCGGCAACAGGGGAACCACTTCTTGAACAGAGCAACCGTGCCCTTGCCGCAGACTGATGACGCACGGCCGACGTAAGGCAGATAAGACCCGCTCTTGCCTCGGTGGAAACGCTCTGGGCCACCTGCTTCCACTCGATTGGTTGGAAACGTCAAATGAAAAGATTCTATTGGATGCGATCACTATCAATCACTCAGACCGACCGGGTAAAGGGTTGCCATGGAGATGAGAATGCTAAATTGTTCTTTCAAAGATCCCGACGGGGTAAAGATTACTCTACTCAGTTCCTGGGAAGGAGGACCATGAAGGAATTGTTTACTGGCATAGCCATTGTGTTTTATGCTTTACCAATATAGGAGATTTTTCTCTATTTGTAACCACTTTAAAATAGTAGAAATTACATTCTGAAATTCACCACATGGTCATTAGTGTTATCTCTATGTATTGGGGTTGACATACTAAATTTCTTCCTACTCCTTTTCTCTATTTTTAGTTTTTCTACGGAGAACATTTATTATTGCTATTATTATTTCCACTTTACTGTAAGTGAGAACGTACATTGGCGCAAATTGGTTTCTTAAGGGAAGGGTTGGGAAGGGAAGGTTTAGCAACAAATTATTTCTTACTTTTAAGTCTATATCCAATCTGACAATGTAGACTCATCAATTGTAACAAATGTATCACTCTGGTGGGGGAGTCGGTGCATGTGTGGAGGCAGGGGGTATATGGGAAATCTCTGTACCCTCCTCAATTTTGCTGTGAACCTAAAACTGCTGTAAAAAAAATAGTCTTAAGAAAAAAAATTTTGGACACTTTAAAAAATGCATATCCACTGATACAACAATCCTACTTCTAGGAATCTATGGAACAGAAATAATTTTTCGAATGTGTAATGTATATGAGGGCAAAAAATCAAAGGTGCATACCTGAAAGGATGTACAGCAAAACGTTTAATAATGGCAACTTCAAGGGGTTGGGATAGTGAGAAGGGGGCTTTCATTTTTTACTTTACACCCTTGGATTATACATATATATATATATATGTATATATATATATATACCTCTTTATTAGAGTATAATTGCTTCACAATGCTGTGTTAGTTTCTGTTGTACAACAAAGTGAATCAGCCATATGCATACATATATCCCCATATCCCCTCCCTCCCACCCTCCCTATTCCACCCCTCTAGGTCGTCGCAAATCACTGAGCTGATCTCCCTGTGCTATGCAGCTGCTTCCCACTAGCTATCTTACGTTTGGAAGTGTATATGTGTCGACGCCACTCTCACTTCACCCCAGCTTCCCCCTCCCCCAGCCCCCCCCCCGTCCTCAAGTCCATTCTCTATGTCTGCGTCTTTATTCCTGCCCTGCCACTAGGTTCATCACTACCATTTTTTTTTAATTCCATACATATGCGTTAGTATACGGTATTTGTTTTTCTTTCTAACTTACTTCACTCCGTATGACAGACTCTAGGTCCATCTACCTCACTACAAATAACTCAATTTTGTTTCTTTTTATGGCTGAGTAATATATGTGCCGCATCTTTATCCATTCATCTGTTGATGGACACTTAGATTACTTCCATGTCCTGGCTATTGTAAACAGTGCTGCAGTGAACATTGTGGTACATGACTCTTTCAGAATTATGGTTGTCTCAGGGTACATGCTCAATAGTGGGATTGCTGGGTCATATGGTAGTTCTATTTTTAGTTTTTTAAGGAACCTCCATACTGTTCTCCATAGTGGTTGTATCAACGTACATCCCCACAAACAGTGCAGGAAAGTTCCCTTTTCACCACACCCTCTCTAGTATTTATTATTTCTAGATTTTTTTTAAATATAAATTTTTATTTATTTTTGGCTGTGTTGGGTCTTCGTTTCTGTGCGAGGGCTTTCTCTAGTTGTGGCAAGCAGGGCCCACTCTTCATCGCGGGGCGCGGGCCTCTCACTGTCGCGGCCTCTCGTTGCGGAGCACAGGCTCCAGACACGCAGGCTCAGTAGTTGTGGCTCATGGGCCCAGTTGCCCTGCGGCATGTGGGATCTTCCCGGACCAGGGCTCGAACCCGTGTCCCCTGCATTGGCAGGCGGATTCTTAACCACTGCGCCACCAGGGAAGCCCTATTTCTAGATTTTTTGATAATGGCCATTCTGACTGGTGTGAGGTGATACCTCATTATAGTTTTGATTTGCATTTCTCTAATGATTAGTGATGTTGAGCATCTTTTCATGTGCCTTTTGGCCATCTGTATGTCTTTTTTAGTGAAATGTCTCTTTAGGTCTTCCGCCCATTTTTTAATTGGATTGTTTGTTTTGATATTGAGCTCCATGAGCTGTTTGTATATTTTGGAGATTAATCCTTTGTCCGTTGTTTCATTTGCAAATATTTTCTCCCATTCTGAGGGTTGTCTTTTCATCTTGTTTATGGTTTCCTTTGCTGTGCAAAAGCTTTTAAGTTTTATTAGGTCCCATTTGTTTATTTTTATTTTCATTACTCGAGGAGGTGGTTCAAAAAAGATCTTGCTGTGGTTTATGTCAAAGAGTGTTTTTCCTATGTTTTCCTCTAAGAATTTTACAGTGTCCTGTCTTACATTTAGGTCTTTAATCCATTTTGAGTTTATTTTTGTGTATGCTGTTAGGGAGTGTTCTAATTTCATTCTTTTACATGTAGCTGTCCTATTTTCCCAGCACCACTTACTGAAGAGGCTATCTTTGCTCCATTTTATGTTCTTGCCTCCTTTGTCATAAATTAGGTGACCATATGTGTGTGGGTTTATCTCTGGGCTTTCTATCCTGTACCATTGATCTATATTTCTGTATTTGTGCCAGCACCATACAGTCTTGATTACTGTAGCTTTGTAGTATAGTTTGAAGTCGGGGACCCTGATTCCTCCAACTCCGTTTTTCTTTCTCAAGATTTCTTTGGCTATGGGCTTCCCTGGTGGCGCAGTGGTTAAGAACCCTCCTACCAATGCAGGGGACATGGGTTCAAGCCCTGATCTGGGAAGATCTCACATGCCACGGAGCAACTAAGCCCGTGCGCCACAACTACTGAGCCTGCGCTCTAGAGCCTGCGAGCCACAACTACTGAGCCCGCACACTGCAACTACTGAAGCCCACACGCCTAGAGCCTGTGCTCCACAACAAGAAGCCAACGCAATGAGAAGCCCGCGCACTGCAGCAAAGAGTAGCCGCCACTCACCACAACTAGAGAAAGCCCACGCACAGCAACGAAGGCCCAACGCAGCCATAAATAAATAAATAAATAAAAAGATTGCTTTGGCTATTCGGGGTCTTTTGTGTTTCAATTACCCGTTACTATAAAATATTTAAGATACACTGCCATTGTAAAAATAATGTTGCTAATTGTTTTCAAATTAAAACACTGCAATAATTTAAAATTATGATTGACTATTATATACCTTTTTAAATCCAAATAGTTGGTGAAAGTGAGGGTGTTGTAACATTCTCATGTAAAGCTCCTGAGTATAAATCTAGCTCTCAAAAGCCTTAAAATCTTGGCTGTAATCCCATTTCCAGGTCTCTGTCTCAAAAGAAAAAAAAATATATATATTGACAAAGATTTGTGTGTCTCATTTATTATCAGGGACATTTGAAAACAAAATGTTAAGCAGCAAGGGAATGTTAAAAAAAAATGTGGGGACTTCCCCAGTGGCCCAGTGGTAAGACTCTGCCTTCCAATGCAGAAGGTGTGGGTTCGATCCCTGGTCGGGGAACTAAGATCCCACATACCGTGGGGTGCGGCCAAAAACTTTAAAAAAAATTGTGATCCATCTGTATGATGTTATGTAACCTACTGAAATGCTTATAAAGAACTTTGGATAAAATGAGAAAACACTTATGAAAAAGAAATGAGAATACCAATTTTTTTCTTTCTCTTCTTTTCATCCTCCCTCCCTCACTCTGTTCTTTCTACCTTAAAGGGAATTTGCCAAGACTAACAGTGGATGTCCACACATATTGCTCATACATGATTTTTACTTTTGCTTTCTCTGTAGCTTTCAACGTTCCCTTTATTTTCTATAATAAACAAGTATTTTTGTAATGAGAATACAAAATTTCATAAAGAAAAGGCTTATTATTCCCTAATTCAATCCTCAAAAATAGAAGTGAATGTCTATATTATTTTTCCTTTTTTTTTTTTTTGCGGTACGCGGGCCTCTCACTGTTGTGGCCTCTCCCGTTGCGGAGCACAGGCTCCAGACGCGCAGGCTCAGCGGCCATGGCTCACGGGCCCAGCCGCTCCGCGGCATGTGGGATCTTCCCAGACCGGGGCACAGAACCCATGTCCCCTGCATCGGCAGGCGGACTCTCAACCACTGCGCCACCAGGGAAGCCCTATTTTTCCATTTTAAAGATAAGGGATCTTTATCTCACAGTGGTAAAGACACCTGTACAAAATTACACAAAGTACAAAGCCATTCTATGTCCTGAGCACATCCCATGCATTGGAAAGACAATACACCAAATGGAATTTACTAATAAAGCAACACCCTATATAAAGAAGACACATTCAGAAGTTCTATCTTCCTAGGGATCAGACCTTGGAGTGCCATCCCAGGAAATTAATTCCTTTCTTCTCCAATACTTACTCAAGTGGGTATCTACAATCAGATATGTAGCTGCAAGAATTTACTTTGCTAACTTAAGAGTTAATGCAAACTAAAGACTTGCCAAACTGGATTCTTCTCTTTGCTGGAATTAGAATATTTTGTGATTGCAAGAAAGTGCAAGGCCACCCTGATAAAGAACAAGAAACTGAAGCCAATGGGATAGAACAGAGAAAAGAGAAATGTTTGCATGTACTTTCAAAATTCCAGCTCCGAGTACTTGTAATGAGGTGTGTGTGGAGTCCGGGGCAGGGGGATGGGAGGAGGGAGTGACTGAAAATTAAGTATCCAGTATTGGTGAATGATTATGAAAGTATACGCTGACACAATGGAAGAATACCATGTAGTCATTAAAAAGAATGAGTAGCTACTCTCCATATAAAGATCTTCAAGATGTTATTAAGGAGAAAAAATGGAAAAGCTCATAAATAAATAAATATCACACATACAACTACAGATACATATCTGCTTGAATATATAATTTTCTGGGAGAATAAAATAAGCATTATTAGCAGTGTTTCCCTCTGGGAGATGGGATAGGGAGTCTTGAAATAACTTTATGTCTTTTAAGTTTAAAACACACACACACACACATCCCTCCTTGGCTTAAAAGCAAGTCTTAAAAGCACTCATTTGATGATTTTCTGTAATTAAACACTTCTTTCTTCTCATTCTAGGAAAAGGTAAAGAGCAACTTTACAAACTGTTACAGCTTTCATGATCACTTGACTGCTAACAAGACGCCTCCAAGAATTCAAATACACAGAATCACATTTTAAAACCTTCAAGACATAGTTTAATCAGTAGTTGTAATGCACATTTGTTAGCGAGAGCTGTACTTTAACAATTATACAGACATCACCTGCAGTTATTAAAGTTATCAAAATATATAAAAACATTCAAGTAAGAGGTATGCAAATTAGCAGCATTTAACTAAAATGAATATATTAGCATATTTCAGTATAATAATAGGGAAAGAAAACAGAGCTTCCATCTCACACACACACACACACACACACACACACACACACACACACACACCACAGAAAACTTGACTGTTTTCAGAAGCATGGTGAAGGCAAGAATGTTATACATATAAATTCTCTAGGCAAAAATGCCAACAATTTAGAATTTTTTAAAAGTGAGGGCGGAATGAACTTCCATTTGCTCAAAATTCCATGATACTAGTTATTAGACTTAAAAATTCATAAACCTTAACAAGATAAGAAAAGAAAACCTCATCAGTTTTATAGGTATAAAAATATCCCGTGTTAATACTACCTGTAGAAGAGCAGAAAAAAAAAAACTTTGGCAAAGGGACAAGTACACAGAAATATGTTAACTATGGTGAGCTTGTTTTGCTTCTCAGAGCAAGGAGTCAATCATTTTTTAGTAATGGGGGGAGGGGGGGGGGAATATACTTCACAGCAGCAGCTTTCTAAAGCCTGCACCCACCTTCAAATTCCAGGCTACCCCCAGGAAAGGTTTAGAGCCAGTGAAAGGAAGGAAAACCATAGCAGGAAGGTACACACGGTCGTTACAAAACTACAGTACTTTGAAAAAGATTCTGAAGGTATTAGAATGAAAACTGCTTACACTAAACCATAATCTAGGCTTATATTAAAAGGTTTAAAGCTATCAGTTTCAGTGATGAGGTATTTATCGCAGACGGTTTTTACGGTAACGGAAATCTGAAGAGATACTCTGCATGTTTTGTAAGATAAAATTAAAAATTTTAAGCACAAGACAAACAACAGCCCTTACAAATACGAATACGTACATTTAAGACGCCAGCATTCAGTCTAGTTTGGTACACCGGCACAGGCTGGCCTGATGCTGCAACTCACATGCCAAAACACTCAAAGACTCAACGGTCCTTTCCAGCCTGGCTCTGAACCATGAAGTGTCATTGAGAGACCTCAGTGCAGGAAGGGAAACGGCTTTTGGAAGACTGAGAGACAAACTTTGCCTCTCCATCTTGATGGCACTCTGCCAAGTCCCCAAACCCAGGACTAGAGGGACAGACAGAAGTTCTGTGGATATCCAGGCCCTTAAAGGCAGTTTGCCCTGAGTAACAAAGCTGTGGCAAAATGCCCAGGAAGCTACGAAATCCAGGCTGCCATCCTGCCGCTGTTCCCCTCCTCATAGGGCTCAATCAAGGGCACTCGGGGCCTTGCTCATTCGCACAGCAGGAAGGGCTTTTCTCTCCTATAATATTATTCTCATATTACATATTCTCATGTAGCTGAAATTACATAACCATCCTCTTCATGCTCCTACCATCTGGTCCAAACATCACAATTCAAGGGTTTCTCCATTTCAAAAAAATCGAGTCTCCATTCTAAGTCTACAGAACCATCCTAGAGAGTCACTACTTCTTAAAGAACACTTCTCAGCCTCAACCCCCAGAACCTGGCTCCAAAGAACTAACCCAGGCTCATGGATAGATGACCTCTACAGTTAACTTTAAAAGACAATACAAATAAGCTTGTAAAACTATAAATGGTCTCTCAGCAATTTTGGTTGAAAACCTTCAATGGCTTCAGTGTTTTGGTTGAGCCTGAGCTGCTGGGCCTCAGGCAAACCTACTTTTCTAAGTCCCTAAAGCATTAAACAGGGGCTGGGTTATGTAAACACAGGCACTGGAGCTGCACGTATGGAGCCACTTGCAGGAAAGGCCCAAATTCCAGAAAAATATATTTAAAAATTTCTGCTAAAATCTCAGGTAGATGGTGTAGGCTGGCAGGTCACCAGGCCAGCCTGTGAACCGCACGCTGCAGCATCTCCCCTTCAGTCTAGCCGGTTCCTCAAACCCCTCTGGGCTTCTGTTAGTTTCTGGATTAGATAACGCTTGTCACGACTTTCCTAAAAACACAGACAGGTTCAAGAGCGCATTCAATATATTTGGAAACACATATCATTATTTCGACCTAAGAAATTACCTATCAGACTTGGTAGGTAATAACCACTGGACCATGGCAATGACCTCCAAATTGCCTCTTTCACTCTTCCTCCCTCCCCAGCCCCTGGTCCACAAAGTGGCCTTGTAAAAATGTTCCTTTAAAAATGAACATCAGACTTTTACTTACCACCCTCCAATGGCTTCCCATCACACTCAGAATTAAACCCAAACTTCCCACCAGAGCCCTCAGGAGATGTTGTGACCCCAGCTATGCTGTGATTCTAGCATCGCCTTGCCTCTCCCCATCATCCTGCACCCTCCAGCCACACCGCCCTTCCCCCTGGGCCCGGGAGTGCCCGGCTCACTCCTCGATGTACCCTCTGCCTGTTACTCTCATGCCCAAGACCTCCCATAATTGGCTCCTCTCATCATTCGAGTCTCAGCTCCACCATCGCCGCCTCCAAAGAGGCCTTCCGTGGCCACCATCTCAGCAGCAGACGGTCTACCCGCCACTCTAACTACCTCTCTGTATCATCTTCATACCAGTTATCGCAATTAGAATTTATCTCTTTTCTTTAACTACTAAACAGCCTTGTCTCTCTTCTTACCTGTGTATCCCAGCACAGTATGAGGATACAAATGTTGAGGGAATGGATGAGTCAGGGAATGAATGGGGCTGGAGGAGGCCGAGCCTGAAGGCAGGGTTCTGGGGGAGTGGTGATGGGAAATCCCACCCTCTCCCTGGGAAGAGCTCCCCATTCCTTTCAGTGTCCTGGGTAAATGTCCCAGCCTTGCCCCTGGGACCGGTGCTTCCTTACCAGGGACAGCTGCTCTCGGAGCTGGACAACCACCCGCTTGTGCGCTCCTGCTAGGGCAATGAAGTAGAACATAACGAGACTGCAACAAAAGGCGAGAGGTCACTAGGGAGTCTGTACCATCTGAAGGCCACTGGAAAACAACCCGACACACTTCGCCTGGAACAGTTTTACTTTTGTTAGAAAAAAAGAAAGAAAACCCTCACGTCTCCCAAGCAGAGGGCATCAGAAACAACTAGAGGTATACATCTGAAACTAGCACAACATTGTAAACCAACTATACTCCAACAAAAAGAAAAGAAAAGAAAAAATGAAACAGCCAGAGGGGTTTGGGCAGTGGTAGCAGAGATTGATTCCTGCCTTGCTTTCTAGAGTTAATATTAAAAGCTGCTGAGGCTCCCCTGGCACACACATGAGAGGGGAGAGAGGAGGAGACGGGCCAGAAGGTCAGCTCAGCACAGAAAGAACTGGCTGTGGAGGATCACTGTGGAACCTCCCTGGCCTCAGTTTCCTCATCTATAAAATGGGGATAATAGAGGAAAATCCAGTGATAACAAGCCTAAGATAATACAATTTTGAATAAAAGCGACTGGCAACTGGTTCCTGTTTTCTGTGCAGGGGAGGTGGCTGCCTGTCCAGTCTCCCCAGAGAGGGCTGAGGGCCACGGGAATCAGTGATGTCAGTCTTCTCTTCTGGAAGTCCTCATGGCCAAGGACAAGAATGACCCCCAAAGATGTGGAAGCCAGATCAGGTAACCACCACCAGATGGTGCCAGCCAAACCACAGCTGGGGTGAATCGATTAGGATGGAACCGCTGGACTCTGGGATCCTTGCAATTCCAGGCTAACTGGCTGCAACCCCACATCATTTTATGAATATCAAAGGTATCCTGCCTTTAACAAATGAATTTTTTAACCCCTTTCTTGCATTATGGTGGGGTTTTCCTCTAATAATATCTATATCGTAGGATAACTGTGATGATTGCATGAGTTAATACATGTAAGCTACAATCAATTCCAGTGATTTGTGGTACTTCTCTTCTGTTCTATAGTCTCCAGGAACACTGAAACAGTGCCCCGGGGGGAAATACAGAATAGGTTCCTTTATGCCCCTGGTCACAACATTTTTGTCAACTGATCAATACTGTGTTTTATGTTTCTTGAGAGAGAAGGTTATTAATACATAACCCTGTTTCTGTTTCAAGACACCTTATTTAATATCACTGAACTCACAGCCAACAGCACCATGACATGTGCCTGAATGAAGCTTATCTAACACACATATTTTCTTCATAAAACCCATCCCAGCCTTCTTGCACTTAGGAACCCTAGACGGCACTTCAGCTCTACGCGTGAAGAGTGAAATCACCAACCAAAAGCACAAAATGCAAGAAACATCGCACTAAATGGATCACAAAAAGGACACTTAAGTTACAGTCTGAGCTATGGTTTGAATATTTGTGTCCCCCTCAAATTCATATGTTGTGAAATCCTTATCCCAAGGTGATGATATTAGAACGTGGGGCCTTTGGGAGGTGATTAGGTCATGAGGAGTCCTCACAAATGGGATTAGTGCCCTTATAAAAGGGACTCCAGAGAGCGTCCTAGTCCCTTCTGCCATATGAGAATACAGGAAGTCTGTAAGCAGGAAGAGGATCTTCATCCGACCATGTTGGCACTTTGATCTTGGACTTCCAGCCTCCAGAGCCGTAAGAAATAAATTTCTGTTGTTTAGCCACCCAGTCTATGATATTTCACTACAGCAGCCCAAATGCACTGAGGCATTGTGCATCAGGCAACTCAAATTTTTTGCTACTCTATGAATATCTACAAATAATCAAAAAAAACACCATTAGTACTGATTTTGGGGTTACAAAAATATTTTAGCTAGTAAGCACATTTGCAATACAGAAAAATAATATGGAATTTATGAATAATGAGAATGGGCTATAATTAGAACCTAGTACAAAGTAAGTCCTCAACAGATATTTGTGATTAGAATTACACTGAAAGTGAATCACTGCACAAAAACCCTCGTCGCCCCTGCACCCAACACTTGTCATTTATCGAGCCTTCACTAAAGGCCAGGTCCTCTGCTAAGCACTTCACCATATGTCCTTCTTCTCACAGCCCTATGAGGTATGTGCCATTCTTATTCCCATTTTCCAGGTGAGGAAATCAAGGCTCAGAGAGGGTATGTGATGACCTGAGGCCACACAGCTTGTAAGTGGTAGAGCCAGGGTTCAAGTGCATGCTTCTAGTCTGGTGCTCTTCTCTCAGCCCAGTTATCAGTTCCTTTTCCAAAGAGCAACTAATTTTGTGAATAATCAGTAATATAACAATAGGCAACATTTATTGGGTTATATTTTATAACTCAGGCTTCTGGCTAAATACAGATCCCCATTACAAGTGGGATCTCCCTGAACCTGCTCAGTGACCCTGTGAAAGAATTACTACTGGTATTATTTTGACATCTTAGAGATGGAAAAGGGCGGCTCAGAGAGGTTTGGTACCATATCAAGAGGTGTGGGTGAGCTCCATTTTCCAGCGGAGAGGAGCCCACCAGCCACAGTGGAAAATACCCACAGAACCCAGGTGGTTCTCACTCACCAGAGGATCATGAAGAAAGGCACTGCGAAGGCTTCCGACGTGATGCCATGGACCAGAGACTGCAGCGAGCTGGGGAAGGTGCTCACCATCTTGGGGACCACCTCCCAGGTGGTGTTGAAGTTGGTGAAGGGCCCACAGGCTTTGGAGGAAGGGATGCTACCAGGACACAGAGCACAGGGCTCAGGGCCAGGCCTGCAGCACAGGCTGAGCATCCCTCCTCTGCGTACCCACAAAGCTTTGTTAACAGTGACCCACAAGGATCCGCCTGACCTAATAGGCCTTCTGGAATATTCTGGTCAAAAATGCTTACCCTGAAATCTCATCAAGTCTCTAGACCTGACTTCCAGTTTATAGGAAATTCAGGACAGAAGGTCAAGTTTAAAAATAAGAGTTACCATATGATCCTGCAATCCCACTCCTGGGCATATACCTGGAGCAAACTCTAATTCAAAAAGATACATGCACACCCATGTTCATAGCAGTACTATTTAAAGTAGCCAGGACATGGAAGCAATCTAAGTATACATCGACAGATGAATGGATAGGAAGATGTGTGTGTGTGTGTATACACACACACACACACACACACACACACACACACACACACAATGGAATATTACTCAGCCATAAAAAAGAATGAAATAATGCGATATGCAGCAACATGGATGGACCTAGAGATTATCATACTAAGTGAAGTAAGTCAGACAAAGAAAGACAAATATAGTATGATATCACTAATTTGAGCAATCTTAAAAAATGATACAAATGAACTTATTTACAAAACAGAAATAGACCCACAGACATAGAAAATTAACTTATGGTTACCAAAGGCGAAGGCCAGGGGGTAGGGATAAATTAGGAGTTTGGGATACACACTACTATATGTAAAACAGATAACCAACAAAGACCTACTATATAGCACAGGGAACTATACTCAATATTTTGTAATAACCTAAAAGGGAAAAGAATGTGAAAAAGAAAAAGCCATATATATACGGCTGGATCACTTTGCTGTACACCTGAAGCTAACACAACATTGTAAATCAACTATACTTCAAAAAGAAAAAAGAACCTGTTACTTGAAGATAGCGACTCTGGTGATATTTTAGAACAACAATAAATTGAGCACCAGAAATTAAAATAAGAAGAAGGTCAAGTTAAATGACACTGTGAGAAAGCAATCAGACAACTCCAGAATGTGGGGAGTCTGCCCTTCAGTCTCTTAATTTAGTGGTGAGGAAACTGTTTGAAGAATCAAAGACTAAGGAGACATCGCAACCGAAAGTAATGAGCAAAACTTGAAAGATCTTCATTTAAAAAATAAAGCTATAAAAGACTATCTTGGGACTGGAGAAATTTGAAAATGGCAGGAATATGATATTGGCATTAATTTTCTTAGGTGTGATGATGTTATTGTGGATATATAGAAGGGAGAATGTCCTTATTTTTAGGAACTGCATGTTCAAGTATTTAGGAATGAAATGTCATGATGCCTACAGCTTAATTTCAAATGGTTCATCATCACACACACACAAAATGTATGTATATACAGAGAGAAAACAAACGTAGCAGAATGTTAACAGCTGGGACAGCCAGGTAAAGGGTATATAAATTTTCATTGTTGCTTTCTTCAACTTTTCTATAGATTAAAATTTTTCAAAATAAAAAGCAGGGAAAAATAAAATTACAATGGAAAAAATTAAATTAAGGCTTACAGGAATTGCCTACATTCTTATCATAAAGTTCTGCGTAGGAAATTTTCCACTGCAGCTCTATTTTAGGGATAAAAATAGATTCCTGGAAACAACCTAAATGTTGTTTAAGGAAATGGATGAACAATTTATGATCCATTCATACAACAGAATAAAGAACCACTGAGAGAGAGACAAACACATACAGATATGACTGTCTTAGACAGAAACTAAGTAGTTAGGAAATAGAATTGGAGAATGAACTTCCGCCATATACTCCTTTATACTTTTTTTTTTTTTTTGGTACGCAGGGCTCTCAAAGTTCTAGACTTTTCATTTAAAGATTAAGAAATGGAAAAAAATAAGATAAAATAAAATAAAGATGAAGAAATGGAATTCCATGAGACTGTAAGTCAAGGGTTGGCAAACTATAGCCCACAGGTCAAATCTGGCCCACAGCCTATTTTTGTTTTTTTTTTTCATATTTATTTAGTTGCACCTGGTCTTTGTTGCCACACGTGGGCTCCTTAGCTGAGGCATGCATGTGGGATCTAGTTCCCTGACCAGGGATTGCACCTGGGCCCCCTGCATTGGGCGCGCAGAGTCTTACCCACTGCACCACCAGGGAAGTCCCAAGCCTAATTTTTATAAATGAAGTTTTACTGGAACACAGTCATGCCTGTTAGTTTACATAACATCTATGGCTGCAACACAGGTGATATGTAGACAGTTGAGCTGAATAGTTACTATAGAAACCATATGGCCCAGAAAACCTAAATCATTTACTCTCTTTCCAGCCTCTGGTATAAATGGTTAGAACACTAGGGGGTGGCATCACTGGGATTTGAACCCTCAACTTCCCATCCTCAGGACTGAGCATTTCTGCTTTTTCCAAATTCCACACTAGACACTACATTTCTTGTGCCATGTCTGAATTGTCTTTATACCCCTAGCAGCTAGCACAGTGCTTGGCAATAGAAGACACTCCAAGTGTTCTCAGTGACCATGTATTAACTTCATAATCAGAAACAAAGAAACAATCCCAAAGGGGACTAGAAGAGAGATACTAGGAAAAGGGATCTGGGTAGAATAGAGCCAACCGACACTCTCAAACACAGTGAGAACCCTGCAAGCCCAAGTTCAGAAGTGACCCAAGATATTCCGAAACACAGGTGGGCCTGGCTGAGCCAGGAGTGACTTACTGACCTCTGCGGGTGGAGCACTACGAGGAAAGCCAATAAAGAATGCAATGAAGCCTTTAACATAAAAGACGGACATGTCAAACAGGGAATGTTCTAGAAGACAAAGTCATATTTACCGTGCAATGCTGATTGTCAGAGGTATTATTGCCAAGCACAGCCCAATCAGTAACACCAACAGGAAGAAGAAATTAGAATTAGATGCTCTGAACTGCCTCGGAGAGGGTCTGCAGGTGTAAAGAAGACTTATCTAAGGGGAGAGGAAGAAAGAGGAAAAATTAAGAGCACAGCTTCCCTGAGGATAAATGAGCACAGTCATGTTTTATAGAATGTAAATCGGTATAATCTTTCTAGAGTAGTCAGCAGTATAGACCAAGATTTTAAAAATGGGTCAAAAAATAAGTATATGGATATTTACTGTTACAGTTGTTAATAACAGGGAATAACTGAAAGCAACCTAAGTAGCTACCCAAGGGGTTCCTTAAAGGTTAAAGTGCATCTACACAATGGAAAATCACATAGCCCTTAGAAAAGCTTTATATCCTACACAGCACTGTGAAATGAAAAGCATAGATTCCAAAACTCTGTACTGTATGATCTTGTTTAAGTTTTTTTAGTATTTTTTTAAACATTTTACTGTAAACTTCTTTCTTTTTTTAGCTTTACTGAGGTATAATTGACAAATAAAATGGTAAGATACTTAAGAGCGTACAATGTGATGATTTGAAAGAATTCGAAAAGTATTTATTCTCTACAGGGGTTTAAATAGGTACTAAATATATACACACCAAAACAGGAGATATTTGCTTGAATTTTACAAGCATATGTATTTTTCCTATATATTAAAAATAAATATTTCCATTGAGGGAAAAAAGACTTGAAGGAGAAACCAGGTGGGGCCGGGGAGAGGGGTACAGTAACAGGCATCCAATTCCTCCTTAACATTCTAGAAAGCTACAGCCTCGGGAAGGGGCATCAAGTTCCTGTGACTGCAGCAGCTGGAACATCTTGTGAGCCGAGGGCACCGAGCACCAGGGACACTTGGTGTCCTGTTAGGGTGTCTGGGGGCAGGTGGCCAGTCAGACTGGGATGTCAGAACTCAGTCCAGTACCTGTGACCCATTCCATTACCCCTACGCTGTCTTTACTGGGCTACACGCTAGGAAACCACTGCCTAACATATTTTCTGGAAGAAGAACAAGTTCCTCTGAGCTTTCTCGCATCCATCTCTCCCTTGGTGACTTCAGCCAATTTCAGTTTCCAAATGAAAGCATCAGAACATTCTTCAAAGGCCAAAACACCCAGGTAGAAAGTATGACCCAATTCAAGGCCCTGCCTACTGGATTAAGAGCTTAGGCTCTGGAGTGAGGTAAACCTGGGTTCAAATCCCAGGAGTCATTTATAAGCTGTGTGAGCTTGGACCAGTTACTTAACCTCTCTAAACTTCAGCTTCCTAATTTATAAAATATGGTTACTAGCAGTGCCTACTTCAAAGGGTGTATCGTTGTCATTGTTATTACTACTATTATTACTCCCATTTATGAATCCTCAGGGCTTGGCATAATAGGTGGTAATAATGTCAGGGGTTATTAACAGAGGCTACCTCTGGAAGAAGGGATGGAATACCTATCTGTATTGTTTAAATGTTTAATAGTGAGCATATATTGCCTCTACAATAAAGAAAAAGTTTGGTTAATAAGCCCAGATAAGTTAGTCCTCTATAGAGCTACTTCACCCATTAAGCACTTAGTTCAGGTACAATGCCTAGGGCCTGTGAGCTGTTTGAGGAGCTGCACAAATAATTGAGAACTGAAAATAAATGCACCAGCTCCAAAATCCAACAGAAAACTACAAAACTTTAGTTAATAAACCTTTTGTTAAACATCACCAAAATGAACCACTGTCAACTGACTGATCAACTGCAACGCAACTCTTAGTTACATACAAAAAACATTTTTTAAAATCACAGGAGCAAAATCATTCCTAACAAAACTCTCAAAATGACAAAAATGTGAAAATCCATTCAAAGTCTTTTTTCCAGAATAAAAATATGTATCAAATAAGGGATGCAATTTTGATACATCTAATGGGATGTGGGTGGGCTCCAAGCATGTGTGCCGAATGTCTCGCAAGGTCAAGGATGGTCTCAGTTACTGACCCCTCAACCCCACCTCTCCTTACCTCTTTCACGTAAAAGATGATAATGAACTTCAAGGTTGCAACTGCAGGAAGAAGGGGTGAGAAGAAGGCTCCAATCCAGCAAATGGTTTGCCCATAAACGATCCCTAGAACATTATCAGGGATAGCAAACTCCTGCTGTCCCCAGCACTGAAACAGCTTCCAAGAGGAACAGTAGGTCACCAGGATCCTGGAAACAAACAGGACCATTTATCACCTGGACTACAGTGTCGGCCAAGGCCACAGAACCACATCCACAAAATTAGGGCTGTTTCCACACATACTTCTTATGGAAACTGGTTAGTCATATGTCTAGAAGATGCAGAATACCCTGAACTCTGGAATCATTAACACCAGGGCCCAAGTCTCAGACCTACAGCTTATCAGCCAAATAACGTTCGATAAGGCTCATTCTTCTCATCTGGAATGTGAGGGGATTATAATACAGCCTACTTCCCTGCACTGTAGTTGATAGTAAATGACACGGGCAGTCTCTGTGCTCTAGTTTGCCACTCAACCCAAAAAGTATTGAGCTACTGTGCATCCACACAGAAAATGGCTTATGAGGACCCTACCACCCTGCATGCTACTCCCTGGAATCCTAGAAGCTTTCTACAAAAACCCTAGGACCAGGGGCCTGAGATAAACACACATAGTTGTTCACTGTAGCATTACCACATATTAGCAAAACTACTGGAAACAACCTAAATGCCCATCAGTAGGGGCTGCATCGACAAATCAGAAGCCATGGGTACAGTGGAATAACGTACAGTCCTTAAAGCAAGAGAGGAAAATCCACGTGCCTTGACAGGGAAAGTTGTTCATGGTAGTTTGTTTGTATGGGGGAGAAAAAGCAAGCTGCGGACCCATGTGGATGTACCATGATCCCATCTGTGGGGTAAAAAAGAACACTTCCAGCAAGACTCTGTGTTTACTTACACATGTATTTATACAAATGTGTGTTTTTAGTTTTAAGGACTGCTGGATCTACCCCAAAGTGTTAACAATGGTCACCTCCGTGGAGTGGGGTGGGACTGGGAAGTAGGGGTAAGGTAACAAAAGACAATTCTCACTATTCCCCGGATTTCTGTATTTATTTAAGTTTAAATATTAAAAAACTTTAATAGGCACATATTCACATCATATTTGTGTAATTTTTTAAAAGGACAGTTTCTTTTTTAATGTTGACTTTTAAGGGCTTTCTGGACTTCTGGCATATACCAGGAGAATTTGTACATGTGGGTAAAAAAGTGACTAAGTGAACAGGGTTTCACTTAAGGTTCAAGGAGATGCTGAGAATAATTTTTTTTTTTTAAGGACAGCATAGTAATGACAATCCTGATGGTGACAGTTAATGTTTTGTTGAGTTCTGTGGTGTGGAGTGTTCTTAGTACTTTTATCTGCATTTTGTCATTTAATCCTCACAGCGGTGCTATGAGGTGGGCACTGCTACTATTCCCATTTCACAGGTAGGAAAACAGGCACAGAGCTTAAATAACTTGCCCTCAGTCACATGACTAGGAAGCGGCAGTGCTGGGTCTTAAACCCAGACTAGGAAATGTGGCATCCACTGCAGCCCGGAGGGGCTGGCAAGACGTCACCCCACGGCAGCCCCGCGGAAAGCAGCACCATTTCTGCTTCGTGCTGCCTTTCAATGGGGCACATCATGGACCAGGGGGAGGTGATGGCCTGGAGCTTTTTCAAAGTCACCAATGGCTGTCAGTGGTTCCCAGGATGCGGAATCATCCAGCACTTTGTGAAGAGCAGCTGTGATGGGAACCTGTGGTGGGGATGAGGGAAAGGGTGAGGGGGTAGGGGGAGATAAGAGGGGTACCCCTCACACTTACTTTCTAGGAAAATCCACAAAAAGTGTCACAGCCAAGATGATGATGAGGTCAAAGATCATCAGCTTGTACATTTCCTGCCCAACTTGGGTCTCCCAGCACTGAAACCCAGAGAGAAATGAGCCTGACTCGGAGCAGAAAAAGCCAGGTTCTCCCAATGCCATGTCCAGCCCCCGATCCTGCTGCCTCTGGAAGGCATCGGCAGATGCTCCTCTGAGCTCCAGCACAGACTTTGGTTTTCACGCCCTTAGAATTAGAAGTGCCTGGTGTGCCAGACTCTGCTACACAGCAAGAATGAGGATCAACTGGGATTCAAACCCTTGGCTTCATGGGCTGTTCTCTCGACCCTAATGCTACCACCCCCAAATGACCCACCGAGCAGGATGCCCATCCCCGCAGCCTCACCGGGTAGAGTTTCTGGTTGTAGCCACAGAGCTCACATGGGTAGTTATCGCAGGATGTAATCTTGGAGTCCAGAGTGAACACCAACACACAGATGGTGGCTAGCCGCATAAAAACACACCTGCAGGGAAGAGGGTAGGAGAGAGGATGGGAGGAGAAGGGCTCAGGGCAGGCGGGCCCCTTGGAACAGGGCTGGGGTGCAGAGAAGCTGCCTTTCTTAACAGCAAACCTACAAATGGGCACAGAGTTTCTGTTTGGGATGATGAGCAAATTCTGGAACCAAACAGTGGCAATGGTGGCACAACACTGAGCATGTACTTAACGCCACTGAATTGTACACTTAAAAGTGACTAAGATGGTAAATTTCATGTTATATGTATTTTACCACAATAATCAGATCAGAAAGTTGGGAACTCCTGAATCCAAGATGATGTAGCCACGCTGAGAACAATTCCTGGAAAGAACTAATTGAATCTTCTAAGTATCAGCTTTGAGAGATGGCTGATATACTGAGAAGTGAAAAAAATACAGAGTTTCACGTAGATACAATCCTATTTTTAAAAGAAAACAAAACGTGTGAACGTTGGCATGAACAACAGGAACCGTGAAGATGAGGGCTGCTGGGGGAAAATGGATTCAAAAGAGGAGGGCAGAGGGCTCATTTTTTTTTTTTTTTAAAAAAAGCTTAAAAAAAAAAAAAAAAAAAAAAGATGCTTCATCTATTGCTTGGTTTGTAATAAAAAAAAGAAATGATATAGAAACGTTAAAAAGTGTGTGGGTAGGGGAGCAAACCCACACCATCCACCTGACATGCTGTGCCTCCCTCGGGGCGGACGTGAGTACCTATCACCACCGAAGAGGTTTCCATAACTAAAAACTGAAACGGAATCTAATAAAAAGTCTCAATCCACATTTGAGGAGGGATACAGGAAAACAAAAGACACCATGACGAGGCAATGAACTAAATCCAAAGTAGAGAACATTCTATAGGACAAACACCTCAGCTTCTCCCACAAATCAATAACATAATACAATGGGGGAATTCTTGAAAGAATAAAGGGGACTTAAGAGACATAACAACCCAACACAGCATGATGCCTTTCTTTGGGTCTTGGTTTGAATAAACCAACCATAGAAATCTCTCTGCAACTCCATCAGGGGACTGACTTAATTCTGTGAGGTGTGATGACGATTATGTTTAAAAAGAAAAGTTCTTGTCACTTAGAGATATACTGAGCTGTTTACAGGTGAAATGACATGTTGCCTGAGATTTGCTGAAAATAATCCAGCAGAGTGGGGGGGACCGCATGAAACAAGACTAGCAAAACGTTGGTAAATAGTTGAAACTAAGTGATGGGTACACATGGGGGTTCATTATACTGTCCTGTTTGAAAATTTCCAAAATAAAAAGATTTGTTTAAACAAAGATGCAAATGCCATCTGAGGCATTTGAGAAGCAGACAGAAAACATTCCAGTGTCACACACTCCCTACCTGGTCCTCCTTAACTCATGTGTGTTGACTCCCTGGGCCCAGCTTTACACCTGCCATTTCTTTATTTTTTATATTATTTTTTTAGGAAACTGAATATTTGTTTAGTATGAGAAGAGACATTACAACAAATTATAAAGAGTCAGTGGTAGCTCGCTGCGGGCCTCTCAGGCCGGTGATTTGCCCACGCGCCTCCATGAGCTTGGCCCACGGCCTCTGACAGCGCCCACGTGAGGGCCCCGGGAGCCGGCAGGCAGCAGTCCTCGCCAGGGACCCTCCAGCAGGCCCAGGGGGACAAGTGTGGCTCTAAATCCAGCACGTGCATATTGAAGCAAGTGAAAGGATTTAATATGAAGCACAGAAGCAGATAATGCCGAAAAGCAAGCAGTAGTTGGGACACATTTAGTGAGTGGGGCAGCATTTCCTTCTCCCACTGCTGCTGAGATGGCGGAAATCAGTCGAGCTCAGTATGAAATGGAATACACCGAAGGTATTATTAGTCAGAGAATGAGGGTCTTGGAAAAATTAAAGGTAGCACCACCAAATGCTGACCTGGAACAAGGATTCCAAGAAGGAGTTTCAAATGTTAGTGTGATTATGCAGGTTCCAGAGAGAATTGTTGTAGCAGGAAATAATGAAGACATTCCATTTTCAAGACCAGCAGATCCTGACCTTATACAGTCAACTCCCTTCAAACCTCTGGCACTAAAAACACCACCTCGTGTGCTTACGCTAAGTGAAAGACCACTAGATTTTCTGGATTTAGAAAGACCTCCTCCAACCCTTCAAAATGAAGAAATCTATGCAGTTGGCAGGCTAAAAAGAGAGCGCTCTATGAGTGTTCGCCTAAACGGACAGCTGGTCAGGACTGACTCCATGTACGGCATTTCAGATACAGATACAACGATTGAAGGAACCTCAGATGACATGACTGTTGTAGATGCAGCTTCATTAAGATGAAAGATAATCAAACTAAATAGACGTCTACAACTTCTGGAAGAGGAGAACAAAGAACGTGCTAAAAGAGAAATGGTCATGTATTCAATTACTGTAGCATTCTGCCTCCTTAATAGCTGGCTCTGGTTTCACCGCTAGAGGTAACCCCAGCTCTCAAAAATACTGTTTCAACAGCTGGAAATAAAAAGAATTTGCAAACTTCTTTGTTTCTGTCTTTGCATTGTATGCCGTTTTACAGTCCATGCCCTGAAACGTATTTCCCCCAGAAAGGAGGTGGGGAAAGACTTATATTTGCAGAAGTAAAGGTATATTCTGTCACTTGACTGTATATAGTTTTAACCAGTTTTGCCATAACACCTACTTAAAATTCTCCCTTTTCATGTTTTGTAAATAGGATCTAGTTTGTTTCGGTTTTATTTAAGGAATTTTTTTTGCCTCATCAATCTGCAGAGCTAATTCTATGAATGGGAGAGAAAAAAGTGTATAGGAATTGGATTTAGAGAAGTGTCTGTAAAGGAAAAATAATACTTTATTTTGTCCTGTTTCTCAAACACTGTTAGAGTAAACAGTTTAGTTAATAGACATTTTTGCATCCACATTTCAACATTAACACTACTGAAGTCATGGTCTGGTGTCAGATTTAATAAACTCAAGCCACCTCATGTTTCATGATCACCTTCAATAAAATAATTCCTAACATTTTCAGCAGTTTATCTAAGATGTGAGCAAAATGTGCATTTTTATTTTAGTTTTGCAGATGGTTTTCTATAAAGTACATTTTTACTAAGTCCATGTGTGAATGACTTAAAAAACTATAGAATAAGGTACAAATGTAGTGTATTTAATAAACTGTCAACCAAAAAAAAAAGAGTCAATGGTAGCACACACAGTCGGTGACTGGGCCACATTTTTCTCAGCACTCACTCCAGCAAAAGTCTCAGGTTCCTACTGCAAGTTCCTACTGTAACTCTCGTCCCAAGGCCATGCATGGGCCTAGTGGGGTAGAAGTGTGAGGGAGTTAATGCCCCTGGGAGCCAGCCACCCTTAGGCAGGGAGGCCAAATACTTGCTGGAGGACAAACACTCCTGCATAGGAAAAGTCTAAGATATTTTCCACGCAAACTCCCAGAGTTGTCCCATAGGACTGAGCCCCAGTTGCAACTTGCCAAATAACATACCCTTTATAAGGTGCCTTCCCTTCTCTCTCTCACTTCCTCACTCTCCTGCTGGTATACACTTGTCTTTCTAACATCTTAAGAGCAACATTTCTTCCAAGGGCCCCACCCTATGCCCTCAGCTGTTGATGTGCTAATACATGAAAAAAATATAGATGCTCAAGTCAAAGAGATTTCCCTGCATATGCAAACTCTGATTCATTCATGGGGGCTATCTGAAGGCTGAAGAGGATTCTTGGCTCAGCAGGGAAAGGTACCACAATGGATTAGCAATGTCTGCCGTGCGCAGGGGAGAGGACAAGTGGTGACGTGCTTGGCATGTCTAGGCATTACCTAAGGATTGTCAGCCGGATCTCAAAGCCTGGGGAATAATCCTCATAGTGGATGATCTTGGCAAAGATTATTGGGGTGATAAAATTGGCCAGCGTGATCACAATAGAAGGCAGGTACAATATCAGGAGGTTCTCTCCAAAAACCATCTTGTCAATTTCCTATGAAGATAACAGAACTGGTCAGGAGTATAATAATTTGCATCACAAATGAACTGACCTTAAAAGAACTCAACTGTATGTATGTCAAGTAATATGGTGAACACCTTAAACTTATACAGTATTGTATGTCAATTATATTTCATTAGAACTGTAAGGGAGAAAAAAACCCCAAACATGTTTAGCAAACAAAACAAAACATTTGTTTCATTCAACATGGCACCTAAAACTAAGCCATCTCCTTCCTTGGGTGTTCAAACGGAGGAACCATGATCTAGTACCATACTAGAAGAAAACTGAGCTCTACTGGATTTATTAAGGTGAAATATAAAAAATCCATGTATTCTGTATCAATGGGCAACTGAAAGCATTTTCAAGGCTGAACTAATTGACTTGGAACAGCCATTCTCTCCTCCTTTCATAATAACAGATTATTTAGTCACATATATGGCTATCTGAGATAAAACTAAATTTCCTAGGTAATTTGACTGTCTTCCTAGGTAAATGGCTCTCTGACTAAATTCTGGCCAAAGGGATATAAGAGGAAGTGTTAAGTGCAACCTCCAGGTCCTGCCCTTGAAGGGAAGGGGTGTGCTCTCATCTCCTTCACTTCCTTCCCATTGGCTAGAATGTGAACGTGGTGAGCTACCCGGTGCCATACAGAAGAAGACCACATTCTAAGGATGGCAGAGCTACAAGATGGAAGGAACTTGGGCCCCTGATGATTGATTTCATGAAGCAGAGCCACTAGACCAACCTGGATTTTTATTTATTTTTTTTTAAATTTGTTTCGGCCGTGCTGCAGGATGCGGGATCTTAATACCCCAACCAGGGACTGAATCTGTGCCCTCTGCAGTAGAAGCGTGGAATCTCAACCACTGGACTGCCAGGGAAGCCCCCAACTTGGATTTTTAAAACCACTGTTATTTTAGGTAAACTGAGGCCCCAAATAGTAAGCTGTGCAGTTGGGGGTTAGATCCAGGCAGTCCAGCCTGGATTTGAACATTGTAAACTCTAGGAGGAGGAGGTACCCCCAACACTCTATTTTGGATGCTTTTTGTTTTTCTATTGAAAGTGGAAACTAGTCACTCTGATTTTAGGTTCTCTGTCATATCAGCCAAACTTATATCCCCATATGTAAAACAGAATGATGATAGTATCCACCTGAGAGGTTTGCAATACACTTAGCATACATAACGTCCAACGGGACTAAAAGTTAACTTGACTTTCACGGAGCACTTACTTTTTTCATGTGTTCTTGAGAGAATATAGTCGCTCTATAGATTGCATAAAAGCATGCCGCTAAAACGGCCAGCACGATACAGTTCAAAAACAGTCTCAAAGAGTAAATCCGTATCGTTTCTTCTGAGGTCCTTTCTGCTATTTTCTGCCGTATTCTTTCTTCCTCCAGATCTGCCTGAGAACAAAAGAAAGCTCATTTGTGAGCACTGCGATGAAGGGATATTTAGGGGTGGAAACTGTGACTCACCGTCATACTCTCCCTCTCGATCTTTAAAGTTTCCTAAATATTCATCTCCCCCAGGGATACCCTCCTGGACCAAGCCCAACCAGTTTCCATGTCTCCTAAATGAAGGCAGACCTTCTATTTAAGATTGAAATTAGACTCCACAATAAATGTGGAAACAGAACTATAACCTATTCAGGACATTACCTATATGTTACTATTACCTATATGTTATTTCTTTAAACAAATAATACACTTCATTTGATTCCTTCCATCTCACTTCATTAAACTTTTGATATCATTGTCTCCTCCTTTTTTCAGTAGGTTTGATCAAGATGCTATTTGTTACTCCTTTTCTCCTGATTAATTTGGAAATTCCGCTTTTTCATATTCTCTCCACTCCACCTTATTATCATAGCATTCTTAGTCCTATTTCTTCTGGTTTAAGAGATGTTTATGACAGGTTCTCATCAAGCAGAAAAATAACCGTACAAACCAACAAGGACCTACTGTATAGGACAGGGAACTCTACTCAATATTCTGTGATAACCTGTATGAGAAAAGAATCTAAAAAAGAATGAATATATGTATATGTATAACTGAATCACTTCGCCACACACCTGAAAGTAACACAATATGGTAAATCAACTATACTCCAGTAAAATTAAAAAAAAAAAATAACAGTTTCCTTCAACTAGGATTAAAATAAGTTTTCTAAATTAAAACAAAATCAAAAAATAGTACAAGGTGATGGGGGAGAAGGGAAGATACCACCTCTTTTCCCAGCCCCAGTTCACCAGCTTCATGCTTGGGGCTAAGGTGATCAACCCCAGGAAGTGGTTCTCTGCAGAAAGCTCTTGAAAACTACATAGGGGCTACACAGCTAAGCACTGGGGACAGCCTGGCCCCCACCAGCTCCTTTGCAAGCTGTAACCCCACCTCCCGCCAAGAGAAACCTGAGTGGCACTCACTCGGAGCTCGTAGCGCAGGCTGCTGTGCTTCAGGTCCGCCATGCTGCGGCTGGTGATGCAGAAGTCCCAGCCCGCAAAGATCTTGTTGCAGTAACTCTGGAAGTGCTCCTCGCTCCGGATCAGATTACTTTTGAACCCTTCCACCGACCTGACCCCAAAACACGTTTATCGTTCTTATAAGACCAACAAAATACAGGCCCATGGATATGCTTTGTCAAAAATTTACAAGTTACACATAGCTGCATCTTCCACCCATTTTGACATGCTTGGTCAAGTTTTGGATCGTTCTAAATATGTGGCAGCTAACCAGGCATCTCATTGTTGAAAATCACTTCCTTTCATCCATTCAATGGCTTCTTTCACAGCTGGAATAAAATCCAAACTCTTTTAATACACCCTAGAGGTCCTGCGTGACCCTGCATGGCGCCATCTTTCCTCCCATAGGGCCACTCTGCTGCAATGACAAAGGCTTTTTTCCTATCCATAAACACACAAACCTCTCCTCCAGCCTCAGCGTCTTTGCACCTGCAGTTCCCTCTGCCCTCTCCTCTTCCCATGGCTGCCTCCTTCTTATCCCTCAGGTTTCACTCAAATATCCCCTCCACAGATTCCCCACCATCCCATCTAAAGTTGTGACTCCTGCTTCAAGTCAGTCTCTTTAATTTCCTTCACGGCAATAACCTAATCTCCAATCACCTCATTTATGTGTTTACTGCTTGTAGCCCCTTACCCTGACTAAATTTTAAACTCCTTGAGGGCAGGTACCCTGGCTGTCTTCCCACCTTTATATCCGGAATGCCTGGATATAAATATGGCCACTATCCATGGATACTGGATACATGGATACATGCATGAATAAATGACTTAAATAGTAAAATAACCAAATATTTAGCGAGCACCTGTTTTGGTCAGATGTCACCCTGTTGCACAAGTTCATAATCATTACTCATTCAAATGCTTTCCTGGAAAAAAATACACTCTGGCACTTGGCATAAAAACGTCAAATGCCACACACTCTGTAGACAAACCAGGGTATTTTTAGGATTTGCTACTCAGTTGTGAAGACAATAGAAATGAAAGGAATTATAGCAATCAGTTGTTCTGCCAAAGGTTCACAGCAAAGAATTTATGTCAGAACCAGCTGGGGTGCTTTTCCAAAATGCAGACTCCTGGGTGATTTCATATCCTGAGATTTTTAACTCAGTAGGTCTCATGGAGGGGGGGGTCCAGAAATATGCTATTTATAAAGCTCCATGGTGATTCTGAGGTCCCACCCCAATTGAATGGTCTGATTTAGACCAAACCTCCATTTTACAGGTGAGAAAGCTAAGATCTAGAGAAGGGAAAAAGTATTTCCCTAGATCCAAAGAGCTAGTGACAGAACTGGGGCTAGTACAATGTTTCAGTTAATCCTCCCAACAACCCTTCTAGGTGTGTGCATTTCACAGACAAATAAAATGAGGTTCACCGAGGTGAAGCCACATTTGAACCTTGGTCTCTCGACCCCTAAGTCCACCCCCATTGCCACCCTGTAGCGCTTCCTCCTCCCCGGGTAGGCCGCTCCCCATTACTTCACAGCCACCCTCCCTGCAGGCTTCCCCACGAAGCAGTCAAGGCCCGGAGGCGCAGAAGCTTGAGCAGGACCCGGAGGCGGCTTCACTGTTCAGCTGGTAAAGCTTGTTCTTCAGGGCCCCTTCCAAGGCCCCCGGAGCGCCTCTAGCAATGTGTTCCTATGGCCTTGTTTTGATTTTTTATCATTTACAAAAGATACTTTCATGTTCTTTGTCTTACAGATGGCCCCTCCATACGGTCTACACTGCCGGTCCATAAAACTTGGATCTGCCCTTGCCGTAAGCACACAACAGCAAAGCCAGAACCCCAATCAACCAACATTTCTTTACCGAGCATCTCTCAGCCCTCAAAATGAGCCACTGCTCCTCTTTGCCAGTATGCTGCCGGTTTCTGTGGGGGATGGACACACACCAGTTCATTTTCATCTCACAGATCCTGACTCAGGATACGAGTGCCCAGCTGGGCTCTGGGGTTTTCTCTGTGGTGGTGAACCCTGGTCTCCATGGAGGACAGACTCAGACACCAAAACCCTGGTCTCTTCTACACCTGTGGTAAGGAGCTTCACAGCCCCATGGCTTATAAGCACTGCCCGGCTCTCACAGGCACAATGAAGTGGGTAAGAGAGGTGCCCATCCAAGCATTCCCCTTGGGGCAGAGACAGTAAGCCGTCCATCAGGAATGGGTGGTTCTCCTTTCATAGTGTAGCGCTAGTGCTGGGAAGCGGCTGCCAGCCAAGGACAACATTTCCCAGCCTCCCTTTCAGTGAGCCGTGGTCATGTGACTAAGCTATAGCTGATGGAATGTGAGTGACGTTCTTCACTCTCAGGCTGGGCCCAGAAACACTTACCACGTGATACTCCTCCAAGGTGGTTTTCCCTTCCAGCCCTCAAGAGGAACAGCTTAAAAAGCCACATGCTGACGATGGCTGAGCTTCAGTCACCTTGAGTCCCAGCAGGACTGAGAAGGAGTCTTCCACACTAACCTGCGGCCCACTAAGAACTTCATGGGAGAAAGATTTACAACTTCTATCGTGTTGGGCCACTGTACTTCAGGGGATAGTTGTTTGTTAAAGTAATTTAAAGTAATTAATAATCCTCACTTTTCTTGGGAATTGGCACCTCCCACTAAAATGCCTGCCTACCACGTGAAATGCCACGTTCTCATATGACCCTAACCCACTGGCCACAACTGAAGGGTCAGAATTGAGTACCTGAATGAAGCAGAGCCAGCAAGTCTCTTCAAAGGATTTCTGAGCCTGTGACCCTGGGAGTACACATAAGGAAGCTGCCACCAGAAGAATCAGAGATGCAGGAGCCCTTGCTTTGGGTTGTTTTGAATCCATTCCTATATCCTTGTCCTTCCTGTAATATGGAGTTTCCTCCCTTCCTTGGTTCTCTCAGCCACTCAATTCCCCTTTAGCCCAGTTAGTCAGAGCTGGGTTTCTGCCACTCGCAACCCAGTAGAGACCTGGTTAGCATACATACCGGATCAAAGATAAGGTTGGTGGGACTTCCCTGGTGGCGCAGTGGTTGAGACTCTCAACCAATGGCAAGCGGACTCCGCTTGCCAATGCAGGGGACACGGGTTCGAGCCCTGGTCCGGGAAGATCCCACATGACGTGGAGCAGCTGGGCCCGTGAGCCACAACTACTGAGCCTGTGCTCTAGAGTCCACGAGCCACAACTACTGAGCCCACGTGCCACAACTACTGAAGCCCACGCACCTAGAGCCCATGCTCCGCAACAGGAGAAGCCACCACAACGGGAAGCCCACGCACCGCAACGAAGAGTAGTCCCCACTCGCCGCAACTAGAGAAAGCCTGTGCACAGCAACTAAGACCCAACGCAGCCAAATATAAATAAATAAATAATAAATTAAAAAAAATAAAGGGCTTAGGCTTGATAGATTTAAAAAAAAAAAAAGATAAGGTCGGCAGAATGGTACTGGCAAATGTGTTCACTGATGACTGACTGAAGACTCTGGGCTGCTACTCCAGCTCCCAGATGCTGCCTCCATCCTCCAGGTGTCCACAGCCTCCAACACACTCACAAACCTTTTTCCACAAAGCTCAGCCCTGCACTCTGCTCATCCTTTGGGCAATGGCTCTTGGAGTCCATGGACCTCCACGAGACTCCAGCCATCAAGAATAATTCAAAGAGAACACAATGACAAGATAAACTTTACCTTTTCACTATCCAAAGAAGGCTCAGGGCCAGGTAGGCAACTGTGCTTAACACATAAGCCAGAGGCAGATCATAGATGAAGTTCTGAAATTTCACCCCGTCAATGGTGTAATGTCCATAAAAGAGGCAGGTGTCCGCCAAGAAACCCTGGAACAAAGCCAAGGGCAGGAGGTCAGATTAGTGAGTTGACTGCAGGGAACCAGGAAGCCAGTCTCTGCCTCAAGGAACTCACATTCCAGTGTCACTGTTCATCCCTGAATTCCCCAGAGACTGGAAAAATTCCAGATTTGCAGCAACATGGATGCAACTAGAGATTACCATGCTAAGTGAAGTCAGACAGAGAAAGATAAATACCACATGATATCACATATGTGACATCTAAAATATGACACAAATGATCCTATTTATGAAACAGAAATAGAGTCGTGGACATAGAGAACAGACTGGTGGTTGCCAAGGAGGAGGAGGTTGGGAGAGGGACGGAGTGGAAGGCTGGGTTAGCAGATGCAAACTATTACATATAGAATAGATAAACAACAAGGTCCTACTGTATAGCACAGAGAACTATAGTCAACATCCTATGAAAAACCATAATGGAAAATATAAAAAAAAGGGCGTATACGTGTGTGTGTGTATATATATGTGTATATATATCTGAATCACTTTGCCCTACAGCAGTAATTAACACAGCACTGTAAATCAACTATACTTCAATTAAAAAATTAATTTAAAAAATAATTTAGACCAATTAAAAAAAAATCCAGAGATATATGGGGTGCTCAACTAGAGTTTGGGGAATAAAGCACAGATAAAGCCTGAGCATTAAAAATACACAGGGGGAGCTTCCCTGGTGGCGCAGCAGTGCCCTCTGTCCCACGTGCCGCGGAGCGGCTGGGCCCGTGAGCCATGGCCGCTGAGCCTGCGCGTCTGGAGCCTGTGCTCCACAGCGGGAGAGGCCACAGCAGTGAGAGGCCCGCGTACCGCAAAGAAAAAAAAAAAAAAAGAAGTCCATGTAAGTGCAGAAGAAAGGTTGAGAAAGATATGAACCATGGTGTTAAAGGATTGGTGGTCTCTGGGAAGAGGTAATTTTATTTTTTACTCTATAAGTCTTATATTTTTATGATAACCATGTATTCTTATACTGAGTACTTAAGTAAATTTTTAATAGAAAAACAAACATGTAGAAACAGAAGACTCCATCTTTTCTTTAACCCTCCTGAAGCTGGGGCACACAGGCCATAAAACTGTACAAAACATGTTTTTATTGCCCCAGGTTGGTGTCAGGACTGTCATCAATCTCTCCTACAAAATAAAGTTACATTACAGGACAAAGGTCCACTGGGCCTGGAAAATAATTTCTCTGATACGATCATGAGCTTGCCTCAATTGTGTCTTCAGCAAAGACAAGCCACTGCTTAATCTCTCTGGCCAGCTCCCTCTTGGGCCTATAATTAAAATTTATATGTGACATGATAAAGGTTATTAACTAAAACTACTATAGTAATCATATTACAATATATAAAGGTATCAAACCAACATGTACATCCTCAAATGTATACAGTGTTATATGTCAATCACATCTCAATTCAAAAAAAAAAACAGGTAAAAGATGTAAGCATGCTACTTACTTGCTATGTTGAGGACTGTTTTTCAGTGCATAAATGTGATACGCATACTGTAATGCATTAGTGAAGATTTTAAAAACAGGAAAAAAGATGGTTGTAAAAGTGCTACTTGCTCAATATGTTCAGAATACTTTTATTTTAGTCAATGCATGGGATGTCGATTCTGTAATGTGTGTAGAAAAGTTTTTAAAATTCAGCGTGAGAGAGAAGTTGTAAGACTGCTACAGACTTGCAACCCACATGGAGAACAGAACCCTGCTATTTCCATGAATGGATGTGACAGTCATTTTGTAATACATATAGAAATGTTTAAAAACACTTGTAAGAAATATGCTGAAGTGGTATTTGCTTGCTACATAGAGAACCCTGTTCAGCGAGTGGCTGTTTTGTTCACTCTATAAACATGAACAGAAGTGTTTAAAAACACATGAAAAATATGTGTAAGGCTGCTACTTGCTTGCGTGGGTGAGAACAGTGATATTACAGGGAATGTACATGATGGCCATTCTGTAATGCATGTAGAATGGTTTTAAAAACACATACTGAAAACAAATAAATTGAAATTAACAACAATAAAATTTAATTAAAATTCAGTTTCTTGGTCACATTAGCCATATTTCAAGTGCTTAAGAGTTAGTGGCTGTCGAATTTCACAGTACAGATCCAGAACATCTTAATCACTGTAGAAAATTCATTCTTTGGGGCAGGGCTGTTTTTTATCATGCATAGTTTATTGAACATTTATGATCAAGTGCATCTAAGTCTCCTGTGAAATCTTTCCTATAACGAAGAAGATCATGGTGTGTGGTGACCTGCGACAAGGAACTTCTCTCATGGGATGTGACCTAAAGAAATGGGGCTAACAGCAGTTCTGGGATTTGATCTCACTAGCATGTGACCTTGGGTGAGTCACAGGCTTTCTTTTCTCCTTGCATAGTTTGCAAGCTTCAGTTTTCTCATTTGTATAGTGGACATTTTAACACCCACCTGACGATTCCTCTCAGTTGTTCTGAGGAAAACATGAGATCAGAGATGTAAAATCCACTTTTTCAAAACCAAATGCAGTGGACGAATTCGATGCTTTCTATTTATCGATTCAGAAATGTTCAATAGCATGGCATTTTAATACCAGTAACTTTCAGAAAGATATTTTTATATACTTGTATTTTTTAAAACATCTAAAGGAGGGGTTCTCAACCTGGGATAATTTTGTTCCCCAGGAAACATCTGGCATGTCTGGAGACATGTTTGCTTGTCACAGCAGTGGGGCTGCTACTGGCATCTAGTGGATGGAGGCCAGGGATGCTGTAAACACCCTCCAGTGCACAGGACAGGCCCACAGCAAAGGAGTGTTGGGTCCAAGGTTGAGAAACCCTAGTCCTGAAGGCAGAGACACCGCTTTTCATAGCTGCAATCTTATTTGCTAAAAAAAAGTGGGATAAAAAAAATGAAAGCACACACACAAAAACATTTTTTAGAATAAAGAAGAATTAAAAACGTTTGGAACTACTATAGGAAGGATGAGATTAATTCTACTTTAGAGCAGCAGGTTAACCTGGGATTAATAGACTTTTATGTGTGTGCACAAGTGCGGTGTGTGCATGTGCACATGTAAGGGCATGTATGCACGTGTGTACCACGCACACCTGCGTGTGTAATTGCTGGGAAGAGAAGGCACAGCTTTCATCCAGGTGGTCTAGGATTACAATATGTTAAGGTCTTTCAATGTCAGAGAAGTTAAATAAATTCTATCTGGGTTTATTTTCGCAGAAACTTCTTTCTACAGGGGAACTCAGATCTTGTTGCAGGTCAATACGAAGGTGGCAGGAATCAGGAAAAGGCCAAGGGCTGAAAGTGACAAAATACATTTCCTGTATATCTTAGCAGGGGTGGATGAACATTATCCTTGCCGATAAGGTCACTGCAAATCCTGTTTTCTTTCACTGGTACTTGTGTCAACACTCGTTTTTGATTCTCACTGCAGACATTCAGGAACCTGGTCTTTAAATTAACCTATTTCAGTATTGAGGGTCCAAATCCAGAATTATGTTAAATACTTACAGTGCCAGAAAGCAAGTCTATGATATAACTGTAAAAGTAAATGAGTCCAGAACTACTTATTGGATACACTGTGCATTGAATATCTGTAAAAAACAAAAACAAGAACATCAGTGGAAATAGCTTCAGTCTCTATAACTTGTCTATCATAATTTGTGTATATATGCTTGTATATGTATATACATTTAGATGTCATATACAATTATATATGGATATGTTTGTGAATCTGTGATTTTCTATTTGCAATCTAAACGCCAGTGCACCAAGTACAGTACCATTTTCCCCTTTCACTATTCTCTAAATACCTGGGGATATGTGTTTTTTCTATACGTTTCGTATATGGGTCTACTAACAGCACAGGCTTTCTGATTGTATTGGTATTTTACGTTTTGGCGTTCATGTTTGCACATGTTTTGGAAGATGTGGTCGATATAATTATTATTCCATTTTAAGCACATCCAGTTTTAAAAGATCTCTACACGTGTGTAAATTAACAAGCAGTTTCACTTAAAAAAAAACATATGTTTACCTACATATAATTGACCAAGAAAATTTTTGAACAGCAATTTTAGTGACACTACATTATGCTTGAACAACTAATTCACTTCCTCTGTATCAGCTATTGCTGTGTAACAGCCTTAAAGTCTCAAATGATTTAACCTCCAAACATTTATTTTCTCCTTCATGGATCTACAGTTTGAGTTCACTCAGCTGATTCAGGCTAAGCCAGGATGGACACCAGGCTCCCAGTTGGGCTGAGGTCTGCTCTACATGATTTCACTCTGGGACCAGACTGGAGAGGCAGTGGTTACCTGGGGGGGATGCTCTCCTCATGGCTCTTCTCATAAGGCAGGCCAACCACATAAAGCCATTTCAAACTAATACTCCACTAGACAAAAGAAGTCACATGGCCAAGAGCAATATCAATGGGGGCACAAAGTATTCTCTGCTCACAGTGGGAAGCTTTGCAAAGTTACAATTACAGGGAGTGACAAACTGGGGAAAATAATCCAATGTACCACCCCTTCTCTGGACCTTAGTTTCCCCTTTGTTAAAATAAGAGAGCTGAACCAGTTCCTCCAAGGCCAATTCCAGCTCTGCCATTTTATAATTCTAACGTGTGTGTTCACTTATTCATTCAACAAACACTTCTTAATTACTATGCACCAGGTACATGCTGGAGATAAAATAATGAGTAAGAAATAGTTCCTGCCTTTGAAAAGCTCACCATCAAGTGGTAGAAACGATCATTAGGAGTTAGGTGTATATAAGGTGGTCAAATGGTTGTATGAACACAGTATTAGAGGCAAAGAGGAGGGAGACAGTCACTATTTGGAGCAGAGTCAGGAAGATGGAAAGAGACAGCTGCCACTCTGCTCCTCACTCACTGTCCTCAAGCCTAGAGGTCGGCAAACTATGGCCCTTGTGCCAAATCTGGCCAGCTGCCATTTTTTGTTAATACCGTGTTATCGGAACACAGCTATGCCCATTTGGGACGTTTCTCCGTGGTCACTTTTGTGCCACAACGGCAGTACTGAATAGTTGCAACAGAGACCATATGGCCTGCCAAGCCTAAAATATTGACTATCTGGCCCTTTCCAGGAACGTGTCCACCAGCCACACCTGGCTTTTCATTTCTCTAATATGCTGAGTTATTCCCAGCTCTGAACCTTTGCAGATGCTGTTCCTCTGCATGAAGAAGCTTCCCCGAGCTCTCCAACAGCTGCCTTCTCCTTGTCCTCCTGGGCTCGCCTGACATATCCCTGCCTTCACAGAGGGCTTGGGGCACCCCTCAGCCTCCAGTGTCCTGATGTCTGACCTCTCAGCACCTTATCCTTTCCCCTCCCCCAGAGGCAAATTCATAGCTTATATACCTCTTCGTGTGGTCCCTTCCTAACGTCCATCCTCTGCTATAGTGCAGTACCCTGTGGCGGTCCCTGCTGTAGCCCCAGGGCCTGGCTCAGGGCCCAGCACACAGCAGGTGCTCAATAAACACTTGTTGAAGGAATGGAGAAGGGAAGTGAGAAGAGGAAGAAAGGGACATCTGACCCTTACCTTAAGGGACAAAGTTTACTAGGTAAGCCAAAAAAAACAAGCATGTGCAGGAGGACGATGCAGTCAGAGGAAATAATAAGGAAAGAGAAGAGATGCGTGGTGTCCACGCTCAGAGTCCAGCTTCATTTCCTCCAAGAGCGTGGCCTCCCTCCGCCCAAGGCCCTGCTCATGGCCAAAGGGAGAAGTGAACAGGCAGTGGTGTCTAGTGAGACAGAATAGCATTCAGTTCTTCTAGAAAGAAATAATACTAAAAAAAAAAAAAAAAGCTGCATTTATTGAGCACGTTCCATGGGCAAAGCACTGTATTATCTTATTTAATATTCATTTAAAAATTATGAGTATTGCTTAATCATTACTTATACTTAAGTTTTCTGTATTAAGTAATATAGAATTTATACTATTGTTTTCAATTATTTATACTTTAAATAATAAGTATTTATCATCTTTTAATGAGCTAAGTATTAAATAGTGTAGTACAACATTATTTGAATAATGAAACAATTGTTTCACTAGTTAAATCATCACCTTCATTCTACGGATAAGGAAAATGAGGCTCACAAAATCTAATCAACTAACAGAGCTGGGCCTTGAAACCGAACCCAGGGTTTTCACACAGCAGCAGGAAATATTTATCTGTGACATGGACATATTAGAAAATGAGAATGCAGCAGCAGGCATGCAGTAGGCACTCAAAGTCAGCGTTTCCACGTTATTCTTATTTGATTTTTAAGTGTAATAGAATTAAAACAAAAACAAATATGATGAGGAGGAATGTTTAGAGCCACAGAAGTGACTGCAGACGGGGCATTCTTCTGGGGAAAGGAGTCATGTGATAGAAGCAGGAGGTTTCCACTTCCAGCTCCTAGCACAGAGCCTGGTACTAGAGGGTGGTAAATAAACATCTCTGGAATGACAGAAATTATCCCCATTTGAAAAAACAGGATGCCCAGACCTGACTTACACTGAGAATTCAGTAAGAAAACACAGGTCCATTACCTGCCATAGCATCTGGCAGATGACTGATGTTTAATAAACAGCAGCCTGAGCATCACCATTATCGGAGATAAAAGCCTTGAAATAAAAGCGTCACTGGAGTCGACTGTATTATGTTTACTAAATAGTCCACTTCCCCACCCCCCATTGCTTCTCCCAAACGCCTTGCTGAACCCAGGAGTGGCGAGTGACTTGCACTGGCTAGTAAGGTGTGGCGAAAAGGATGTGTGTCATCTCCAGGCAGAAGCATTAGAAGCCAGCACGTGTTTGCCATGGCTCTTTTTCCTTTGGACATCGTGACTGTCAATGGTGCAGAGAGAGGCTGCTCCCTCAGCTTGGGCTCCAGAGTGAAGACAACATGGAACAAAGCCACCACCAAACACTGATGGACATACAGTGTGAGCAAGAAAGAAACGTTTGTGGTTACTGGGCGTTGAGTTATGGGGTCATTTGTTTCTGCAGCATAACCTAGCCTATCCTGACTAATACAGTCACCCAAGACTTAGATTATAAAGATTGCTAGAGAAAGAAGCATTGTAGCTAGGTACACAATGAAAAGAACACTCCTCATGGCAAACCAGGAGGCCTTACACTCACCCGCGCCTTTGGATGGAATGAGCACAAAGCTGCTGTTGGTGATCTTGTATCTGGTGAGCAAGACTGGGAGCAAAACCAGCATAAAGATGATCAGAAATATCACCAAATTCAGCAATACCAGGAACCGTAAGAAGGAGAAGTAGGACTGAATTCCAGTGCCGAATTTCCCTGGAAAAAAGAAATCCAGACATCACTGACCAGGAGTATTGATACAATACCCACTGTAGGTTCAATCAGCCACAGAGGGCTGAACTGAAATTGGAGGCTCTTAGTGGGGGAGGGAGGAAGAATAATTTCAAGGCTCTTAAGTTTAAACTTTCACATGTAAATCTACAATCACTCTTAAATCAATAATGTGAGATGGTGTGAGAGAGGGCTCAATATTTTCTCATAGGAATATCTAATGGACTCAGCACCATTTATTGAAAAGGCTATCCTTTCCCTAGTTAATTGCAGTAGTGCTTTTGTAATTGACTATATATTTATGGACCTGTTTCTGAATTCTCTCTTCTGTTCTATGGGTCTATTTGTCTATCTTTGCACCAATACCAGGACTGTCTCATTATTGCAGATACAATAATACTTGATATATGGTGCTCTAAGTCTTTAGGCTTTCTTCTTCCTCAGGCATCCTTGGTCCTCTGCATTTCTATATAAATTTTAGAATCAGCATATTCATTTTCACACATACACACATGCATGCATGTGCAAAATGTGCTGAGATTCTGACTGGGATTACATGGAATATATAGGTCAGTTTGAGAACAAGTGACATCTTTACAATATTGAGTCTCTGATCCATGAACATGGTATATTTAGGTTCTTTAATTTCTCTCAACAATATTTTATAGTTTTCTGTGCAGAATTATTTCACATAGTTCTTTAGATGTATTCCTAGGTGCAATGATACTACTGTATAGCTTATTTTTTAAATGTTTGTTGCTGGTATATAGAAATACAGTTGGTTTTATATATAGATCTTATATCTAGCAACCTTGCCAAATATACCTCAGTTCTAATAGTTTGTCTTTTTTGTTTTCTACAAATAAATCATGTCATCTGCAAAAAAAAAGAGACAACTTATTTCTTCCTTTCTGGTCATTGACCCTTTTTTTCCCATCATTGTACATTGGCTAGGACTTCCAGGACAATGCTGAAGAGAATCTGTGATAATTAGAAGTCTTTTCCTCATTCTCAATCTTAGAAGAAAAGCTTTCAATATTTCACCATTAAGTATGATGTGTGCTTTACAATGTTTATAGATATTTTTTCCCAGATTAAGAAAGCTCCTGGGAATTCCCTGGCGGTCCAGTGGTTAGGACTTAGCTCTTTCACATTGTGGTGACCTGGGTTCAATCCCTGGTTGGGGAACTAAGATCCCACAAGCCACACAGTGTGGTCAAAAAAAAAAAAAAAAAGAAGTTTCCCATCTATTTCTTATTTGCTGAGAATGAGAACTGAATTTTACCAATGCTTTTTCTGCATCGGTTGGGTTAATCGTATAATTTTTTTCCTTTATTCTGTTAAGGCAGTGAATTACATTCATTGATTTTTCAAACAGAAAACAAACCTTCCACCAAACAATGATTAAATTACTAAAGACAGACAGAAAGCACTCAAAGAATAAGGATGTCTGCTTGTTCTTGGTGCGGGCAAAGAACTTATATTCTGAGACTGAAGATGTGTGACCCACAATCTTTTCTTCTCTCCTTGACAGAGGTAAGGAGCTTAACTATCAATCCTTCACTTCCTGCCAGATGAGTACCTAGTCAGCCAAGAAATCACAGGACTGGAGTCACTGAAGAGAAAATCAAGGGCCCAGTTCCATGGGGAGAAACTACCTTCCAACACATAAGCCACTTTATGAATGAAGATCTCCATAAAAGCCACCACTTAACAAGAGAGGAATCTGGGCATGGTGGCTAAAACCTTGGGTTCTGAAGCTTGACTGCCTGGGTTCAAATTCTGGGTCTGCCTTGTTCTAGCCAATGAACTTGGGCAAGTATTTTAATCTCTCTGAACCATGCAAATGATAAATGCCTATGTGGAAAATGGGTTCTTGTGAGGATCAACTGAGATCATATGAGTAAAATGTTGAACACAATGCCCAGTTCACAGTGAAGGCTCAATAAAGGTTAGCTTTTATTATTTTTTGCTCCAAAGATGATGTTCACTTAAACTTCTAAAGTGGATGGTTGAAGTTCTAAGTTTCTAATGAATCCCCCCTGGAAATAAGTTTACATTCTCCCAATAAAACAACTAAAAAAGTTCATTGAATAGATTACCACTGGTATTTTATAGGTTTTAAAATAGTAATAATGGGGGCAATAAATTTTTTCACATATCCTGCCATGTTCTTTACAAACATCACAAAATTTCCATTTCAGCAGTTTTGAGGGGAAGCTTGTAAATTGTTTTGCTTTCTAGTAGAAACCAGGTAATCCTAAAAGGTATTTTCCCCCTGGCTCAGTTATGCCACCCAAATGTTTAATTTTTTTTTTCTGATTTTACATTTTGTCATAACTTCCAATTTTTGTATACCTGCTGTGGACTGAATTGTATATTGTTCCCCCCACCCCCTGCAAATTCATATGTTGGAACTCAAACCCTCAGTGTGATGGTATCTGGAAACAGGCCTTGGGGAGGTAACATGGTTAAGGTAAGGTCAGGAAAGTGGGGCCCTCATGATGGGTTAGTCCCCTTAGAAGAAAAAGCAACAAAGCATGCTCTCTCTCCCTAAGCACACACAAAGAGGAGGTCATTTGAGGACAGAGTGACAAGGTGGCCGGATATCAAACTTCCAGTCTCCAGGACTGTGAGAAAATAAATTTCTATTCTTTAAGTCAACCAGTCTATGGATTTTGTTATGACAGGCATACCTTTTATTGTGCTTTGCTTTATTGCGCTTTACAGATATTTTGTTTTTCATACATTGAAGGTTTGTGGCAACCCTACATCAAGCAAGTGCATCAGCACCATTTTTCCAGAGCATTTGCTCACTTCCTGTCTCTGTGCCGCATTTTGGTAATTCTCGCAATACTTCAAACCCTCCACCAGCAGAAAGATTACAACTCACGAAGGCTCAGATGATGGTTAGCATTTTTTAGCAATAAAGTACTTTTTAATTAAGGTATGTACACTATTTTTTAGACATAATGCTATTGCACACTTAATAGACTACAGTATTGTGCAAACACAACTTTTATACGCACTGGGAAACCAAAAAATTCGTGTGACTCACTTTATTGCGGTAGTCTGGAACCAAACCCTCAATATCTCCTAGGTGTGCCTGTACTTCATCCCAATTCTCACCATTACGGGAAAGTAGGATTATTAATATTTTCAGGGCTATGGGTGTCTTTGGCAGTCTGATGAGGCTTATTGAGCCCCATCTTGGAATAACATTTTTAAACGCACAAAATACAAATGGTCATATGATGATCAAAACATTATTGTATAAACTAAATTTGTGATAGATTAATACATGAGCATTTTCATTAACATATTAAATAACAAGATCTAGTGGCAGATCTAATCACTGCTGTAATTTCAAAGTCGGGGTGAGCGTAGATGCTATTCCCAGACAACTGCAACAACTGGAAGGGACAGGAAGACATCTGTGATGTTCCTGGTGACGAAGACACAGGCTCTATTAATCCTAACTGTGGCTAGTTGCTCGCGTTCATCACGGAAGGAAATGCTACGTTTCAGCTGGGGGGTGAGTGAAAACAAAGCTGTCCTTTCCTCAGGCGCAGGAGACTTCTACGAGGAACACGTGCAGTGTGGGGTGTGGTACCTTCTATGCTGCGAATGTCCTTCCGCCACAGCTCCAGGTGGGTTGTCATCTCGCGAGCCTTCTCTATGAACCTCTCCCAAGACTTGCTGCTACACCGTTTCCACTGGTCCCACTCAGATAAGTACTTCATTTGGGTCTCCTGAATGTCCCTGCATTGAGAAACAAGCATGACAATGACAAGGCAGGGTCATCAACCTCAGCACCAAATAAAACCCCAGCCGAGAGGATGTGGAAAACCTGGAGCCCTCATGCACTCCTGGTGGGAATGGAAAATGGTGTGGCCACTAGGAAGAAGTTCAGCAGTTCCTCAGAAAGTTAAACGCAGAATTACCATATGACCCGGCAATTCCACTCGTAGGTAGATACTCCAAAAGAATTGAAAACAGGGTCTCAAACAAAAACTTGTACACAAATGTTCAACGCAGCATTAATCACAACAGGCAAAATGTGTCAACAACCCAAATCTCCATCAAAGGATAAATAAACTGTGCTATATCCACACAGTAGAATATTATTCAGCCACAAAAAGGAAGGAAGTACTGATACATTCTACAACTTACATGAACCTTGAAAACATGATGTTAAGTGAAAGAAGTCAGACACACGGATGATTCCATGTATATGAAATGTCCAGAATGGCAAATCTATAGAGACGGAGAGTAGATTAATGGCTGGCAGGTGCTGGGGGGAAGGGGAACAGAGTGACTACAGACAACGATGAGGCTTTGGGGGTTGCAGAGCCACAGATGGAAGCAGCCTGGGTCCCTGAGTGACTGCAAAGTTCCCCCTTGACCTCAACCCAGGACATTTATGGGAGCAAGAAATAAACTTCTAATACACTGAGATTTTACCTGTGTGGGTATCTTTGTCACAGCAGCTTAGCTTATCCTAAGTAATAAACTTTTAATTATGTGAACTCTTCAGGAAATGCATTCCATGCATAAAAAGCACCCCTTCCCAAAACATACACTATATGCCTTCCAGATGGCTGCTGGACAAACCTTAGTCTCCGCTTCTCAGAGATGTTCAGTGCGTATTTCCGAATGGATTGGTTGTCAAGGTTTTCAGTGATTTCTCCCTCCAACTGGGAGCTGTAAGAGTCTGTTGGCTTCAGCAAAGTGCCACTTTGCTTGTCCCGGGAAAGGACGGTCGTCCTCTTGCGAGCAATAGACCGGTAGCTTGGCAATTCTTGAAGGAAAGTCACAGGTGGAGAAGAAAAGCAACTGGAGTCCAAAGAGAGGCTCTCTGGGTAAGAAAGAAGAAAACCACCATTCACCCCAGTGAACTTGGGGACCAAAACCCAAAACTTATGTAGAAGACTTAGATCTCAGAGACCCTAACTAAACCTCACAGTCAGGAGCCTGGGCCACTGACCAAAGTATTTGTATCTTAATTATTTCATTTACCAGGATGGTGCTCAGGACAATGAAATCGTCTGCAGAAGGGTTCACTTTCAGCAGATGTGTTTTGTTTTGTTTTGTTTTTTTCTTGCCAGTTCATGTCTATCTTACCAGAGTAAGTAGTTTCTATTAAGGGGGTAAAATGAGCTGATGTACTTGGTCAAAGAACCTTACATTTAGCTTTCCCCATATGCCAAAACCCAGGACTGAGGTAGACATTATAATCATTATTAGGCCGTGATAAGTTATCACTCTTATTCTAGTTTGGACTAAGAGAATTTTCAAGCACTTAAAAAAATTAACTCTTCCTTATTCCTTAAGATTTTCCTTGGCAATGTCACCTGCTTAGGAAGGCACACAGATTATTTCATGCCTCTAGAATTCAGTAGTCATAATAAACTTGATTTTACATAAAAGGTCTAAAAGACTTCCTTAAATGTCTTCAATAGCTAGAAGAATTGAGCTCTTTTTGGTTCCATGAACTCCTGAGAGGTTTAGAGGTAGGTAGTTATTTTGTTTAGATATGGACTTGACAAAGAATAACACTGCTTGTTTGAGTCACATAATAAATTCAGCCATTATAGACCAAGAACTCCTAATCCTTACTTCAGGCATCTTAGTGAGGAAGTTAATACTGACTGAGGTCAAATCCCAGTTCTACCCATTACTGGCCATATCACCTTGGGCAAGTTATTTAACCTCTCTCAGTCTCAGTTTTCTTACCCTTAAATTGGGGATAATAACAATACATAAATGATACCCAGTGTTCCTAATATTTAATCTATGCCATATGTTATAAACAAAAGTTTTGTACAGTTATACCAGAGCAATAAAGGATTCTTAATGAAACTAGTAAACAGATACGTCTCTTATTTACAAATCGTATATTACTGAATTTAAATAACAAAGAATTTTATTGCTGCAAAACCTAGATTATCACATTACTGTAAAATGTTTTGTTTTCTCAGGTTACAGGTTTTAATAGATGTACAAAGTAAATAAACTATTAAAATTGGGGACAATAACAGTATTTAGCCTCAGAGAATTGCTGTGAAGATTAAATGAGAAAATAAATGAAAGCACTTAGCATAGAGTCTAGCACAGTGCTGTCCAGTAGAAACACAATACAAATCACAAATGCAAGCCACATATATAATATTAAATTTTCTAGTAGCCAAATCAAAAAAGTAAAAAAACTGGTGAAATTAATTTTAATATTTTATTGAACCCAACACAGCCAAAATATTATCTCAACACATAATCAAAATTAAAAATTATTAATGAGATAGTTTACATTCTTTTATCTCACACAGAGTCTTCAAAATCCAGTGTGTGTTTTACACACAGAGCAGCACTCAATTTGAACTAGCCACATTTCAATCAACATTCAGTTCAACAGCCACCTTGAGGCTAGGGACTACCACATTGAAAAGCACAGTTAACACACAGCAAATTTTCCATTAAAAAGTGTTGGCTGATATCATCACCATCATCAGACAGATGTGTTTTAAGTTACATGATACCTGCATTCTAGTGTTTGGCTGCAGCCACTTGCTAGGTGTGTGGCTTTGAGTAATCTAACCTCTGTTTCTCATTTGGCAAATAGGGCTAGTGACATTTGCCCCAACTACCCTCACACAGTGTAGGGAATCCACTGTATGGGATAAAGCTCTGAAAAGCATGAACTGCTTTGCAAATGCATAGCGATAACAACATCATCAACGACAATAATAATAATGGCGTTTACGGAGCACTTCCTTTGCACCAGGCACTCTGTTAAGAGCTTCATGACCACTCATGGGATGTGGGCTGGCCTTATGATCTGCTTGGACCAACAGAATGCAACAGAAGTGATGCTGTGCCGGTTCTAAGCCTAGCCTCAGGAGGCCTTGCCAGCTTCTGCTGTTCTTTGGACGCCAGCTGCTGCTTTGTGAACAAGCCCAAGCTAACCTGCTGGAGGATGAGATCAGGTAGAGCAGGGATGATCACCCCAACCGAGACCATCCCAGGCCAGCCTACAGCCAGCTGTTGCCCAACTGACCACAGATGCTCACACGTACTGAGGTAGGTACTATTATCATCCCCATTTTACAGATGAGAAAATAAAGTCATTCACGGGTTCTCCAACCCCTTGCCCAAGCCCTCGAAGCCCTGCATGATCTGACTCCTGCCCGCCTCTCCAGCTCCTCGGGCTCTCTGACCTCCAACCTACATTTCTTAGGATCCTTCATATACTAAAATGGGCCTGTGTTCCCTCCTCCTCAGAGCCTTTGCGTATGCTGTTCCCTCTGCCTGGAGTGAACTTCTTAGCTCCTACTTGAATGCCACTTCCTCAAGGAAACCAACCCTGCCTCACTGCACTATTGTAGGTGTCTTTTGTTTGTTTGTTTGTTTGTTTGTTTTTTTGCGGTACGCAGGCCTCTCACTGTTGTGGCCTCTCCCGTTGCCGCGCAGGCTCAGCGGCCATGGCTCACGGGCCCAGCCGCTCCGCGGCATGTGGGATCTTCCCTGACCGGGTCACGAACCCGTGTCCCCTGCATCGGCAGGCAGACTCTCAACCACTGTGCCACCAGGGAAGCCCTGTAGGTGTCTTGTTACACATTTTCCCCCACACAGTAAGTCCTTCACAGCACTTATCACAATCTATAACCTTATATTTCTTTGCGTGACCATGTGAGTATGTCTGTCTTACCCAGTGGACTGTAAGTTCTCGGAGCGCAGGGACTGTGAAGATTTCCTCACCATTGCAACCCAGAACCCAGCAGCATCCCTGGCTCAGAGTAGTTCAATAAACACTTATTGGATAGATGGATGAGTGGATGACATTCGTAACTTGCCCGTGCTTAGAGAGCCTGGGGGTGGGGGCATTGGAAACAGAGCCAGGTCTGCCGACTCAAGAATCTCTATTAACTATACTTCAATAAAAATAAAAAAAAAGAATATTCACTCTGCTACATCAGACCACAGCTGGAGGCCAAGTTTTGCTGTGCCTTGTGCAGAGGTCCAAGGAGGGAGAGCTTTCTGTTGAAGGTGAGGAACGAATGCCACTTTCAGGATGTATTTTATACCTGATCCGATTTTAGTTTGGGAAGACCATCCTGAGTGGAGACAGGACATGGAAGGAGGAGGTAGGAGGCAGCTGTGATAACCTAAGCAATTACCCCTCCAGGGAGCAAAGCTTGCTTGGGTTTGAATCTGGGGTCTGTCGATTAGTAGCTGTGTGTCTTTGGGGAAATTACTTAACCTCTCTGAGCTTCAGTTTCCTCATCTCAAAAACTCATTCATTCACCAAATATACCTATCACGTGTCAGATCTGGAGCTAGGGATACTACAGTGAACAAAGTAAATACCCTACTCACGTGCCACTGAGGCTAAATAGAGGGGGTGTGTGAGCCCTGTGGATATTTGGGGAAGGGCATCCTGGGAGACGGAAACAGCAAGTGCAAAGGCCCTGAGGCAGGGGCATGCACAGAATGCTTGAAGAAGAGCATGGAGGCCTAGGTGAGTGGGGAAGAGTGAATGAATGGGAGCCTCGAAGGCTCTTTTGTTCGTGGCCCCCAAAGAGCCACACCAGCCCTCTGTGGTCTCCTCCTCTTGAATCCGGGCTGGACCCATGACTTGTTTTTAACCAAAGGTCCCGAGAGAACTGAGACTCTGCCAGTTCCAGATCCAAGCCTTAAAAGGGCCAGGAAGCTTCTACTTTGTGCTGTTGGGAGCCTGGGGCTGCTGTGTTAGAAGTCCAGCGATGCTGCTGACACAACCACGTGGAGAGAAAGAGGCCCCAAGGCTCCAAGGAGGACAACCAAGGAACTGGCTGACAGTAAGAATCAAGGTCCCGGCTTATGACCCCAGCAGGCCGTTGCAGCCGGTCCCCAGCCACCCTGGTCATCCTCGCCAGGCCCCACCATGGGCATGAAAAGGCCACTGGATGCTCAGACCCAGCAGATAGGACACAGAGCTGAGCAAACTGTCTCCTCTGTAGCCTGCTCATTTCCTGATGCACAGAATCAGCAGAAACAATAAAATGGCTTAAGCCATCACATTTGGAGCAATCTATTAAGTGACAATAGGGAGCTGGGACAGGAAGAATGGAAAGCAGGGATCAGAGAGGTGGCCAGGACAAACCAGGTCAGACTCTGTGGGCTGTGCTATGACCCTTCAATGTGGCAGACGGGCAGCCACCCGGGGCTCTGGGCCAAAGCATGTCGTGATCTGAGCACGTTTCAAAGGATCACTCTGTAGGCTTCAGGGCTAAGGACGAGATCCATCACAGGAGTGCCAGCTTGTGAGAATCAAAGGCGATCATGCAGGCAGAAACACTGAGCACAGCCCTGCACGCAGTGGGCTCTGTAAATGTACTTATAGCTAACAGCGAGGGAGCGCTGGGGGGAGGCGACCGGCCAAGGCCTTGATCCGAGTTGGAGTCTGATGGTGCAGGACTGTAATCCTTGCCTCTCCGATGGGCAAGTTCACATAGCAGAACAGCTGTCCCACTGCTGATGACACGGACACGCGTCTGGAGCCCTGCCAGTCACCAAGTGCAAGCCGACAAACCCGGCTCAACCTTCACTCCCGGCCCCAGCACCCCCCCAAGGGCATGACACACTTCCATTAGTAACATGGCTCTCTAAGCAAACATGGGGGTCCGGGGTTGGGGTGGAGGCTGAAGGCTAGAGGCTCAAAGCCCACCGGCTCCTCCCTCTGGCCAGCAACAAAGGGCTGTTATGAACCAGAACAAAGGCCTTTGAATATGGAGCGGCACTGACCCACTGAATATTCAGCAACTGCGGGATCCAGGGCCAGAGCTGGAGACGGGCTGGCTTGTCACCCACTAGCCAGGCCACCCCAGGAGAAACAAAGACCGTCTCTGAGTCACATGTTTCTCATCTCAGGAACGGTGGATATAATACCATGACCTCAGCAGCGTGATCATGAGGACAAATGTACCAACAACATAAATAATACTGGCTGGGAATTTGGGAGCATGCCTTGCGCCAGGCTATTTGAAGTACACGATATGCATCACCACACTCAATTCTCTGAGCTACTCATTGAACAGAATTATCCCATTTTACAGATGGAGAAAGTGAGGCTCGGAGAGGTTAGGTGCTTTGCCCACTCACACAGCTAGGAAGTGCTGGAACTGGGAACCTATCACAGGTCTGTCAAATGGCCAACGCTGTAGTCTTAATGAGACCACTCGGTGGGCCATGGATTTGCAAGCACTTTGTAAACAATAAAATGCCACGCGAACTAATCATCTAATTGCTCTTGCAGCCACACCACAGGAAGGACGCATCCTATTCACATATCCCAGCAACAGCCTCTGATGGAAAACTCTGTTTTCAAAATGGCCATCACTGAAGAGGAATGCTTTTTCCTTTTCAGACATCCTTGGGAAGTTCTCCATCTTCAAGTTAAAAAAAAAAATCGCAACTATACCCTTGAACACAAGCACCATTATTTTTGTAGCTGGTACACTTCCAACCCTTTGCATATAGGACCACACACTTTTCAAAGCATGACATCACCGAATTTCCCACACCACCCTTCAGGGAAGGCTTTGCTGCCCTGGCTTTTGAACAGGGAACCTGAGGTCTGGAGGGATGGCGGCTTGCCCAAGGCTTTGATGTCAAGACAGACTCCTGCTTCTACCGATTCTTAGAAAGGCACGTGGCATCACCTCTCCTAGCCTTGCTTTTCTCATCCTGAGAGGATAAGAATGGCTCACTAGAGTTACTGTCGGACGTTCTCCTGAGTTGATCATTTAAGCCTGTGGTGTGTAGGCTGCTTGATGACCATTTGCATGGGAGGTTGGAGCACGTCTCAAATACTGGGCTGCCTCCATCTAGGAAGGCCTAGAATCTGTTGGCCACTGGAGTCAGATTTCAGCAAGCAGGAGGTTACTTAGGTGGGAGGATGACTGGGTAATTATTACAGGAGATATGGGGACAGGGGCAGGGGTAACTACTTCTTCTGGTATCTGCTGTTCTTCCAGGTTAAGGACAAAGTTAGTCTCTCTGAGGCTTAGAGCGGTGCCTTGCTCACGGAAACCTCTCCATCTGGAGAATGAATGAATGGATGAATGAATGGGCAGAGGCAGGCACATCTGGAGAGCATCCTTAGGTCCCAACTTTCTTGGCAGCTCTTTCCACAGGACACCAAATCCTACCAACGAGCACAAACATTCCCAGAATGTGGGCACAGGCCAACTGTGACCTAAATGGCACCAAAACCACCATCAGCCTCCCTCAGGGGCTTGCCAAGAACCTAGCCTGACCGTATTTGGTGCTGGCTTCACTTCAGGGTTTTTCTTCCCACTCACAGAATCATGGAAACTCTGGGGAAGAAGGGACCTTCTGGGTCCTCTGGTCCAGGCAACCGGCCAGCTGCTGTGGCAATGAGCTCTCTTTGATACCTTGCATGGAGTCCCTCTCTGTGTGGGACTCTGGGCTGGGGGCAGGGGCTCTGGAGACGATGAAGGTTTACAGACTTGCTTCCCGTCTCGAAGAGTTTCCCCCCGCCTCATCCAACCAGCACTTATCTCCCAAGTGCCCAGCCCACTGCATCCCTGTCATTAGCGCATCCTCCTCCCTATGTGTTTACCTGCGTATTGACTCTGACCCTCTCCCTCCCCCACTAGACTGTGACCTCCGTGAGGAAAGGGACCCCATCTCTCTCCTTCACCACAGGGTCCTCAGGCCGTAAGACAGAGCCTGACACATGGAGGATGCTTAATAGAAACCTGTTAAGTGAATGAACGCATGCATGAATGAATTGTGAATAAATGAATTTGGTGCTGGGGATACAGGCAACATTGGCTCACCCACCAGGTAGACCAAAGTATATGTCTAGCGCACCAGCAAAAGAGGGGCACAAAAAAATGAGAAGACGATGTAAGGAATTTAAGCATTTAATATTATTCTTTTCTTTAGGGGTGACTTTTTATTTCACAATTGAAAAAGCTGGCAAAAAAATATTGATTGGGATGTTGACTGTATATTACAGCCTTTCTACTTCAGGTACTTTACACAAGGCAGCCCTATTAGACACATGCATGTACACCCAGTTTGACGTTACCAATAAGACAATGTAGACATCGATTTCAGAGCTTCTTAGACTTCTTTCCACTCATGTCTGTGTGTGTGACATTGTTTTGATTTTGGATGCTAACTGGAGCTGGGGCACCTGAATAATTTGTGCTCACAGCTGCCAAAGGGTCTTAACCAAGGAGCTCCCAGTGCAGGGGATCTGGTTAAAGCTTCTATGACATTTCTACCAGGTGCTCAAAAACCTCTGAGACCAGGGGACTCATCAAGGCCCTACTCCTGGCAGGACCACCCAACCACCCAACCATTCATTCACTCATTCACTTGAAAAGATTTACTGAGCAACTGCTACGTGCCATGCACTGTTCTAGGACTGGGACGCAGCCTTGAATACGACACACAAACTCCCCCTGCCTCTGGAGGAGACAGACAATAGACAAGTAAGAACAATATATTTCAAATGGTGATAGATGTCTGGAGAAAAATAAAGCAGGGGTGTATTTGAGCAAAGCCTGAAGGGAGGGAGGGAAAGAGCCATGTGGTTATCTGGAGGAAGAGCATCCAACAGAAGATAGAGATGAGCAAGGTAGAGACAGAGAAGAGCAAGTGCAAAGGCCCTGAGGCAGGACTGTGCCTGGTCAGTTCGAGGAACAAGAAGGCCCGTGTTGCTGAAGGAGAGTCAGCAGGGTAGGAGGTCGGGGAGAAACAGGCCAGGCCACATGGGGCCTGTGGGCTATGTTGTTACCTTACTTGGGTAAGGTGAGCACCAAGGGGGGTTCTCAGCAGAGAACAATCTGACTCAGATTTAACAGGATCTCTCTGGGCAGCCATGCGGCAATTTCTGTCCTTGAGCTACACAGGTCGGCATGGCTACAGCCCATGGCAGGGCATCATGAGTCAAGTGGCACCACCCTGCAGTGATGGAAATGTTCTATAATTGTACTATTTAACATGGTGACCACTAGCCACTTGTGGCTACTGGGTTACTGAAATGTGGCTGGTAAGACTAAGGAAATGAATTTTTAATTTTATCAGACTTTATTCAATTTACATCTTACAGCCACGTGTGGCTAGTGGCTACTGTACTGGACAACACAGAGGGGCCTTTTTCACAGGAACCCAGAACCTAGTCTGAGAGGGGAGGAGCCAGGGCCTTGGGAGCCTCCTCCATCTGCCAGACTTCAGAATTGCAGGGCTGGGGGGACCTGCATGAGTCACACCACCTGGCGCCTGGGTGGGGCCTGGGGAATGACTGGGTCCCAAGGCTTTATGACCAGACAAGCAAACAGCCGTCAGGAGCAGTGACTAACTGAGCAATCAGATCCATGCTGAGCCCAGAACCCAGGCCTCCTGGTTTCTAAGCCAGTAGAGCATCCAGTGGACTGTCCATGGAGCTGTTACGGTGATTCTGTCTGTCTGAGGAGGTGACATGACACGTGGTTAAGAGCACTGGCTCCAAAGGCCGCTGCCTGGATCCTAACCCCGGCTCCACTTGCTACCCGTGTGACCTGGCAAGTTTCTTGACCATTCTGTGCCTCAGTTTTCCCACCTGTAAAATAGGGGTAGTAGTTCCCACCTCGCACAGCCATCCTAAGGCGATTAGATGGCTACTGTATGTCAAATGCTTAAAAAAGAGGGCAGCAAATCTTTTCTGTAAAGAGCCAGATAGTACATACTATTTACCACACGGTCTCTGTCACAACTATTCAACCTGCCATTGCAGTAGGAAAGCAGCCATAATGCATGACTGTTTCCTAATGAAAATTTATAAAAATACGTGGTGGCCCAGATTTGGCCCATGGGCTGTAGTTTGCAGACCCCTGGCTTAGGGCAGTGCCTGGCACATCGTGCTACCTACTTGAAGCCAGGACTCTGATTATTTATTGATGAGCTTAATGTACATGAAGATTTAAATCTGCAGTGGCAAGGGGGAGGAGGGGGTGTCCTCTTGCTAAGGACCAAGCTACTCCCTATGTGGAGTGTTTATCTTCCTTGGCTAGGACCTCTCCAAAAAAGACTTCCAACTTTCCTGGAAGTGACAATAACCAAAAATTCGCCTTTACTGAGCATTTACCGTGTGCCATGATGATGTCAAATCCTTTACCTAGCTATCTCCTGTGATCCTCAGGATGGGCCCTTCTTATGTATTACCCTTATTTTGCAATATGGAAAGTTCAGAGAAGACAGGACCTTTTTCCAAGGTCAAGTTAAGGTCTGAACCATGAGGGCAATGACCTCAGCATGTCTTACTCACTCTTACACTCCTAGTGATTAGCATGGGGCTGGCACATAACAGGGACTCAAAAAACATGTCAAATTAATACACGGACACGGTAGCTCTATTCACAACATTAACATCCTTCTGTTGCAGCAGCTTGTCAAGTAACATCTCAGGGCCTCAGTTTCCAGGGGGATAAAATGGGCAAATAACACCTACTACACTGAGTTGCTCTGAGGAATTAAAGAAAGTTACCCACTTGAGTCCCAAATCAAATTGCTGATGGAGCCTACTGACCCTCAGGGACCGGCTCCTGCTAGCTGACCTCGTCCCATCTCCTCTCCAAGCTCCAGCCCAAGGCCTCCTCAGATACATGGAGGCCATTCCCACCTCTGCCCTTTGCTCTTCCTGTAGCCCCTCCGAACACTCTTCCCACCGGGGCTTCCCATTCACCTGCGCTGGCTCCTCTACATCCTTGGGCCTCAGCTCAGTGGTCCCCTCCTGGGAGAGCTGTCCAGGCGGGCCGCTCCCCCTCTCTATCTCATCACCTGCTTATCTCCTTCTCAGCACCTATGCTTAGCTGTCTCTGACCCATTTCCCTCCACCTGTTTAGGGTCTCCCCTGCTGGACTAGAAGCTTCGTGAAAGCACGTCCCTTGCCTGCCTCTTTTGTCCCTAGGCCCCTCGCCTGGTGCATGCTTTTGGCCCAGGATCAGTTCCCCACCTTCTCCTGGTGGGAGTGGGAAAACACAGAAGGGCTGGGTGGTCCCACAGCCAAACAATGCTCCTTTAAAAAGCAGCCAGATTGCAACAAAGTTAACAACACTGAAAAGTCATTTCCCCCTTTTATCCCTTAAATTCTTCACTTCCTGAAGAAAAAACCAAACAAAAAAAGCCACTCACGGCCTCTGGCCTTTGGGCCTAATCCGGTCCTGAATTGCTGGGCAGACAGAGCTCGGCCTCTTCGGGAAAAAAGAGCTCGGGAAAAAAATAACTCAGGTCAGAAGGCTGGCTCACTGTGGCCTGTGTCCAGGCCTGCACAACAGCCCTCCCACCCAGGACACCTTTGATGAGTAATCTGGATGAATGGACTTAGCAGATAAAGTTAAAAAAAAACAACACTGCAGGTCAAACGGTTACTTGTCTTCAAATTTCCTAAAATCGGTCAGACTAAAATAGCCCACGGAATAGTTGTTTAACTACATAAGTATCTAACAGATACCTCCAGAGAGTATAGGCACAGAGCACATGCAGTCATCAAACCTGATAATACTGGGGCTAGAAAAGGCCCTAGTAATCATAAACACAGTAATACCAAGAGCTACCATTCAAGTGCACAGCGCCTGCCCACAAGGTGCTAGATTCTTGACACGCTTATCTCATTAAATCCTTTCAGTGACCCTAGCAGATGGGGGTATGTGAAAATATTTTGGAACTAGGTAGAGGTGATGGTCGTACCATATTGTGAATGCATTAAATGCTGTACACTTTAAAATGGTTGATTTTGTTATGTGAATTATGCCTCGATCTCCGCCCCAAAAAAGTCACTGCATGCATGCTAGCCGAAGGACTCCTGACAGGAATGAGCGTGTAGTTATACTACACATACTGCACACATACGTTTACTGACTGGTATGAAGTACTGACAGACTGGAATATGGTAAATATTTGACAAAGGGAAAAAACCACGCAGAGTCACTCCATTCAATAAACACAGAACATGCCAGGTACGAGGGGGCTGAGGGGCAAAAAGCCCTGGAAGAGGGCAAAATGCCTCATGGTCGGGGGGTGGGGAGGCGTTGCCTCTTGGGAGGAGGGGACATTCCAGCTGAGAGCAGAAGTGTGAGGAGCTGGCCCTGGGAAGAGCAGGGGGAAGGGTGTGCCGGCTAGAGGGAACAGAGGCTGCAAAGACCTGGAGGGAAGCGCTGGGGCCTGGGAGGGGTGGGGAGCAGGTGGAGAGGCCCTGGAACAAGGCGGTCCTCCGGCTTTCACTCCTATCAGAATCTCCACTTTATAGATGAGGAAACGGAAGCTCAGAAAAGGCGGTAACTTGCTCAAGGCTACACAGCTTATAAGAGGCCAAGCTGGTGTCTGAACCTGGGTCTGCTTAATTCCAAAATCCCTGCTCTTAAAAATGATACAACTCAAGAGAAGTGAGAATACAGTTCAAGGGATACTTTGACAGGGTGAGGCTAGCAGGCTCTGTGGGTACAGAGATGAGACACAGTCTAGCCTGTGGGAGGGGAGGTAGTCAGGGAAGGCTTCCAGGAGGAAGTGACACCAGACTGAAAGATGAGAAAAATAGTATGCCTTAAAAGGAAGTAAAGTAATAGCCTCATGGTAGAGGGAACAGCAGAAGCTTCTCAGGCTCAAAAAGTAGCATGGGAACCGTCAGGCGGGGGTGGGGTGTGTGTGTGGAGAAGGGAGCTAAGATGGGGACCAAATCACTAAGGGCATCCTTTCAACTAGTGTTTATTGAAGGCCTCCTATACACCAAGCACTGGGCTAAGCAGGGGGATGCCATGGTGAGCCAAACAGGCCCAGGCCCTGCCCTGCTGGAGCTTACCATCTAGTAGGAGAGCAGAGACATCATAACAACAGTTAGCACTTACATGGGCCATGGCGGCCACTCCCCAGGATGGCCCCCTGTGACCCTCCCCTCCTAATATTCACGCCTCTATACAGGCCCCATCCACACTGAACAGGGCTGACCCATGTGAACAATAAAAACAACACTGTGTGATTTCTAAGACCAGCTCATAAAAGACACTACAGCTTCCGCCTTGCTCTCTCTTGGATCATCTGCTCTGAGAGAAGCCAGCCACCATGTCTCGAGGACACTTAAGCAGCCCTCTGGGAAGTCCACATGGAGAGGAACTGAGGCTTCCTGTCAACAGCCAGTGTCAACTCGCCATCCATGTGAGCGAGTCATCTTGGAAGGGATCCTCCAGCTCCAGGTAAGCCTTTGAATGACTGCATGGCTGGCTGACACCATGACTGCAATTTTGTAAGACAGACTGAGCCAGAAAAGCCTAGATAGGTCACTCCCCAATTCCTGACCCACAGAAACCTTGAGGTAAGTGGGTTCTAAGCCTCTAAATTTGGGGATAATTTGTTCCAAGGCACAGATAACTAACTTAAGCATTTACTTATTTATATAAGTAAATTATGAGTTTATTTATATAAGTAAGTTATCTATATAAATTATCTGAACCCTCATAATGGCCTCCTGAAGTAGGTACTTTCGTTATTTAATACATAAGGAAACTGAGGCACCAGGCACTTAACTGCCTTTCCCAAAGACAAAACCAGTGAATGGGAAAAAGAGGATTTGCATCTGAGAATCCAGAGTCTAGACTTGAAACCACTACACTATAGCTGCCAGCGTGGCTGTGGGTATACTCCATCATTCATTCATTCATCACAGGTTTAGTACCTACCACGTGCCGGACACTGTTCTAGGTCCTAGGGGAACAAGAAAAAGCCCCTGATTTTCATGGCACCCACATTCTAGAAGGAGAGATAGCTAATAAACCAGGAAATGATCAAACCACATGACTTCAGATGGTGCTAAGTGCTTTGAAGGAATAAGCAAGGTCAGGGTAAGAGATATGGGGGCACTTCTCCAAACAAGATGACTCCAGAGGTCTGCCTCTCTGAAGTGACATTTGAGCAGAGACCTGAGAGGAGCAGAAAGAGGCTGCCATATGAAGATCAAAGAGAAATGCACTCCAGGCAAGGAGAACAGCAGATGCAAAGGCCCTGAGGCAGAGATGACCTTGATATGTTGGAGGAATGAGAAGGCAGTCAGTGTAGCTGGAGCAGCATGGGCTAAGGTAAGGCTGTAGGTGATGAGAGCCTGCAGAGGTGGGCTGGGGTCCTTGCTGGCCTTGTTGGAGGCCTTGAGCTTGTTCTCAGAGCAGTGGGAAGCCACTGAAAAGTTTTAATTAAGAAGGCAATTATTGTCTACTCAGCCATAAAAACGAATGAAATAGTGCTATTTGCAGCAACATGGATGGACCTTGAGATTATCACACTAAGTGAAGTAAGTCAGAAAGAGAAAGACAAACACCACACGCTGTCACTTACCTGTGGAATCTAAAATATGACACAAGTGAACTTATCTGCGAAACAGAAACAGATTCACAGATACAGAGAACAGACTTGTGGTTGCCAAGGGGAAGGGTGGTTGAGGGAGGGATGGATTGGGAGTTTGGGACTAGCAGATGCAAACCATTATATACAGAATGAATAAACAACAAGGTCCTACTGTATAGCACAGGGAACTATATTCAATATCCTGTAATAAACCATCATGGAAAAGAAAAAAAAAAAAGAAGGCAAATGTTGTGATCTGTTTTATCATTAAGAAGGATACACATTTCCCATTTCTGTAAACTACACGCCCTGTGTCTCCTGACCCCCTCCAGCTGTCCTCCCAAGATGCTCATACAGTGTGTCATGGTTTACAAACTGCTGCAAAGTTATAAACACAGTCCCTTCTGAGCCTTCCACTCATGCTGGTGGGTACAAGGTCATAAAATACCATCTGTCCAAGGGACAGGGAGAACCTTTTGATTAGAGGCGCTAGTTACAATACTCATAAAAAGATGCTTAGAGATCCCCTTGAACACCCAGCAAAGATCCAAGGAAGAGGAATCTCCTTGCCTTCTGTATGGGAAACCAGGGTTGGCATCTTAAATGTGATGAACTGTGATAAAATAAGAGAAAGATAAAAAATCATGTGGAAAATACTTGAATAGCTATTACTGAAAGGCTGAAATTGAGCTGATGCCAGCACTATTAATACTGCATTAGAAAATAATTAGCATCAAACCCAGTCTTTTTTCTGATTCCCGAGCAAGTTCCCAGAGTTTGAGTCTCTCTAGATGTTTTTCTCTTTTTCTTCTTTTAGATGTTGAGATCAATCCGATCAGAGGGGCCCAATGCCCAAATCTACACTCATGCTTTACTGTAGATCCTTGTAACAAAATCTCTATTCTCAAATTGAAATAGAAAAAACGCTGCAGATAAAACTCACAGTGGGGAAGTTGAAGCCAAGGTACTAGGTATTGGAAGCATTGTCTACACACACACACACACACACACACACACACACAAAACCTCACAGTGGGGTCTTGTGTTTTCTTAAGGGCAAATAAAGATATGAATGCTGCAAGGAAGCCTGCCTGGGTACTGGCAACTTTTCTATCTTGACTGAGTAGCGGTTGTACACATTTATGTTAAAATTCACAGAGCTGTACACTTCACTCTTAAGTTTTACCCAGTAAAAAAAGGAAAAAGCATATACTTGGCTGGCTACCACTGATAGTGCCTTTCCTGTATCAAGCATTGTGCTAGGCACTTCACACATTTTTCTCTCAACTAATCCCACCAACATCTTATTCCCATTTTACTGCTGAAGACCCTAAGGTTCAGAGAGGGCAAGTCACTTACCAAAGATCACACAGCAATAAATAGCCGAGGCAGAATTCAGTTCTAAGTCCATCTAATTGTAAAGCCTCGTATGTTTGGGAGGCAGGCACCTGGTATCAGGATGTTAGGGCTGACAGGGATCTCACAATCTTTTCATTTAACATCTAAGATTATTTTGAGACTTGCCCGGGATCCCTCGACCAGCTTTGGGAAGGCAAACTCACCACTGTCGAGACTCCCATTCTAGTGCTCCTTTTGGTAGGGCATGGGCTCTCTGAATTGGGTGAGGATGGGTTGGAGGCGGGAGACCAGCAATAAGAAAGATCCGCTTTCCCCCAAGCCGGGAGATGGGGAGGGGGCCGGGCCCGCGCCGAGCTCCCAGCACCTCGCGGCCGCTTGCACCCGCCGGCCGCCTGGAGCCGGGTCCGCGCCGCCCTACCTTGGTGGATGAAGGCCTGCCTGCTGGGCCTGCCGGACGGGAGCGCACTGGCACTGGACTCGCTCATGGCTGCGCCGCGCGCCCCCGAAGTGCCACCGGAGACCCGCTCCGGCCGCCGCCGCCGCCACCACTGCCACTGCCGCCGCCGCCTCCCGGCCTTCCCTCCCGGAGCCGGGATTCCAGATTCCGGGGCCGACGTCACAGAGGCGGGGGCGGGGGCGGGGGCGGGGCGCCCCGGCGGCCCTTCCCACGCCCGCCCCCGCCGGACCACCAGAGCAGCCCTGCGCTGGGAGGCGAGGTGCAGCCAGGAGGCAGTGGGAGGGTGCGGCTCCGCCGCGTCGGGGACCCATGAGACGCGGCTGGAGAGCCGGAGAGACCCGGGACAGCTCCGTCCAGCGGCCGCGAGGAGGGGAGACCTCCCAGATTTTAAAAAGTGTAATAAAAATAACCAAGACGCTGAACAAGTGTATCTAGTAAGTTACCATTTGGGTACCAAAAGGAAAAAAAAAGAGGGGGGGAATATATTTGTACATGTTTGTAAATGCATAAGATATCTCTCGAGTGGGGAGCTGGGAGGCCTGGATGAGAAAGGTGCGAGGGAGGGTTTTTCACTACGTGCCGTGTTTGTCTTTTAAAATTTGCACCTTATCCACGTTTCATCTCTTCCTCTATCCAGGTACAGCTTAAAAGATAGAATGAAAAGGAATTAGCAAATATAAATAAGTGCCAAATAATTAAAGAAATGTAATTGTATATACATTTGTATACAAGTAACTTCCAAATTAAATAAATGGGAAGTGTAGATAAATCGCCTATGCAGAAAAATTCTAAATAATTTATACAGCTACTTCAAGGAGGTGGAGCCTGACTCCCCAGTCTTTAAGTGCGGGCTGCACACAGTTACTTCCCTCTGAAGAGGACAGTGAGGAAAGGGAGGGCGGGGCACGGCAAGTAACTACCTGAATAATACCTGACAAACACTTGCTCAGACAGATGATCCAGGTCGACATCAACAGTGATGTCATGTTGATGGTATGTATGCACCCTTGATATGATGTGATGGGAATGACACTCTACCTGTGTGGGTCTTTCTCCCCCAAACCCATAGCCAAATTATAAGAAAAACAGCAGATAAACCCCAGTCAAGGGACGTCCTACAGAAGACTTGAATAGCTACACAGGACTGTCAAGGTCATCAGAAACAGGGAAAGTCAGAAACTGTCACAGTGAAGAGGAGCCTAAGGGGACATGACCGCTTAAATGACCACTTAAGTGTAATATGGTCATCAGGGTGGGAATGTGGAACAGGAAAAGTAACAACTAAGCAAATCCGAATAAAGTATGGACTTTAGATAATAATACTGTGTCAATATTGGCTCATCTACTACTGATGTAAGATAGTAATAATCACAGAAACTGAGTCTAAGGTGTATGGAAATTCTCTGTGATATTCTCAAATTTTTCTGTAACTCTAAAACTATTCCAAGATAGAAAGTTAATTTTTTTTAAGAAGTAATTGCCTGGATCAAAATAAATGCTATTTTTATTGTAGTAAAAATATTTTTTATTGTAGTAAAAGTATTTTTATTGAGCTTGGCCATGTGACTCAACCTCTCTGAGCCTCTGTTTTCTCACCTGTAGAAAGGGTTGTAGTGAGAATAATCCCCTGAAGTGCCTGGCAGAGCACCTGGGGGAAAAAAAACCAAACAAACCTAATCTGATGCCAACCTCACACAAAAGAAAATCCAAAGATATAAATGTAAAAAATAAAACCATGAAAGTGCTTTGTAAAAAAGTGTTTTTGTTTTGTTTTGGGTTCGGTTTTGTTCATTTATTCAAACTACATAAAATTTTAAAATTCTGCAAGACAAGCAATGACATTTCTATGAGGCTATTCCTTGCAATGTTGTTTATACTAGCAAAAGAAAGAAGCGGCCTAAATCAATATAGATACAAGGCTGGTTGAATACATTTTGACACATACATCCAGCGATCAAATAGCTGTATATGGAGACATATAGAAAGTTCTACATATAGAAAGTTCTATGTGTGGAAATATACACTTAATGAAAAAAGCAAGGTGCAGAAGAAGTGTATTAGGTAAGCTACCATTTGGGTAAAGAAAATACAAGAATATGTATGTGCTTGGAAATGCATAGTAAATTTCAGGACAAGTTGGGGGTATTTACTGATAATCCTTTTCTTCTGTATTGCACAGCTATATTACCTATATATGCTTGAAGTTTTAAAAAATTACCTCTAAAGTCTGTGGCACAAAGCAGTGTCGAGAAATGATGGCTATTTCTGTCGTGAGACAGTGCCTCCCTCTTCCCTTCCTCACCAGAGGCCACCTCCCAGCCCTCATCCCAGCCCACAGATCTGGAAGGAGATGGATGGAGCCTGCCAATGCTCATCTCCTTCCTACTGGTCTCACCCGGCACCTGGCGCCTGGCCCTGGCTTGGTCTGCATCCCAAGCCAGGAGAGGCCTCGGGCTCTCTCTGGGGCAGGGGAATGAGCCCAGAACCCTGAAGGAAACTTCTTCCTCCCAGGAGATGACTGATTTTACAGGAATAGAAATAGGGTAGTTCTTTGGGAAGAGGTCTCAAAAATCTCCTGTTGGAAGGAAATAGAAGGGGGAAGAAGGCTGGTAGCGGACAAACAGAAATTCAGACAGAAGGATGGCAAGTAGAACAGAAAGCAGAATCAAACACGGAATTCTTGATTCCATTTAGGTATAGCTTTATTTCAAGGGGAGGCGCATGTCTTTCCACAGCGCCCCCTATCAGCTTTATCTGTCCTAGCACTTTATTTTTACTACTTGATTTGTCTGTTTCCCACACTAGAATACAGTATGAGGAAAGCTGTGGTGGGGTCTCTCTTTTATTATTAGGATAATAATAATAGCTGTCACTTACTGAGGACTTACTCGGTACCAAATCCATATCATGCATTACCTCGTTTAACTTTCATCATCCCTAAGAAGACAGTAGGAACCTTCAATCCCCATTTTAGAGAAAAAAGAACCAGGGTGCGGAGGGACAGGGTGGAATCAGCCCTCTGCTCTCCTTCGCCACCAGCGATCACCTAACCCAAAGCACCACCACCTCTGCCAAGGCGAGGACTGCCTCCTGACTGTCTCCCTGCCTTGTCCAAACCTTGTCCACCAGCAGAACCAACTTCTCAGAAAGGAAATTGATCTTGTAATTTTCCTGCTAAACATCCCCTCCTCCTCTGGTTTCCTCTTGCCACTTAGAATACACCCTCGCTCTCCTTATCATGTGTGGAGCAGGCTTTGGGGGATCTGTCCAGCCCCATCTCCTACCATCACCACTGTGGCTGGCTTCCTTTCTCCTCCTATCTGAACACACCTATCTGTTCCTGCCTACGAGTTCGTGTTTGCTGTTTCCCTCTTCCCAGAGCCTGCACCTCACACTTGCCCCTGATTTTGTCCCCTTCTCCCTTCACATGGCAAAATATGGCCACATTGCAGCCCCAAGTTGATATAAACTCTGAAAAGACTGATTAGAGGTCTGAGTCACAATTCCCAGATCCTGGAAGGGAGAGTCTGATGTATTGTATTTGACTTAAATAAAGAGTAAAGGACTTCCCTGGTGGTGCAGCGGTTAAAAACCTGCCTGCCAATGCAGGGAACACGGGTTTGATCCCTGGTCAGGGAAGGTCCCACATGCCGCTGAGCAACAAACCCATGTGCCACAACTACTGAGCCTGCGCTCTAGAGCCGGCGAGCTACAGCTACTGAGCCCGCGCGCCGCAACTACTGAAGCCCATGTACCTAGATCCCGAGCTCTACAACAAGAGAAGCCACTGCAATGAGGAGCCTGTGCACTGCAACAAAGAGTAGCCCCCGCTCACCACAACTAGAGAAAGCCTGCGCACAACAACAAAGACCCAATGCAGCCAAAAAAAAAAAAAAAAAAAAAAGAGTAAATTCCTGGCCCCATTGACCACGTTCTTAATGTAGGTTGTCCTGGTGCATCCTATTGCCTTTCCCCTTCTTTCCACCCCCAATAACTGTCATTCCACAAGTGATCTACAACAGAAATGCTTTGTAAACTGCAAATGTCTAAATAAATATTAATACAGTAGCTGTGGCTGTGTAAGACATAACTATGGGGTTGCAAAATGGGACAAAAAAGAGGGCATTTTATATACCAGAGATGCGTGCAAATAAAGCTCATCATTTTAGTTCATTTATAGCCAGAGAATTAGCCAATGCCTTTGCTACTCTGAATTTTCATGGAGAGTTTGAGTTTGCTGTTGGTTTGTTTGCTTTTCTTTACTCATTTGGCTGATTTGCCTAAAAAAAGCCTTTAGCAAAATATTTTCCTCACCTTCTGACATGTTCCCTGACTTACACCAAAGTTCTGACACCTGCTGATTGTAAAGATCACAGCTCTTTTATTTGTCAGCAGTGATAACCCAGTCTGATTCTCTTAAGGGATAATGAGAATTTATTAGAAGGATGCCGGGTAAGACACAGCTGAGCCTCAGAAAGGATGGAAACCGAGGACTGGAGGGAAACCAGGAAGATGACTCTCTCTCCCCTTTTCTCATTTTGGCTCGTCTCTGAGGCTGCTTGTTCCTTCTCACACTATGTCCCAGCTTTCCACCAGTACAGGTGGCAGAAAATGACCGGCGGTAGCTGATACAGCTAACAGATCTTCGTTGTTGCTCTGTCTCTTTCTGTCTCTCTACCTGTACTTTTCTGAGTAATTTCCAAATCAGTTATTAAGTGTGACACCAGCCTCATTTTAAATCAAGTTTGGGAGACCTTTTCATGCAGGACTGTAGAATTTTCCCACATATATCACCTCATGAGGAGGAGACAGCTGTGGGTGCAAGTATTACCATGGACAGAAGAGGGAAGCATTTTCTGTGGGTTGCTAAGCCTTGGTCCTACCAGGTGTCTTCCTCTAAGAGAGGCCGGAACAGAGCAGTAAGTTTTGAAGTGTTGTTGCATAGGTTTGAGTCAGGGATTTGTTTTTTTCTTCTTTGTAAGAAAAGTGTTCAGTAATTGCAAAAAAAATTTTTTAATAAAAAAATAAAAATGGGTGTAAATTATTCTAAGGCGCTTTTATCAGGAATGCTTTCATTTGTAAGTAACAGAATGCCCAGCTTAACCCTTAAGGGCATTTTTATTTATTTAGTAAGATATCTCAAGATGAGTTTGGCAGCTTATCAATGCCATCAAGGACTTAGGTTCTGTCTTTCCTCTTTGCCATCCATAGCATGTTGGCTTTTTGTCTTCATGGCCGCAAGATGGCTGCCACATCTCCAGACATTACATCCATGTTGAAGGTACTAAAGAGGGATAAAAGACAAAGCCAGCAGAATTTGGCATTATGACCACCCTTAGCTGCTAGGAGGGCTGGGGAAGTGAGGATCTGGTTCTCTAGCTTATAGAATAGGGTTAGGAATGACTACTGGGTGGTCCAGCCAACATTGTCTGCTCTAGCTCTTCTTCAATAACAAATAATACAAATGTTCATAAAAGAGGGGTGATTGCATTAAACCAGTTCTGCCTTGACTCCTCTTTTCACTCCCCTCACCTCCTTCTCCTAGAGGAGATGGGAAATCCTGGCATGGAGCAGAGGAGTTTCCCTGGGCTGCAGGCCCTCTCACGCTGACTGTGCTTTCGTCTGAGGTCACTGTCTCTAGGACATGCTGGGAACAGAGCTTCCACAATCCCACTACCATTTGCATTACTCCTTCTTTTCCTTCCTGTGGGATCTTGAAGACATTCTGGGGTGGTGAATGTAGAATTCCAGAGTGAACAACCTTGGTGCTGTTCATGAACATCTGTGTCTAATAAAACAGATGCCAGGCTAACGTGGAAGAACATGATCTCAGAAATGTGTCTCCAGGACACACAGATCACTCACAGGGGCCCCTGCAGGAAAAGTCAACTCACTAGCTTGTAAGAATTATAATAATGAATCTCCATTGCTGATCAGATTATCATAGAATATCAAAAATCCTATCTGGGGACTTCCCTGATGGCACAGTGGTTGAGAATCTGCCTGCCAGTGCAGGGGACACGGGTTCGAGCCCTGGTCCAGGAAGATCCCACATGCCACGGAGCAACTAAGCCCGTGCGCCACAGCTACTGAGCCTGTGCTCTAGAGCCTGTGAGCCACAATTACTGAGCCCGCATGCCTGGAACCCGTGCTCCACAGCAAAGAGAAGCCACCGCAGTAAGAAGCCCACGCACTGCAACAAGGAGTAGCCCCCACTCGCCGCAACTAGAGAAAGCTCGTGTGCAGCAACGAGGACCCAAAGCAGCCAAAAAAATAATTAATTAATTAATTTAAAAAAAATCCTATCTGTTAGCCTGGTCACTTTATTTTTAGGAATTTACCTTAGGAAAATGTGACACATATGCACAAAGAGTTACAGTGAAACTAATGATGGTGGCAATGATGACAGTGAAGCCACATTGAGTGACTACTTTCTGAAGGCCAGACACCGTTGTATGTACTTTATGTGGATTAATCCATTTAATCCTTACAATAGTCCAGTGAGGTAGGGACTACCATAACCCCATTTCACAGATGAGAAAAATGAGCTCCAGAGAGTTAAATATCCTCTCCAAGGTCCTGTAGAGAAGTGACAGAGTTGAGCTTGGATCTCAGGAAGTCTGAACCCAGAGTGCACATAGTCAACCACTGTGTTTTTATGATGATCCTATTTCAAATATAAAACAAGGAATTCCCTGGCAGTCCAGTGGTTAGGACTCTGTGCTTTCAATGCCAAGGGCCCAGGTTCAATATCTGGTTGGAGAACTAAGAACCCAAAGCCACATGGTGCAGCCAATATGTGTGTGTGTGTGTGTGTGTGTGTGTGTGTGTGTGTGTATAAAACAAACCAACAAAAAAAGAATGTCCAACAATAAGAGGTCAGTTGGATAAATTATCCATTGAATGGAATGCTAACTAATCCTTAACAACGATGTTTTAAAAGAACTTACATAATGACATGAAAAAAATTTTCACATTTGTTAAAGTGAAAAAAAATTGAAACAGAATACAAAAAATATAAAGAATATATAGGATATAATCCTATTTTAGTAAAAATGTATGTGTGGGGCTTCCCTGGTGGCACAGTGGTTTAGAGTCCGCCTGCCGATGCAGGGGACGCGGGTTCGTGCCCCAGTCCGGGAAGATCCCACATGCCGCGGAGCGGCTGGGCCCATGAGTCATGGCCACTGAGCCTGCGCGTCCGGAGCCTGTGCTCCGCAACGGGAGAGGCCACAACAGTGAGAGGCCCGCATACGGCAAAACAACAACAACAACAACAAAATGCCAACGTCTTGAATGAACACACACCCCCAAATCGGACAAATTAAAGATTAAAGGATTACAGGGTAATAAAGAGGCTTGAAAATAAATGCAGTTCCTCCCCAGGTGGGCCTCTCTATAGGGCTGCTTGAGTGTCCTTACGACATGCTAGCTGGCTTCTCCCAGAGCGGGTGACACAAGAGAGAACAAAAGGTCTCTTATGACTTCGCCATTGAGGTAACATACTGTCATTTCCACGACATTCTACTGGTCTCATAAATCGGCCCTGTTCAGAGCTGGAGGAGAACACACAGGGACGTGAGCACCGCAGGGTTAGGATCGTTGACGGCCATCGTGGAGGCTGGCCATCACAGCACCTACCTCACAGGGTTGTCGCGGGGACTAAATGCATTACCACACGGAAAGGATTCCACACCAACGCTCTGTGTACTGTAAGGGCTCATAAATGTTACCTTTTGTTATTATTGGCCCAGAGGGAAGCAGTTTCACTTTCTTCAGCTACTTCACTGTTATTGTAACCGAAAGTGGGTCCAGCTGCTCCCCACTCAAAACCCAATAAAGAGGCGAGGTTGGTGGAAAGGAAAGTTTGCTTTGTTTTGGATGTCGGCAACCGGGGGTTTGGGGGAGAAGGTGGACTCCCGTCCAAAGGCTGACTCCCCCTCGCTGAGAATCAGTGGGCAAGAGCTTTTATAGATGGAGGGAGGGGGCTCCATGCAGAAAGAGCACAGCCAGCTCTGACAGTCATCTTGAAATTGGTCATCGGTGGTCTGACGAGCATCATCTTGATTGTTCTAAGTACAGTTAATCTTCAGTTCCAGGGTCGGTTTGTTCCCATTTCTTTGAGGCCAATTCTCAGAATCATGGCAGCTTATGTCATGGCTACAGTCTGGTCATCATGGACTGGTCAAGTTAACTTCTTCTACCCGGTGGAGGTTTCAGTATCTACAGGACAGCTCACAGGGTAAGGCTCAGAATATTATCTAAAGCCCTTGAGGAGGAACTAAAGGTCCATGACTTTGCTTATTGACCAAACTATTATTGTTTTGTCCTGTATGATTGCTTTTCTTTGCTTCTGCATTTTCTCACTTCCCTGATTAAGCTTATTCTTTGGCTAAAGTTTTTCCACAGACAAAAGGCAGACTGGGGACATGGGGGGCAAGGACCATAGGGTCCTGCTACGTTTCATTACCATTAAAAAAATTTTTTTTTAATTTTAAATTTTTAAAAAATATTTATTTAGGCTGCGCTGGCTCTTAGTTGTGACATGCCTGCGGGATCTAGTTCCCCAACCAGGGATCCAGCCCAGGCCCCCTGCATTGGGAGCGCAGAGTCTTACCCACTGGACCAACAGGGAAGTTCCCTCATTACCATTTTTAAGATAATAATCTTTTTATCTTTAATCCAGGATACCCCTCAGAATCACATGGATTTTCAGCTTAATATTGCCTTTTAAAATAATTTTAATTGTCTTTTGAATTTATGAAAATAATAATGCTTGTTCAACTTTTCAGAAATATGTATAAATATGCTTGTTTCCAATGACACAGAAACAAGAATAAAAACTAACATCCCTCTTAATACTCTATTCTAGTTCCCTCTCCAGCAGTAACCACTTGTAAGCTTATGTTCTTCTGACCACTTTACCTTAACTTACAGACATGTTACGCTGATATTTAATAAATGGGATTCTAGTGTATCTGTAAGTCAGTGGTTTAGAAACTGGTGGAACAGTTTATCTTGGGAATCATGCCTGTTATGTCAGTGCATTTAGAAGTCAGTTGGCCTCCAGTCCCATCCTACTCCCCAGTGCCTGATCATTGGGGGATTTTTTTCTAGGTGTTGAGGGGATATTTTCGTAATTTGTGGTTCCATGTGGGATGGAATAATGGAATTGTGACAAAGTTTGACCCCCAAATAAGTCACTTGGCTTGACTCCATTTCAAGGCTACAATGTGAAATTGGGGAAAGTCTGCAAGCTCCAAGGAGTCGGACGCTGGCTCTGATGTTTGATAGTGGTGTGTCTTTGGGCAAGTTTCGTTTTTCTTTGTTTGTATTACTTTCTATCCTTCAGTCTCCATATTTGTAAAGCTACCTCATGGAGACGTTAAATGAGGTCATACCTCCCAGCCCGAGGTACTTAGTATAGATTGGTTCCCTTTCCGGACGCAGCACCTTCTGGACAGACTGCAGGGACTTCCCACAAGGGGGCGCAGGTGAGCGGGTGTGAGCGGATCGCAGCCTTTGGGCTGAGCGCAGTCCCTGCTTCTGGAGGCTCCGGGGCTACGTTTGTATTCATTTGCAAGCATCCTTGCAGTGTGTAAACACCATCCTCTCGGGAGATGGCAGAATAAAATCATGTCTTGGATATAATGTGTGCTCCAGGGGATGGCAACGGCTCTGCTTTGCCCCTGGGGAGCCTGCCTTCTGGTTCCTATGGAAGTTTCACAGCTACTCTTCCCAAAGCATTGAGTCAAATCCCTTTTGTGACCAGGAGCCTTAGTTTCACCACCTTTAAAATAGATGGTGTCATACTTTCCAGTCCCTCCCCATCAGGTTAGCTGAAGAAATCTGGGCACAGTTGGGGGCAACTCAAAAAAGTAACATGCTTACATTTAAAAAAAACTGGCTAATGGTAACATTCCAGATCTCATCTCAGTTCAACCCTCAGAACAACCCTGTGAGGTAGGTACTATTATTAGCCCGTTTGACGATTGAGAAAATGGAGGCACAGAGAGGGTTAGCGACTTTCCCAATGTCATACAGCTAGGGAGTGGTGGAGGCAAGTTTCAAAGTCTTTTCTATCCAAACTCCACAGCTTGCATGTCTAACCACTGCACACACAGCCTTTCTGCTTGAGATAAAGACACCTTTATCAGAGTCAGAAGATGTAGTTGAATTATAGTTCTTTTACCACAGTAAACTGGTCCTGGGCAAATCCCCTGGTTTTATTTATTTTTCCATCAGAAATTGGGGTCTGGACAATTCCACTCCTGGGTATATATCTCAAAAGCAAAAACACTAATTTGAAAAGATACATGCACCCCAGTGTTCATAGCAGCATTATTTATAATTGCCGAGATATAGAAGCAACCTAAGTGTCCATCAACAGATAATGGATAAAGATGTGAGATATATATACACATACACCCAATGGAATACTACTCAGCCATAAAAAAGAATGAAATTTTGCCATTGGCGGCAACGTGGATAGACTTGGAGGGCATTATGCTAAGTGAAGTAAGTCAGACAGAGAAAGACAAATACTGTATGATATCACTTATATGTGGAACCTAAAAAGTACAACAAGCTAGTGAATATAATACAGAAGAAGACTCACAGATGTAGAGAACAAACTAGTGGTTACCAGTGGAGAGAGGGAAGTGGTGAGAGGGAAGTGGGGAGGGGAAAGATAGGGGTAGGGGAGCAAGAGGTACAAACTATTAGGTATAAAATAAGCCTCAAGGATCTATTGTACAACACAGGGAATATAGCCAATATTTTATAATAACTATAAATGAAGTATAACCTTTAAAAATTGTGAATCACTCTATTGTACTTCTATAACTTATGTAATATTGTACAGCAACTATACATCAACTAAAAATAAAGAAAAAAAGAAACTGGGGCCTGGGGGTAGTGTGACTCTTCAATCCCCTAATATCCCTCTCATGGGGCTGTGTAGGTATCAAATGTGATAAAGGGTGTGAGAGCACTTTGCAAACTGTAAAGCGATGTACACACACGTAAGGGGCATGCTGACAGAATTGAAGATGATGACGGTGAGGAAACAGCCGTGGGCTGCAGGGTCCTCATTGAATTTGTGGGCTGGTTTATTTCCTTCTCCTGTCTCACTCTCAACTCCAGTGACTGTATTCATTCAGTGAATACCAAATGCCTATGACATGCCAGGCTCTATCCTGGGTACTGGGGATTCATCAGAGGTTCCTGGCGGAGATCTTGCGGCACCCAAGACGAGCCTCGTAGGTAGGTTCTCTTTCTTGTTAGACTTGCCACCTACCAATCTGGAGTGATCTGCTTGTTTCTCTGGCCTCTTCTTGCCCTCTGTGTACCAGGACCAGTTTCAGATTTCACCCGGGAAGCTCCCGAGTTTGTGAACCAACACAATCTTCATGCTTGGTACACAGTAGGTTTTCCCCAACTGTTTCCCGGAGGAAATAAGAAAAGGCTGAATAAATTCTAGAACGGAGAACTGGGAGAGGTTATTTGGGAACACCCTATGGGTTCCTGCCCAAGATCATCACCACCCAATAGAAATATGAAAGGAGACACATCATACTGCATAAATGTTCTAGTAACTGTGTTTTAGAAAAGGAGAAACAGGTGAGATTAATAATAATTTCATTTTAAAAACTATATCCAAAATATTATCATTTTAACATTCAATTTAACACTTGTTAATGAGTTTTTTTAAAAACTCTTTTTGGTCCTAATTGTTAAACACATCTCAGTCTTTGGAGCCACAATTTCAAGCCCTCAATAACCACACATGGCTAGTGGCCAACGTTCTGGAGAGCGCAGCCCTAGTCCGCGCGCCCTCCGGGTCCCCTGGGTGCCCGCAGCACCCAAGCCGTTGTGCAGCATCTGGTGGGCGCTCTGTATGGTTTGATCAATGGAAGCAAAGAATGAATGCAGACTCGAGGTTAATGAATAGAGGTCTCGGATGCCAACAGGTGTGCTAACTCAGCACTCGCAAGAACCTGGCTCGATTCCACAAAGAAAGCAATCGGCCCTCCAGGCAGGAAGTCCAGCGCGGGTGCAGGGACGCGCAGTCTACCTGCTGCCAGGCCCAGTGTCGCCGACGCTCCTCGCGGGTGAGCCAACCGGGCGGCGGCCGGAGTGCCAGGCGCAGGGGACGCGAACTTCGGTGGGAGGTGAGGTGGCCTCGCCAGGACGCGGGGCGGGCCCTGGGGCTGCCTTGCCAGGTATCCGCCGAGTTGGGCGACGTGGAGGAGCCCCCTCGCTGACTCCGAGAGGGGGTCGATGGGCAGAACAAGGCGCCCCAGCGGGGCGTGTCCCCAACGCGGGTCTGCAGCAGGGTGGCCCCGGGTGGCAGCCTTGGCGGGGAGTGGGGAGCGAGCAAGAAATGGGGGGGGAGAACCATTCGGGGGCGGGAATCGGGGTGTGGGGGTATCGAGACAGTGGCTCCAGCTCCAGGCAGCCGCGCGCGGACCTCCGCGCTAGGAAAGTTTCCCAGGGGTGCGCGCCAGCTGCCGCCTCGGGCAGCCCTCCCCTGCAGCTGAAGGAAGGAAAGGATAATCGCATCCAGTTATCTGGCGCTCACTCAACCTTGCCGGACCGGAGAGCTTCTCTTCGCGCCGCGATGGGGGTCAGAGAGCGGGCTGTGGAATCACACCGTTTATGCGCTGTGCGCCTTTAGTTAAATTACTTACCCTCTCTGAGAGCCAGTTTCCAACTCTGTTAAAAATAGGACGTCCCTCCTAGGGTTTCTGTGAGCCTTTTGTGTGCTGGGAACCCAAGAAGTGCTTCCTAAATGTTAGACTTGGTTTATTTCCCCTTGGGATAATCTCGTGAGATAGGGTCTCCTGGTCCCATTTTCCCATGAGGAGATTCAGGCTCAGAGGGATTTAGTAACTTGCCCACAGCAATTAGATGGAAATAGCTGGATTTGAAACCAGGAAGTCGAACTCCAGAGACTGGACTTTAACGTCTAATCCAGGTTCCGCTACTTCCTAGAAGGGTGAAGAAGGGGTGGGGATAAACTGCTTCTGAGACCCCTTCTCCCTATCTGAGAAATGGGTATAATATTTTTTAAAATTTATTTATTTTTGGCTGAGTTGGGTCTTCGTTGCTGCACGCAGGCTTTCTCTAGTTACGGCGAGTGGGGGGCTACTCTTCTTTGCGTTCTGCGGGCCTCTCACTGCGGTGGCTTCTCTTGCTGCGGAGCACGGGCTCTAGGCATGCAAGCTTCAGTAACTGTAGCACTTGGGCTCAGTAGTTGCGGCTCACGGGCTCTAGAGCGCAGGCCCAGTAGTTGTGGCACACGGGCCTAGTTGCTCCACGGCATGTGAGATCTTCCCGGACCAGGGCTCGAACCCACGTCCCCTGCATTGGTAGGCGGGCTCTCAATCACTGCGCCACCAGGGAAGCCCGGGTATAATATTGATAGTGCCTAACCTTTGGGGTTATTGTGAGGATTAACTGAGCTAACATGTAAGCGCCTCCCTGCTAAAGTGTGCATGCCACAAGTGTAGGATTTTTTTCCCCCTGTTTTGTTTGCAGATACATCCCTAGTGCCTGGCACATAGTAGATGCTAAATAAATATTTGTCAAATGAGTAAGGAACACATATTTCTTTTTATCCTTTACAACAATCCTTGCTACTCCCGTACTACTGACGAGGAGACTGAGGTTCAGAGAGGTTAGGTAACTTGGGAGATGTCACACCGGTGGCTGGTAGAGGAGTCAATATTTGAATCCAGGTCTGTTTGATCATAAAGTCTGTGTAGTTCTGATGCCCGATCCAGGTACCATCACTTTCCAATAGGGGTAGTGTGGCAAGTTATTTAACTCTTCTGTGTCTCAGTTTCCTTATTCATAAAATAGGGATAGTGACAGTACCTACCCCATATAGCTTTTGTCTGGTTTAAATAAAGATAAAGCTCTCAGAGCAGTGCCTGACACTTAGCAGGTACTCAATAAACCTCGGCTACAGTAAATGCTATGTCTGCCCACTAGAGAGTGGAGGGGATGGCACAGCAGGCGTGTCTGATTATGGAGAGGGGAAGTGGGGGAAGCGGGGAGGAGGTGACCAAGGAGCTTTCCTGCCTTCTGTGCAGTCCACAGAACCAGGCCCCTGTTTGCCCTCTGGAATATTCCTGAGAAGCCCCCATGCTCAGTGCAGAGGGAGGGTCGTCACTTGACATCCTGCTCTCCATCTAGTGTACAAGGAGGCTGTCTTGAGGACCTGCTACCCTTCTGTTATACAGAGGAGGCCCTGAGTCCTCTCTGCTTCAGTTGATTACCCATTGCAGCAGATGGGCTTTTGGGAGGAGGATTTCAGGAAGCAAGAACAATTATGTGGTGGTTATTCTAATTAGACCTGCATTCAGATATCATCTTGAAAGTAATTCCCAGCTCTGGGACTTTGGCAAATCGCTTTGCGAGCCTCAGTTCCCTCATCTGTGGAATGGGCACAATAATAGGACCTCACAAGTGTTGTTAGAAGGATAATCAGAACTGTCTCGAAAGCATTTGGCACAGTGTCTGGCACATGATAAATGGCAGCCCTTGTTCGTATTATGAATGTGTGATGCTCTTTTCTATTCCTGGCCTTAGGATCTGTTGATGTGCAGGTAAAACTCTCCAAGGAGGATTAACTAAAGTGTCCTTTCCTCAAACCCCTTCTCATGTAGAGAGTCTCATTCTGGGATCTCCACCTGTCAAATCCTTGAAGAGTTTTTGTATTCTGATAGGACAAGTGCGACCCTTAGGTGCTTCAGGGCAGTTTCTGGGGACAGTAAAGCTGGCATATGACGGGAAGAGCACCGTGCTCTCTGCTTGGGGAACTCCATCCTTTGATGTGTGCACTTGGTGGGGGTAGGGATCTTAGCCTTTTGGTATAATGAGTCGTTAACATTTGTTCCGCTTGTTCTGTGCCAGGCATTGTGCTAAGCCCCAGTTCTGGTCATCTATGGAACCTGGGCTCCAAAGCCAGATTGCCTGGGTTCCAGTCCTACCTCTGCCACTTCCTAGCTCTGTGAACTTGGGCCAAGTTACTTAACCTCTCTGTACTTCAAATGATTCATCTGTAAAATGGGATGATTGTAATATACATAACTCACAGGGCTGCCATGAGGATTAAATATAATCAACATATATATGATGATAAGAACAATATAATAATAAACATTAGTTACTTATATAGTTATAATTGTCTCCATTTTATAGCCAAGGAAACTGAGGGAGATTAATAAACAGCCTGATGACACAGAGCTATCCTTTCTTCTCAAAACTGCCCATTTATTTCCATTTCCACTGCCATCATCTTAATTCATGCCTCCTCTTTCCATGTCCAATTCCCTCATTTGCCTCTTTCTGGAATCCCTGCTTCCTGTGGCTTGGGTCCCAGTATCTGCTCCTTCCAGAAGGTTCTCCCTCTCTCTCTCTTACAAAACTCTAGGTGTTTCCTAGAGGCTTTGGAAATAGTTCTTTTTCTTTTACTCTTCCTGTCGTTTTATCTGATAACAAATGTAATACATAACAAAAAATACATAATTTTTAAAATTTGTGCCTCCTGAAAATATTTGCATAGGAGGTGAGAAACTCTCTGTGATTTCATCCCCTAGTGATAATCATTGTTTAGAGTTTCATGTATGTTTCTCTAGGTTTCTCTCCCTCCCACTGCATATGCTAAATTCATATAGGTCATTTTTACTGGTCTTAAAAAAAATGGGATCGTACCTTACAAACTGTGTGCGATTCACAGCAGAAAATTTTCAAATTTTAATATATTTTTTGAATGTTGTACTTCCACATGGTATAAAATCCAAAAGACATCTAAGCAAATATTGAAAAATCTCTCCCTCCATATCTATCCCCAGCCACCCAGTTCCTCACTCCAGAAGCAACCACGAGTGTCAATTTACAGTCTGCCTGCAGACAAAGCAAGAAACATATAATTACATTTTGTAGGGCAGAATATATGTCTTATAAACCACAAGATGTAAAAACATGGTAGAGTTTCTAGAAGTGGGGAAACTGAGGAGGAGAAAAGTTTATTAGAGGAAGATGATGAGACACTCCTTTCCTTGTCTTATGCAGTGGGGAATTGGGAGATGCCATCCCCAATCCATGCAGCATCACAGCCTTCGCAGCAGCGTCTCTCAACCAGGGGCAGTTTTGCCCCCCGGGGACATTTACTCATTCTCAGCTTGCGGGGGTAGTGATGAGTGTCCTACTGGCATTCAGTGAATAGAAGCCAGGGAAGCTGCTAAACATCCTACAATACCCAGAAAAGACCCCACGACAGAGAATGATCTGACCCAAATGTCCATAGTGCTGGGATTGAGACACCCTGACTTATACTTACAAAAGAATTACTCATCTGTCCTTTTGCCTTGGACTCCAACTTGGATCAGCTCCCTACTGCCTGGCAGGCAGGACCCCTGAGTCACATGCTGCCAGGTACTGTCATCTCGCCCCAGGAGTGACGTCTTCCTGGGGATCACCACCCATCTCCTCTCTTTTTCCTCGATCAGACAATTTGTAAAGCAAGTCTCTGTCTAAACAGGAGAAAACGGGCTTCCCTGGTGGCACAGTGGTTAAGGATCCACCTGCCAATGTAGGGGATACAGGTTCGATCCCTGATCCGGGAAGATCCCACGTGCCGCGGAGCAACTAAGCCCGTGAGCCACAACTACTGAGCCTGCGCTCTAGAGTCCGTGAGCCACAACTACTGAGCCCACGTGCCGCAACTACTGAAGCCCATGCGCCTAGAGCCTGTGCTCTGCAACAAAGAGTGGGCCCCGCTCACCACAACTAGAGAAAGCCCTTGTGCAGCAACGAAGACCCAACACAGCCAAAAATTTTAAAAAAATAAAATAAACAGGAAAAGAGTTTCCTTGCCTTTGGAGAGCCACTATTTTGTATTTATTGGGGGCCCATTAATAACACATCAAATGTTGGGACCAGTAACTATGGTCCCCCAATTCTTCATGTGAATTATAGAATAGGACTTTTTTTTCTTTTAAATGCTATCCATCCAGAGTCAGATGCCATAGGAAACTTGTTTGTTTTGGCATTTGTAAAAATTCCAGCCCTGGATCATCCACTTCTGTCTTTTTTTCCATATGAATACTCTCGCTCCTAGACATGACCGTTACCTGGAGGATTAGCGAACCTTAGGTAGCTGTTAATAACCTGACCATTAAAATGGTCCAACCTTTCTCAGAGGTTAACCCATTTAGGTTATTACTAACCAGCACTTTTCAGGAGGTTGAGTATATTGTCCCCATTTTTCAGGTAAGACGGGGGAAATTGAGATTCAGAGGGATAGACTTGGTTCAGGGGGGTAGAATCATAAAGTGCCGGAGTCAGGATTTGATTCAAGTCAGCCTTGAGTGTGGGCTGGTTCCACACTATCCTTTGTCCCTGCAAGACAGGCCATCATAATTATGAAGTTAAACCTGTAAAGTCTGAATATTGCCCGAGGGGCTGAATCTGCAGGACAAAGTGGCCGGTGTCTGAGGGTGTCTAGTGGAGCATTCAGTCCAGAATGGCTTTGTTGTAAAAATGAAAAGCTAAGCTTTCTGGCGTGGGGGGAAAAACCCAACCTTACTAACTTCCTTATGTTGTCCAAGAAGTAAGATAACCTTTAGCAAGAACTTTGATCTTTTTATTACACTAATGCTGAAAGAACATTGATGAGAGGGTGGGGCTGAGGTTCAGCAATAAATAAATACACGATGTGGGCCCTGAGTTAGGGCTTTTTTTCCCCCCAAACCCAGCACAAAGAGGCCATGGTGCAGCCATGAAGTTGTGGGTCAAGGACTGATCTGCATTTAATGGGTGAGACCCAGTTATTCATTGGCAGACAGGGGGAGAGATGATAACCAGGGTGGCATAAAATTGCCACGAGCTGGTAAACATCCCCTCCCTGGGAGCCCAGAGGCATGACCAAGAGAGCAAGCAGGGCTGTGTTTAAGGCAGAAAAAGATGGACCTTATGGCTTAGTAAGAAAAGAGGACCCATTGTCTCTGCAGAGTGGAGAGGAAATGCCAGCGCATTCCTACAGGATGGGAAGCAGGTAAGAGAGGACGCTTTGAAGGAGTGTTGGGGGGGCTCACACAAATGATGGGGAACCCTTGGGAATGAGTCATGGGAGGAGGCCCAAACTAGGGCTGTCCTGTTGCTTAGCACCAGATGCTATGTACAGAATAAATGCACAATAAATATTTGTTAGAGGAAAGAATGACTCTGGGGAAGTGGGAGGCAAATGAGTGTTGGCTATAAGAGAAGGCTCTAGAGCTGTCTGCTTGAGCTGGAATCTGGGCTTCCCAGGTCCTCACCGTGAGACTCTGGGTGAGTTGGACCTTTCTGGCTTCGGATTGCTTGTCTGTAGGATAAGTAGTGTGCTAAGAGCTCCCAAACCCACGAGAGCCTATCAGGGGTAATCAGAAAATATGGTGCACTGCCGGCACTCAGTAAATGTTATCTCATCCTCCTCTTCCTCCTCATCCTTCTCTTCTTCCTCTGATAGCAATGATGACGATGACGATGATTAAAGTTCAGGCAGAGAGGGAAGAGTTTGAATTCCATTCTGTTTAACTGTGTGACCTTGGACAAATTACTTACCCTCTCTGGGCCTCAATGTAATCATTATAAAGTAGAGATAATAATACCTGTCCCTAAATTTGCTTGGGGATTCAATTGCTCATGCGTGTGAAGGGTATAGCTGGTGCCTGGTGCTCCGTTAAGCTCTCAACAAATGGTGCTGTCTTTATGCTGATCATTAGTTACTGTTGTTGTTTGACTAGATTCCTTCTGCACTGAAAAGGGGAAAAGGAGCTTGGATGTCAAGCAGTGGGGTTTAGAGTCCTATTTTGCCAGGAAGAGTCCTCTCCTCAGAGGCTGGGTGAGGTAATCACATGATGTATCACGTTTGACAAGAGCTCCTGGAATGGAGTAACGGGAGATTGGACTATATTACTGCTTAGGTTATTTCCAGCAGCCTAAGTTTCAATGTTCCCAGAGATCAACTCATGCTGATGAAATGCTAATCATTAGACAGGGTCATTTCTAGGGAAGACACTCCATTCGTAGGGAAAGAAATAAGAGACTGGGTAAGATTTCTGGGTTTTTGCAAGCCCAAACAAACAAGTTCCACTTTCTATGGCATTTGAATCTGGGTGGGGTGGCATTTAATAAAAGAGAAGAAAGTCCTATTTCTATAATTCACAGGAAGAACTGGGGACCATAGTTACTGCTACCAACATTTCCTGTATTTGCATCCCCAATAAATGCAAAATAGTGGATTTCCAAAGGACAGGCAGAATTTTCTCCCGTGGTAGAGACTTATAAATTGTCTGATCAGAGGAAAGGCCTTAAAATGAGAGGAGAGGGATTTCCCTGGTGACGCAGTGGTTGGTAATCTGCCTGCCAATGCAGGGGCCACGGGTTCGATCCCTGGTCTGGGAGAATCCCACATACCGCAGCGCAACTAAGCCCCGTGCCACAACTACTGAGCCCTTGCACCACAACTACTGAAGCCCACGCGCCTAGAACCCATGCTCCGCAACAAGAAAAGCCACCGCAATGAGAAGCCCGTGCACCGAAACGAAGAGTAGTCCCCGTCGCTGCAACTAGAGAAAAACCCGTGCACAGCAAAGAAAAACCCAATGCAGCCAAAAATATAAATAAATAAATTTTTTTTAAAAAAATGAGAGGAGAGAGGCAGTGATCTCCAGGAAGATGGTTTTCTTTGCCCCCAAAACTGTCACTCCTGGGGTGAGATGATGGTACCTGGCAGTATGTAACTCAAGGAACACCTAGATTTCGGGGTCCTGCCTGCCAGGCAGTATGGAGCTGAGCCAGACTGGAGCTGGAGGACAAGTTAGTAATCCCGACCTGTCTTTATTGAAAATGTTGATATTTGGTTCATCATGGATTTTTGCATTTTTACTTTAAAAAATATTGCATTAGGGCTTCCCTGGTGGCGCAGTGGTTGAGAGTCCGCCTGCCGATGCAGGGGACATGGGTTCGTGCCCAGGTCCGGGAAGGTCCCACATGCCGCGGAGCGGCTGGGCCCCTGAGCCATGGCCGCTGAGCCTGCACGTCCGGAGCCTGTGCTCCGCAACAGGAGAGGCCACAACAGTTAGAGGCCCGCGTACCACCAAAAAAATAAATAATAAATAAAAAATATTGCATTAAAATATTATTGATCTAGGGACTTCCCTGGTGGCACAGTGGTTAAGAATCCGCCTGCTAATGCATTGGACATGGGTTGGAGCCCTGGCCTGGGAAGATCCCACGTGCCGCAGAACAACTAAGCCCGTGTGCCACAACTACTGAGCCTGCGCTCTAGAGCCCGCGAGCCAAAACGACTGAGCCCGTGTGCCACAACCACTGAAGCCCGCTTACCTAGAGCCCGTGTTCCACAACAAGAGAAGCCACCGCCATGAGAAACCCAGGCACCACTACAAAGAGTAGCCCCCGCTCGCCACAACTAGAGAAAGCCCGTGCGCAGCAACGAAGACCCAACTCAGCCAAAAAAAAAAAAAGTATATAAAAAAAATTATTGATCTTGATTACTAGGATTTCTGGTACCTCTTAAGTTTGCATCCCGGGCCAGGACCCTACTGTTGGCCCTGCTGCAAATAACACCGAATCTAGAAACTTCCCACACTTAAGTTCATACTTACCCAGCATGGGTAAAAAGATGACTGTATTCAAGATGTGAATGTTGGACAAGCAAGCTGAAAAAGAGAGAATTCTCTTCCCTGAGAGGAAGGGGCATTTATGATACTGTACTCCACTCCTTATTGGCTGTGTTTCCTGGCCAAGTTACTCAGCCTCTCTGTGCTTTCATGTCCTTCTCTGTAGAATAAGGGTAATAATAACACCTATTACTAAGGCTATGATAGGGATTTAATGGGTTAACACCTGTCAAGTTCTCATAACAGCATCTGGAATACATATATTTGTTGTTTTGTTATCACTGTTTTCAGTTTCTCTTTTCCTGTCTGCAAATGTGGAATAATAACTTAGATTGTGTTATATAATGTTTGTTTAAATAGACGTTATAATAGGACTGTTATATTACAGGGATCTGAATTAGTCTGATGAAGAACTAAGCTTCTAGTCCCAAAGGTCGATCCAGAAAGGGGATTGTTTTTCTTCTAAACAAGGGAGGCTTGACACAGACCCAGAATCACAGAATGTGGATAAAGCTCAACCTGGCTTTACTGGCCCCTCCTGCCTTTCTGAGACCCAGTGGTAAAGAAAGGGGAGGATCCCCAGCCCCGGGGGGTGGGGGGGGCACTAAGGTTTATCATTTTTCCCTGCTCTGGGCAGGATTCTGAGCACATTGACAGCGGGAAGGGAAAGAGGAGGAATCTCCAGGAAGTGGGGTCCTTCCTTGGGTAGCAGAGTCACTCACTCCTCCCAGCAGGTCTCAGCAGGTACAGGAGCTGTGATGTGCACTTCATGTTGGGTCCGGTTCTCCCAGAAAGGGGTCCTTGTTCTTCTGGGATGGGCTGGGGTGCTCCAGCCGGGCAGGAAGGCACAGAGCCACCAAGGCACAAGCAACCCTCACCTCTCCTCTTCTCCTCCCACCTCTCTGCCTGCCCCTTGCTGATCAGTTCCCTGGCTGATCCACAGTGATTCTCAAACCTTGGTGCACAGAAGAATCACCTGGGAAACCCGATAAAAAGACAGATTCCCAGGTCCCACCCCAGACGCACTGAATCAAAACTTCTGGGGATGGGACCTGAGTTAGGGTGGTTTTCCTGGGACAGGCAGGTTCCCAGGATATGGAACTTCCAGTGCTAAAACTGAGAACATTCTGGGCAAACTGGGACACGTTGGTCACCTGACAATCCATGGGTCCCCGATCTCCCTTAAGCTCCTGGGTAACTCTCCTGGACACCCAGCTTGATGCTCCCCGATACACACAGATCAGTGATGCTTTAAATGTTGGAGTTCCTTTACGCTCTATGCTTCACTCTCTTTTCCTTCCCTAGACTTGCACTGGTAGCCCTATAGCCACTTATGGTTATTTACATTAAAGTTAATGAAAACTAAATAAAATTAAAAATTCAGCTCTTCAGTTGCACTAGCCACATTTTAAGTGCTCAGTAGATACATGTGGCTAGTGGTGGCTATATTTGACCGTATAGTGTAGAACAATTCCATCATCATAAAAAGTTCTACCTCATTTTATTGTGCTTCGCACATACTGCATTTCTTACAAATTGAAGGTTTATGGCAACCCTGTGTCGAGCAAGTCTATCGGTGCCATTTTTCCAACAGCGTTTGCTCACTTTGTGTCTCTGTGTCACATTTTGGTAATTCTTGCTATATTTAAAACTTTTTCATTGTTATTTTGTTATGGTGATCTGTGATCAGTGATCTTTTATGTTACGATTGCAAAAAGATTGAGACTTGCTGGAGGCTCAGATAAAGGTTAGCATTTTTTTTTTAACGGTTAGCATTTTTAGCAATAAAGTATTTTTAAATTAAGGTATGTACATTTTGTTTTTAGACATAATACTATTGCACACTTAATGGACTACAGTATATGTAAACATAGCATTTATATGCACTGGGAAACCAAAAAATTCACATGACTTACTTTATTGTGATATTCACTTGGTTGCAGTGGTCTGGAACCAAACTCACAGTATCTCCAATGTCTGCCTGTTTTGGACGACATTGCCCTAGATGATCTCCTCAAGGTCAGGGTTTCTCAACCTGGAAACTCCCGACATTTTGCGTCAGATAATTCTCTGTTGTGAGGGGCTATTCTGTACACTGTAGGATTTTTTTTTTATTGGAGTATAATTGCTTTACAAAGTTGTGTTAGTTTCTGCTGTACAGTGATGTGAATCAGCTGTATGTATACATCTATCCCCTCCCTACTAGACCTCCCTCCCCCCATCCCACCCATCTAGCTCGTCACAGAGCACCAAGCTGAGCTCCCTGTGCTATACAGCGGGTTCCCACTAGCTATCTATTTTACACATGATAGTGTATTTATGTCAAACCTATTCTCCCAGTTCATCCCCCCACTGTGTCCACATATCCGTTCTCTACATCTGCCTTTCTATTCCTGTCCTGCAAATAGGTTCATCTGTACCATTTTTCTAGATCCCACATATACGTGTTAATATACGATAGTTGTTTTTCTCTTTCTGACTTACTTCACTCTGTATGACAGTCTCTAGGTCCATACAAGTCTCTACAAATACCCAATTTCATTCCTTTTTATGGCTGACTAGTATTCCATTGTATGTATGTAGCACATCTTCTTTATCCATTTGTCTGTCAATGGACAGTTAGGCTGTTTCCATGTCCTGGCTATTGTAAATAGTGCTGCAATGAACATTGGAGTGCATGTGTCTTTTTGAATTATGGTTTTCTCAGGGTATATGCCCAGTAGTGGGATTGCTGGGTCATATGGTAATTCTATTTCTAGGTTTTTAAGGAAGCTCCGTACTGTTCTCCACAGTGTCTGTATCAATTTACATTCCCACCAACAGTGCAAGAGGGTTCCTGTTTCTCCACACCCTCTCCAGCATTTATTGTTTGTAGATTTTTTTGATGATGGCCATTCTGACTGGTGTGAGGTGATACCTCATTGTAGTTTTCATTCGCATTTCTCTAATAATTAGTGATGTTGAGCATCTTTTCATGTGCCTCTTGGCCACCTGTATGCACTGTAGGATGTTTAGCAGCACCTCTGGCCTTTACCTAATAGATGCCAATATCGCACCCCTCGCCCCAAATTTGGCAACCGAAAATGCCTCCAGACATCGTGAAATGTGCTATGGGAGGGCAAAATTGCTGTGATTGACGATTTCTGCCCTAGACTGTGGCTTCCACCAATCTCTTTCTAAAGTAGAATAAAAGGCACTCACACCCTGCACTTCAAACAGAACATTGTCACCTGAATGCAGGCGCTATCTGGCAATTCAGTTGCATCAGCCAGCTTCACATCTAAGGCCTGTGGGTTTCATCTATTTTGGGGGCAATCTTATATACGAGAAAGAAAGTCTTGATATAAAGTGTCATTTGTGTGAGGAGGGGTTAGGGTTATAGTAAAGATGACTGTTGGGAAGGGTTTGGTCCAGAGAATTCCCACCAAGAAAGGAGGGAAGTAAAAGAGGTGGTATCAGCTAGTGTAATGAAATTTGAAGGACTTCAAAACATCCATATAGGGACTTCCCTGGTGGTGTAGTGGTTAAGAATCTGCCTGCCAATGCAGGGGACACGGGTTGGAGCCCTAGTATGCGAATATCCCACATGCCGCGGAACAACTAAGCCCGTGTGCCACAACTACTGAGCCTGCGCTCTAGAACCTATGTGCCGCAATTACTGAAGCCCGCGCACCTAGAGCCCATGCTCCGCAACAAGAGAAGCCACTGCAGTGAGAAGCCCACGCACCGCAACAAAGAGTAGCCCCCGCTCACCGCAACCAGAGAAAGCCCGCGTGCAGCAACAAAAACCCAACGCAGCCAAAAATAAATAAATAACTTTATTTTAAAAAGTATGTAAAATCATCCCACTCTTTTTCTTGAAATTTCCTCATGGAGATTAATTGGTGACATTTGCCAAATCTATCCTCCCAAGTTTCCCAAGTCTTATTTTAAAAATATATTAGAACTCATCTTCATTTTGTGTTATAAGAGGCATTGGCTACCTCACTACTAAATGCAGCCCATTAGACCATTCTCTGGATAGATTTTTGCCACGTCAAGGTGATGCCCTTCGTAAGATTAAAATTCACGTTTATTTTCTAGTCTTTGACACTTTCTCATGTGCTTAACAAGCTAAAAATCTTATATTCTTTTGTCATTCATAAAATATGATGATCGTTCCTCGGACATTGTGTCTTGAAAATTTAGTAAATTCCTTGTTGAAGAGAAAACATGAAAAAAGACAAAATGTACCCATTTTTTTATATTTATATTTCCCCTTCTATTCATAGCAAACCAGACCTTATTTTCTGAGGGATCCAATGTGTGGCATTGAATGTGCCTGAGTCAAAGGCAGAAGCGGTCTCTGAGAAGCCTCATGGGACACGTGCTAACAAATGTTTAGTTCTGGGAAGATGTTGTTAAAGTGATTGGGTGATTGAAGGTTTTGCCCTCACATGCTTTAAAGAGACTGATTTCCTTGTCTTTATTTCCTTGTTCTGAGCTTTCCCCGCAGAAAAAAGGATTCTAAAGCATTTGTTTACAGTGGCTTCCATGATGATAGCCAAAGTAATCGTTAAGCTAACATGACCAGCCCAGAAAGAACAACAAAGCAATTGTGAGCAAACAAAATCCACGTCTCTCCTGAAACATGGATGTGTGTGAGCGCAAGGCCTGATGCCTGGGCAACGGCTCCCAGACGTGTGGTGGCCTTGGTTGTTCGTGTGGGAATTGCCTTTCCAAGATCAGGTGCCTGAAAGGAATCAAAGCTTCTAGAACTGCAATTATGAGGGCTTGGCTCAAATGAGATGCCTGGGAATGAGTGCTGTCTTCTTTCTAAATTCCTTTTCCTTCCCTTTCAGGAATTCTTAGAATTACAACTGGTATTTCGTGCGTTTGTTGGGGGGACGGAGAGAGTATGTAATTTTATTATTGTATAATGTCCATTGTTTCCCCAAATTTAGTCATTTACATTCCACCTTCATAATTGTTGCCCTTTTTCTTACCGTGAATACTATTATTTATCTGTTCTTTTTAACCTAAAAGATTTATTTTAAAAGGAAACGTTGTTGTAAATGGAAAACTTCTATCACTTACTTATAGATATAGATAAACATTATTATAAATGGAAAACTTCTATCACTTGCTTATGGTGACTATACATTTATAGACATATATACATACAGGGAAAACCAAACCATGTTATTAAATTCTAACTAGATTATGAAAGAAGCCAGTCTCAAAGGGCTACATTCTGTGTGATTCCATATATATGACATTTGGAAAAAGGCAAAACTAAAGAGATGGAGAACAGATCCTTGTTAGACTAAGGATGGGAGGAGGGGTGATTACAGGGAGGGGCACAGGGGAGTTTTGGGGGTGATGGAACTGTCTGTATCCTGATTGTGGTGGTGGTTATGCAAGTGTTCAAATTCATAGAGCTATATCCCCCAAATATTTTACTGTAAGTTAATTTTAAAATGAAATTGTTAAATTCTAGTCATAAGTTGTGGCCTCATGAAGGTTCTGAGCCTGGAGTGTTGCTCTCTCCTGGTTGAAAAAGAGACTGGCCGATTCAAAGAGGTGTTGAAGAACGATTAGCAGTAATTGAGATGACATGGTTGTTAACTTAAATTACTGAACAGGAAATAAAAAGGAAGGAACTATCGCTGGGAGATTTCTTGTTATTTTCCACGAGGGAATTTATCTTTTCAAGAATCCCCGCGCTGGGACTTCCTTGGCGGTCCAGTGGTTAAGGCTTCTCGCTTCCACCGCAGCGGGTGCTGGTTCCATCCCTGATCTGGGAACTAAGATCCCATGTGCTGTGCAGCACGGGCACCGCCCCCCGCCCCCCCCCACACACACACAAAAAGAATGCCTGCGCAGATCCGAAACCGTCAATTTCTAAATGGGATGTGTTTGGGCCCAAAATGATGGAGCTAGGCATAAGAAGTGCTGCTCCGAGTGAAAGCTTCCCCACTCCCCACTCCCCCAGGGTGGCCCAGCGGAACACAGTTAGATTTGTTTCCTCTCCCACTGGCTGAGGGTAGCTACCACCAAGATAGGCTCCAGGCAATGTGTGAGATGAATGAGAACTTTGTGAGACAACATTCACTCATTCATTCAACAAATATTGAGTATCTCCTGTGTGCCAGGCATGGTACTAGATCCTGGGGATATAGTGAGCAAAACAGAACAACTCCTGCCCTCACAGAACTTTCAGTCTACTGGAAGACACATTTTGAACAATAAGTGCATAAAATTAATATATAATTACAAATTGGTAAGTCCTGTGGGAAAAGGGGCAGGATGCTATGAGAGAGACTCAAGGAGAACTATATGGATGGGGTGAAATAAAGGGAGCCTCTCTGTGAAAGCAGCATTTAAGCTGACACCTTAAGAATGAGGAGTTAGCCAGGCCAAGAGTGGAGGGAAAAGCATTCTAGGCAGAGGGAACAGCATGTACAAAGGTCATGACCCAGGACAGGCCAGCGTGTTTAGTACAGGGCTTGGCGAAATTCGCTCCGCAGTTCAAATGCAACCCCTCCAACTGAGAATGGTTTTTATAGTTTTAAATTATAGAAAAAAATCAAAAGAAGAATAATAGTTCATGGCACGTGAAACAATTCAGATTTTGGTGTCCATAAATTGGAACAACAATTTTGTGTTGTCTTGGGCTACTTTTGTGCCACAATGGCAGAGTTGAGTAGTTGCTACAGAGACCATATGGCCTGCAAAGCTCAAAACATTTACCATCTGGTTCTTCACAGAAGCACGGTCAACAGGATTCAGAGAATGATGGACAAGGGGAGAGGCAGACAGGGGCCAGTTCATGGAATACTTTTCAGACGGTTGGGGTGGAGGTGGGGGAATTATTGAGTCTTTTTTTTAAACTGTGCCCTGTGGTCTAGTTTTTCTGGAGCCCCTGGGAGGTGCATTCCTCTGGATAAACGAGGGAATCATCTTCGATTTCTTTTACCCTGCTAGGTTTTGCTTCTCCTTTGCTCCTTGGCACCCTGGTAGAGGAGGTAGATTGAAAGTATCACATTTGTCATTGTTCTTTGTCAAGTGCAGGTATGATTGGAAGTGCATTTAGGGCTGTCGGTTTTTCAATTTCCTTTTTTTGCTTTGATGAATATTATGTTGAACGTTTAATGATTTTATTGTGCTAGTTTTGAGGCTTTAAGTAGGTGGCACAGTTCAAAAATTCAATACACTTTTACTGTAGCTAATTTTGATTTGTTTTACAGCTTCTGTAGCTTACTTGGGGATTAGGAAGAAAAACATTCACACAGTCAGCTTATTCCAGCCATTACTCTTCCCCTTGTCCCCAGACACAGTGCTTTAGTGTTTTACTCCTTTTAAAATCTGGTTTTCATTTTGAAATGACTGTGATTTGGAAAAATTCTGTCTCCTTTCTTTGTTTGTTTTATTTACAATTCTTTTAAAAAATTGTGGTAAAATATGTGACATTAAATTTACCATCTTAACCACTTTTAAGTGTACAGTTCAGTAGTGTAAGTACATTCACGTTGTTATACAACCAGTCCTAGAACTTTTTCATCTTGCAAAACTGAAACTCTACACCCATTAAGCAACAACTAACAAATCCCCATTTCCGTCTCCCCTCGGCCCTTGGCAACCACCACTCTGCTTTCTGTTTGGCTACTCTAGATGCCTCATATAACTGGAATAAATCATACAATATTTGTCTTTTTGTGACTCGCCTATTTCACTTGGCATAATATTCTTAAGCTTCATCCATGTTGTAGCAGGTGTCAGAATTTCTCTCCTTTTTAAGGCCGAATAATATTCCATTGTGTGGCTGTACCCCATTTTGTTTATCCATTCATCTATTGATGGACACGGCTTGCTCCCACTTTCGGCTCTTGTGCATAATGCTGCTATGAATATGGGTGTACGTATATCTCTTTGAGACCCTGCTTTAATTCTTTTGGGGATATACTCAGAAGTGGGACTGCTGAATCACACGGTAGTTCTATTTTTAATTTTTTGAGGAGCTGCCATACTGTTTTCCATGGCAGCTGCTCCATTTTACATTCCTACCAACAGTGTGCAGGGTTGCAGTTTCTCCACATCTTCACCAACACATGCTATTTTCTGCTTTTTCTGGATAGTGGCCGTCCTAATGGATATGAGGTGATATCTCATTGTGGTTTTGTATGATTAATGATGTTGAGCATCTTTTTGTCTACTTGTTGGGTATCTGTATATCTCCTGGAGAAATGACTGTGCAAATCCTTTACCTATTTTTAAATCTGGTTATTTGTATTTGTGTGTTGTTGAGTTGTAGTTCTTCATGTATTCTGGATATTAATTCCTAATCAGATATATGATTTGCAATGATTTGCTCCCATTCCACAGGTTGTCTCCTCACTCTTCCGATTCTCCTTTGATGCACAGAAGTTTTAAATTTTGATGTAGTCAAAAAAAATTTTTTTTTTGGATATAGTCCAATTTGTCTGTTTTTACTTTGGTTGCCTGTGCTTTTGGTGTCGAATCAAGAAATCATTGCCAATCCAAGGTCATGAATCTTTCCCCCTGTTTTCTTCTAAAAGTTTTATAGTTTTAGGTCTTAGCTTTGGGTCTTTTTGATCCATTTTGAGTTACTTTTTGTATATGGTATAAGGTAGGAGTCCAACTTCATTCTCTGGCATGTAGATACCCAGTTTTCCCAACACCATTTGTTGAAAAGGCTGTCCTTTCCTTGTAGAATGGTTTTGGCTTCCTTGTTGAAAATCATTTGACCCTATATGCAAGGGTTAATTTCTGGACTCTCTACTCTGTTCCGTTGGCCTGTTTGTCTGTCTTTATACCAAGTCTTGCCTCCTTTTATTCATCTTGTTTATTGTTTTTCTTTCTGCAAAGAAGGCTTCTTTTTACATGAATCAGAATTGTGTTGTTTTTATTTTCTATCTTAAGTAGGGGAAAAACCTCTGCCCCTATTTCCCTTTCTGCTTGAGCAACCTTCATTGATTGTTCAAGATATGTCAGTAGTTAAATAAGTAAATTAAAAAGTGAAGGAGGGCTTCCCTGGTGGAGCAGTGGTTGAGAGTACGCCTGCCGATGCAGGGGACACGGGTTAGTGCCCCAGTCCGGGAAGATCCCCCATGCCGCGGAGCGGCTGGGCCCGTGAGCCGTGGCCGCTGAGCCTGCACCTCCGGAGCCTGTGCTCTGTAACGGGAGAGGCCACGACAGTGAGAGGCCCACGTACCGCAAAAAAAAAAAAAAAAACCCCTCAGCATATTAGTTGAAATTCTCTTTCATTTGTGTATGACAGAAAACCAACTCAAACCAACTTAAGTCAAAAAGGGAATGTAATGACTCAAGTATCCAGTGGCTGGCTGCCTTCAGGCATGGCTGGATTCAGGTGCTTAAACAGTGTCATAACATTTGATCCTTCTTTCTGTTTATCTCTTGGTTCTGTTCTGTTCCCTGTTGGTACCACTCTCAGGCAGGCCTTCTCCCCTGGTGACCTCTGGCTGCTTCAGGCTTATAACTTCCTAACTCCAAGTCCAGCCAAAAGAGAACTTCTCTCTTTCAACATTTCTGACAAAACTCCCAGAATTGAGTCTCACTGGCTCCGACCCAATCACTGTGGCCAAGAAGCAAATAATTCTGATTGGGTCACACGTCTACACCTGGCTGACATGGATTTAGAGGAAAATGTTGCCACAAAAGAGAGAAGTGGATGTTGGGTAGGGACAAAATAATGAAAAACTGACTTCAGCTATACTGAGAAGTATGGAAATGAGTTGGCAAATAAACATTCTAAGGCTATAAGGCACGGCAGAAGGTTAATTCTTTAGCTCCGATTACTCAACAGAAAGTCTAACCCTTTTTGTTCACATAGAGATAAACCTGTAAACATTGGCTGAACTTTAAAAATGGTCTACTTCCTTCTTTCAAAAGCATCGCCATTTGTCTAATCATGCTGGCTGAAACTGTGGAGCTATTTTTTATCTTTTCTTTTCCTTAGCTCTCACCCTTCCCATATCAGGTCAGTCCACTAATCCTATTAATTCTTTCTTTAAATTTTCTCCCCTACTTATTTTCTTTGCTGTTCTGACTGACACTACACCGGAAGTTCCAGGCTTATATTCTATCTATCTCCAAAGCAACTTAGTGAAATAAGAGCACGTCTTTCCCAGTTAGTCCGTCAAGGTCCTGGAAGACTGACTTGGGTTATGTGCCCATTCCTGAACCAAACCCTGTGGCCAGGGGTATGGTGGACACTGATTGGCCAGACCTGGTCATGTGACCATCCTTGGAGTCAGGAATGCAATCAGCCTTTCCTGAATCTCCCGGACCCGTGAGCAGATGCCCAGAGGAAAATCAGGGCAGTGATGCCAAAAGAAGGCGAAATGGGTAAAAGGCAAGTAAAAACAACAGATAGTCAGTTCACTTAGAAATTAAAACCCCATCACTTCTGATTTGAAAGTATGCTGTGTCTATAGATTACAGTTCATAGAACTCATAAAACCATATTTTCAAACTGGAGGGGATGGTAGTGCTTGTCTCCTTACCCAAGCCCTCTAGTTACCATTAACCATTCTTCCTTTGTGCGCTCATAGTAATTTATGCTTTGAACCCAAGAACAAGGGCAATCAAAGTGCTCAATAAGTCCTTGTTTCTTCCAATCTTTTGGTTCATTGCTCCCCTCCCCAGCAGAAGGTATTGGTCAGGATATAACTTTGGCCAAAAGTATCAGATCCAAAAAACTGTGGTTTACACAAGATAATGGTTTATTTCTTTCTTTACATAAAAGCCCAAGCTGATATTGGGCACTGATCTGTGAAATCATCAACAGCCCAGGCTGTTCTGCTGCTCTCCCTAGGGTGGGTGCTGCCTGTGTGCATGGCCAAGAAGCGCCCCATCATTTCCACAGTCCAGTTCACGGGAAGTGAGAAGATTGAGAAAGGGAGGAATACCCCTTCCCTTTAACAGCACAACCTGGAAGTTGTGTATATCACTTCTGCTCACATCTCGTTGACCACTCTCATGGCTGTATCTAGATGCACAGGAGGCTGGGAAACATAGTCTTTATTTTGGGCAGCTGTGTACCCAGCTATGAGAGAAAAAAGAACAGGTACTGGAAAATAACCATCAATCTTTGCAGGGAAGAAAGGGAAAAAAATTCTGACCTTTCCTTCCTTTTTGTTTTTCAGATAAAGAAAGAGATCCCTGAATAACTGCAGAGGCAGGAACCTTTTAATACTCCAGGGTAAACATGTCTCCCTACAGGAATAATGCTTATGAGGAGGATCCAGATTACCCTGACTATTATGGGTCTCGGAACCATACTCGGGGGTATTTGAAAACTCAGGATTATCAAGATTCGCCAGGTCCTCCAAACAACTCAGATGACCCCAGCACCAGGAGCAACCCATACTCTGCAGACTCCAGAACAAGTCCAGACTATCCTGGGTCTCTGGCAAAACCAGATTATCCTGGATCTCGGAGGAATCCGTACTACCCTGGCACCAGGAGCAACCCATACTCCGCAGGTTCCGGAAGTCCAGACAATCCCAAATCTTTGGCAGAGCCAGATTATCCTGGATCTTGGAGCAATCCATATCGCCCAGGCTCATCCAGGGAGCCAGACTCCTCTGAATCTCAACGGAATCCTGATCTGGCAGGTTCCAGAGGCAGTGGAAACTACGCAGGCTCCAGAGCAAATCCAGATTATCTTGACTCCTTGGGAGAGCCAGACTACGCTGGAGCTCAGGGCAACTCTAACTATGCTGGCCCCAGAGCCAATTCCAACCATCCAGACTCCAGAAGGAATCCAGAACGTGCTGGTTCCAGAATCAGTCCATACATAGACACTCTGGGAGTGCCTGATTATCCAGATGCTGAGAATCAATCTAGCTCTCCAAACTTCTTTGGGGAACCAGACTATCCTGGCGCTCAGGACTATCGGAGCTCTACAAAGTTCTGGGGGCAGCCCGATTACCCAGGTGCTGAGAATCCTCATGATTATGGCTCTTCAGAGAACCCGGAAATGACCAGGGAGTAAGTGCCGGAATCTCCCTCCCCTGGGGATGGAGGATGAAGGCTAGATCATTCAGTCAGTTGAACTTGGTTGGCAATGTTTGGGATAAGGACACGTATGATTATTTCCATGACATGAATTTATGGTGAAACTTTCATGCCTACCTGTATACCGTACCCGGTCCTTGGACTCTCAGCCTGAGGCTTCAAGCCCTTACCTGAACATAATCTTTCATCACTTTTTGCTCAAATAACATCCTTCCCAGTCTCCTATTTCTTCCTGTCTAATCCCTGTAAGACATTTAGATCCCCACTGTTTTGACACTGCTACTTCGCCAATGAGGTTAGGATTAAGATAATGTTTATGAATCCAAACATTTTAACTAGAATTATATCAACAGGAAGGCATTTTAATCAAGAAAGTCTTTTGAAGGTCTAACTCCATGAAATCCATTCAACTCCTCAGTTTTTTTACACAAGATGATTGAGCCACTCCTGATTTTTTTCCACTTTCATCTTTATTTTACTGAAATTATTGTCAGAATTGATCACTTTTCATGTTTAGAGTAGATCTGGCTCATTGATCTTTTGCATTGTTGTTTTCATCAAGTTTTATTAATTCGTTTTCACCTCTAAGGAGGTTTTTTTTTTTTTATTTTAAGTCCAGTTTTTCCTGGTTCAGATTTGATAGATCTAAATTTTGTCAAAAAGATTTTAATCTTCCATCAATTTTGGTCATTGACAAATTTTACCAGGTACGGTTTGGGTCGTCGAGTGTTAGTCTTGGGTGACAGTTTTGCCAAACTACGTTTTTCCTGGGTTAAATTTCTTAATGTTCACGTTGCCAACAAGATGTGATTATTTATTTTTCAGGTTATTCTTAACCTATAACAAATTTACCGTGTGAAATTTCAACCAATACAAGTTTTAGTTTGTATGTACTATTTCTACTAGTAATATTTATGAATTCAACAAAGACGAATGGCTTTTATTTACCTCTAGGAACAAGGATATGGGATTTGGGTGCACAGTGAGGTCAAATGCCTACAGGAATAATGCTAAATACAACCTAAACAGGCGGATTAATAGGACCATGTCAAAGCGTCCTCCTTGGTCTTCTCCCCCGCTGCCTGGCTCATCATTAAAAATATACCTTTGACCTTGTCACTCCCTTGTTTCTCATCTTCCATTGTTCTTCATAACCTTTGGGAGAAAGACTACACCACTTCACTTGTGAGAACACTGAAGAATGAGGATGTGCTGAGCTAACGTAAGACGCCAGCCAAAGCCCAGCCTGACTGACCCCCTCCCACCTCTGCTATCCTCTCCCTACCTGAACCCTGTACTCTAGGTCAGTGGTTCTGGACCTTGGCTGATGACTAGAATTATCTGATTACCTGGGGGGACTTAAAAATCATACAAACACCTGGGTCCAACCTTCAGAGATTCTATTTAGTTGTCTGGGGTGAGGCCTGGGAATAGGTATATACATAAAATTGAGAATCATTGCTCCAGGTTAATTGATTTTCATAGCATTCCTTTTATATATTCAACCCTTTCTGGTCTCACATGTTTATTTGTGCTGTTCTTCATCCTTGGAATGCCCTCCTCCTAACTATGTATTAATTTATCCTTCCAATCCCAGCTCAGATGTCTCTTTTCCATGTAGATTTCCCTTCAGACTCCCAGCCCAAATTCTCTTCTCTTTCCTCTGAACCCCTTGGGCCTGTCTTCTTATATTCATCAGTTACTACTTGTATTATAATTGCTTATGGCTGTGGTTAATAAGCTGGGCCAGAATGTATTGAGAGTTCCTTGAGGGTAGACGACCCATGTCTTTAACTTTGTATTCTCACCCCGTTGCCCATGCCTAATACACGGTTGGCATTCAGTCAGCGTTTGTGGGATGAATGAATTGATGGATGGATGGATGGATGGATGACTATCCTTACTATGCTATTGGATGACTATTAATCCATCATTTTGGGATTTCAGAATGCTCAGCAGAGCATCTTCAGTCCAGCCCTCATTTCACCGTGAGGGTGTCAGCCCCTTGGGCATCCTTGGGAGAAAGGATGGAGATTATCCTGAAAGCATTGAAATGAAATCCAGGGAGATGGCAAATCCGTACAGCCCCTCTGTGCCAGGTGCTCCTGGCAATGGCTATGGTAAGCATTTGTTAAGAAGAGAATCATATCCTGGGAAGAAAGTAAAATTCAGTGGGCTTGGGACCAATCATTAAAGATCAGCAGGAGAAGAACTGGTTTATTCCTCCTCCTTCAAACACCCACCTTACAAGGGTTGAGCATTCAGGGTCTAGAGAAGACAAGCAGTGTCATCAATTATCAAAGCAGGTTGGGCAGGGGTTGTGCCTGTGTGAGGCGACTGACGGTCAGGTTCAGTCCATCACCGTGATGTGGGAAGATGGACTTAGTGTGGCCAGATCCTCAGATTTTTCTAAAGAAGCCAGAAATCTGGGTTTTTACATGCTCCAAAATAATTTTTTGAATAAATAAATAAAATCCCTGAGCTGGACAAATCCACTGGTGGACTAGATTCAGTATGTGTGGCTGCCAGTGTCCAGCTTTAGTTCAGCACATCCTGCAGGTGTTCAGATGGTCAGCACTTGTACCTTTGGAACCTACTGGGGGCACAGGGAGTTAGAAGTAGCTCTGTTCTCACGGTTCGTAAAGGCTAAGTGAGTAGGTGACACCAGCACATCAAGACTAAAGAAAATTAGCAAACAGGCTGACAATACGTGAAAAATCACGTCGTTCTCAGAATCTGCTGTGTGTGAAGGTTTAGCTCTAGGAGGTAAAGGAGATTCTACCAGTTCTCATCTTCCGGAAGGAAAAAGGGACTTGTTGTCTGATAGAAGAAGCCAGCTCATGGCACAAGTCCATGTTATAGGAATTCAGAGCCCGTGAGAGCTGGAAAAAGGAGTGTTCAGTCATGAACAGAGTGAGGGACCCAAGTGTTGGTTGGTGCAGATGGAAGACTGCTCAGCCCTGAGAGGGTGGGTGGGGAAGAGATTGAAGAAGGCAGGGAGGAGGGGGTGGGATGCATCGCCACGCACTAAGGAAAAACGCGGACTCTTACACATTTGCATAGACAGCATTAACTTGGGCTATTCTGAACCTTTATGCCAGGCATTCTCAGTGGGGCATATCAATCCCAAGGGGTGAAAATTTATTGAAAGGCCACAAAAAAACCTTCCTTTTTTTATGTATAAAGCAGATATGCATAGAGTATATGTATATAGTTATACGTATATCTGTGGTATGAAAATATCATGGGGGAGGGCAATAAGGAAGAAATGTCTAAAAAGGTTACTTAGGTGGCCAGTATTGAAAAAAAAAAGATTGAGAAATACTGCTCCACCCCAATGCAAGCAGAGCTAATAATGCCCAGCAGGTTTTGAGTGCTTCCCATGTCCTGGAAACCCTGCCAAGCACTTTACTTTTACAGTCTTCTTTCATCTGCGGCTACCTTTCAGACAGACACTACAGCTCTCCATGTTACAGATGGGAAAACTGAGGCTCAGAGAGGAACGTGTCCAAGGTCACCCAGCTACTAAATCAAAAGAGCCAGTATCAGAATCTAGTCTCTCTGACCCTGCATTACTTCTGGGTAGGATCAGGGCAAATGAGGATTCCTGACCACCAAGCTCCATAGAACGCTGGAATTAGAAAGCTGTTTTAAAAAGTGGTCACGTAAAGTGTGGCTTCCTTCTCTGGGCTCCTTGTAGGACCAAGGTCGTTGTGCCGGCATTCACTTGTCCAGTGCTGTGCCATCCTGTTAGACTATGCACTCCTTAAGGAGAACCCATTTCATCCATGTATCCTCCAAGGCTCTATGTGATTTTCCTAGTGCCTAGCATACAGCTGGTGCTTGAGCGATGCTAACTGAATTAATAGCAACAACTGTAAGGGATGTATCAGTTGGCTATTGCCACAGGAATGCTTCATAACAAACAACTCCAAAACCCAATGTTGTATGATAAGCATCATTTATTTCTCACCCACACATCTGTGGGTTTGCTTGGAGTTTGACTGAACCAGGCTGGGTTTGGCTGTGCCTGATTTGAGGTCACAGATTCTATTTAGATCTAGGGTCCTTCTTGACCCAGTGAGCTAACCTGGGCCATTTTCTTCCCATGGCATAAGCTGGAAGCAGAAACAAACGATGTCTCTGAGTCCTTGACTTGGAACTAGCAAACTGTCACTTCTACCATGTTCCACTGGTTAAAGCAAGTCACATGAGCAAGCCCAACTTCAATGGAGGTTTCCAAGGTGGAGGAAGTGTAATATTTGCTGAAAAACAATTAATTTACCACAATAGTTAATATATATTAAGAATTTGCTATGTTCCAGGATTATTTTAAGCACTTTACATGTATTAACTGATTCAATTTCCCCAACAATCCTATGCAAAGGTCTTATTATTATCCCTGATTTACAGACTCTGAAGCTCAGAGACGTTAAGTAACATGCCAGAGAGCACACAGCTAGTAAGCAGCAAAGCCAGGAACTGATCCTTGGCAAGAAGTTCCAGAACCTCCTGCAGTATAATTTTGTACATCTCCATCAAAATGTGATCCATTTTCTCTGTTGAGGAGTTTAGCCTTCATTGTTTACCATGAGTTGAATAAAAATATACTGAAATGTGACACTGTCATGTAGATGCTGAAAGTGGACTCTGTCTCCAAGAAAATCATGCCGAATTTCAAATTTATTCATGTGTCATCATAAAATGCTAGAACTAGAAGGAAGCTTTGTAATCACCTAGAAAAGCTTTTTTTTTTAACTCAATTTTTAGAAGACTTAGTTTTTTACAGAAGTTTTAGGTTCACTGTAAAATTGAGGGAAAGGTAACAGAGATTTCCCACATATCCCTTGCCCCACATGTGCATAGCCTCCCCCGTTATCAGAGTCCCCCACCAGAGTGGGACATTTGTTACAATTGAACCTACCTTATTACATCATTATCACCCAAAATCCATAGTTTACAATGGGTTCACCTTGGGTTGTGCATTCTATGGGTTTGGACCAATATATAATGACACGTAGCTATCATTGTGGTATCACACAGAGTATTTTCACTGTCCGAAAACCCTCTGAGCTCCATCTATTCATCCCTCCCCCTCCAGACAAGTATTTTTCGAACTCTGATTTGTGACCCATTAACAAGTCTTACTGACCACTGTGTGCTCAGTAACATCTAGTGTGGTAGGATTAATTGTCTCTTGTCTCTTCATTCCAGTGAACCCTGCTTATGTGGGTGACAATGGCCTCAGCCAAGCTTATGGAGACCCACCCTTGTCTGGACATGATTGGCACAAGTCACCCCAAGGTAAGGCTTAAATGGACAGTGACCAAAAATATCAACCCTAAAGAAGGAATGTGTTCAAGGCAATGCGGACATTGCCATTTCCTCTTGGCTTCTGGTGTGGTAACTGATGCAGTACTTCCTTAATTTATCATAACGGGGTTTTATTTTATTTATTTATTTATTTATTTTTGGCTGCGTTGTGTCTTCGCTGCTGCACGCAGGCTTTCTCTAGTTGCGGAGAGCGGGGGCTGCTCCTCGTTGCAGTGTGCGGGCTTCTCATTGCGGTGGCCTCACTTGCTGCGGAGCACGGGCTCTAGTAACGCAGGCTTCAGTAGCTGTGGCACGTGGGCTTCAGAGTTGTGGCACGTGGGCTTCAGAGTTGTGGCTCGCAGGCTCTAGAGCGCAGGTTCAGTAGTTGTGGCGCACGGGCTTAGTTGCTCCGCGACACGTGGGATCTTCCCGGACCAGGGCTCGAACCTATGTCCCCTGCATTGGCAGGCAGCTTCTTAACCACTGCGCCACCAGGGAAGCCCGGGTTTTCTTTTAAACATGCAGTTTTTTCTCTTTTGGATATCAGAGTGTCTTCACTAGGACTCTTCCGGTTGCAAGTGACAGAAACCCAACCCACCCAGGCCCAAGGCTTGTGTGGTGGGAAGGATATGGGGAAACAAAGAATTGAAGGTAGAATTACCTTCCAGCACCTAGGACAGTGCCTGGCACATAGTAGGTGCTCAGAGATATTTGTTGTATGAGTCACAGGAACCAGGGCCTCTGAGTCTGAAGCCAGGGGCTCAGGGCCGCCTGGATTCTTTTTCTCCATCTATTTCGCATCTTTGCTTGATGCAGCTTCTCTTTAAGCTTCACCTCATTCATCTCAACCAGTCAGGCTTTCCCTGCAGGCCAGGGAGCATGACAGCAGCAGGCCTAGATACACACACAGCTCAGCAATGTCATGGAAAGTCTTCCTTTCTTTCTAGGCCTGTGAGTCAGTGCTGAGGAGACTCTCTCCAGCCCCATTTGAGACACATACCTACACATGAACCAATCATTTTTACATAGGAAAGAAGGCTGGGTCACATGTCCATCCCGTGCCTAATACATGTGCTGGTGAGGTGGCAGTGCCTTGAGCCAAATTTTTCTGAATAATCATAGAATTATTATGACAGTGGAGGGTAGGAGTAATCAGATTGGAGAAGGCTTTTTTTTTTTTTTTTTTTGGAGAAGGCTTTGAGATCAGTTAGGAAGTGCTATAAGGATCACTGTGTGCTGTGGTGAAGGTCTGAGCAGAGGCAGAGACTGAGAAATAAAAAAGCATTAGAGGAGAAGGCCAGGGAATACTGGAAGTTAAAGGCAAACCTGTGAAAAATGAGGAATAAACCGAAGACGTCCTCTAAGTAGCAACGCAAGTTGCGGGGCCCCATGACTTAAAACCATCCCTCACCTTCTGACCCCCTAGGGTGGATGATATCCTGTAGCCTCATCCTCTAAGAGCCTTCTCAAGGAGGCCTGTATCTTTCAAGGGGTAGGTGTTGGTACTTGGGAGAGAAAACCATGGGGATATAAACAGTCATGCTCTCCATTTGGTTCCCACGAGAGCAGGGAATGGCTTTAACTACTGGGGAAAAAGAAATACCTTTAAACCTCCTAAGATGCTCTCTCTGGCCAGCATGAAGTTTAGGGCCTCTGGGTGGAGTCCCCAGGAGGCAGAGAGAAGTAAAGAAATAGAGGACCCAGAGATGAACCTGGCTTTCTGCACCATTTTGCTTTGCACCAGTTCTGATTCTCAAATCATTTATAATTAATTGGTGGACAGTCTCCTGATAGAGTGTCACTTTGATGTATCATGCCCACATCTAGGAAGTGCCTGGCACCTAGTAGGTACTCATAAACATTCATTCATTTATGAATGAATGAATGAATGAGTGATACCTCAGCATCTTGTTACAGGAGAGGACCAGGGTGAAGTGATTAAAAGGCCCTGCTTTGGGACCACACAGACCTGGGTTTGATCCCTAGCTCTGCTACTTGCTGGTTTTGTGACCTTAGGCAAATTACCTTTTGGGGCCTCAGTTTTCTTATAAAATGGGGTTTATTATAGTACTTATTTTGTAGGGTGATTGCGGAAATTAAATAACATACTCTAGGGCTTCCCTGGTGGTGCGGTGGTTGAGAGTCCGCCTGCCAATGCAGGGGACACAGGTTCGTGCCCCGGTGCGGGAAGATCCCACCTGCCGCGGAGCGGCTGGGCCCGTGAGCCATGGCCGCTGAGCCTGCGCATCCGGAGCCTGTGCTCCGCAACGGGAGAGGCCACAGCAGTGAGAGGCCCGCGTACCGCAAAACAAAACAATACAAAACAAAACAAAACAAAATTGTGAATGGAGGGGGAGGCTCTCTGTGGTTGTCATCACTTTTCCTGGAGGTTCCCCACAATGCCAGTGTGACTGCTGTATGAGGTCTTGGGAAGCCCACCCTGGTGGAGAGTAAGGCTTGGAGGAAGCCAGAGATGCTGTCCGGTGACCAAGTGAATGAAATCATCGTTGAGGTTGAGAATGTCCCATCTGGGGTCCAAAGCCATCCATCTTCAAGTCAGATTGTTCCAGAAAAGACACTGGTGAACTCAAGCTTTAGTTTGGTCTCCTCCATTTCTGACATTGATGTGACAGACTCTCAGATTTTCAGCAATTGGAATGACAAAAAGGGCAAGCAGTTCTTATGGTTTTCAACACCTGTGAATGAATTGTTTCCCCAGACCCTTCATAGCTCAGAAAGCATGGGCTTAGACGCCCCTTGTACTTCACATGAGAGCATCCAAGGTAGTGAGACCCTGGGGCAGAGGAGTTAGAACGGGAACAGCACCTTCCAAGTTGCCCACAGGGTTTTGGTTTTAAGACTTCGAGGAGGGTGAAGGTTTGGTAGATGACCTGAGGATGCTCGGGACTGCGGAAGGGGTCACTTTGAGAATGTCTCATACCAAAGAAGGAGTTTACCTTGATCAAGCTCGTTTCATGTGCCCAGTGTTCTGCCTTTTTGCTATCCATCGAGTTTAGTTTTATTTACTTGCCACGCTCCACACCCGTGAGACAGGCATGCCTGTCATTTCCATTTGCTTGATGAGGACCCTGAGGCTCAGGGAAGTTAAATGATGTGGCAGATCTGGGGTCAAATGCAGGTCTGCCTGATTCCCAAGCCTGACACCTTAACCACCATCCTGTCCTGCTTTGGTGGTATCGCTCTCCACTCTGGATTTGGCAACAAGGGATGCCTCTTTTGTCAAGTCCGCCGTGAAACCAGGTTTCTTCCTCTTCCCTCCTTCGCCTTTCTTCCTTTCTGTCTACTCCCACTTCCCTCTCAGGAGACACTCAAATTCCTCGTCTTCAGCCGAGTGATTTGGTGGCCCTCTTCTGGGCACTCTCCCTCCACCTCAGCTATGTCACTGAAACGAGGAGTTCCGAGCAGCTCCCTAACAGGGCCAGGAGCCAGCCCGCTCCCGGCCACCGCCCCAGCGGGCCCCCCAGCTGCCCCTCCACTGCTACTGGAGGCGGGGCAGCAGTGCCAGGTGTCACACGCAGACACAACACCACCCAGAGCGAGAAGGGTCTTCCGTGTTTTTTGAGTCTTGTTTTTTGAGAGGGAAGAAACCTTTTCCAAGAAACTCCTCAGCAGACCACCCCTCACAGAACATTGGCCAACGTGTCACATGCCTGGGCCTGAACAGGTCACCTGCAAGGGGGCTGGGACCATCAAGATAGGCTTGGATTCACTGGGATCTGTCCCCTGTGCCTGGAGATGGGTCCCACCCTGCAGAAGCCCAGGGCCATGGGAGACAGGGCCGTAGATTTCTGAACCAGACTGGGATTCCGTCAAAAAGGAGAGCTGACTGCGGGATAGATGACCAACAGTATCTGCCACGCTGACGCAAAGTGGGAATTTGAGTTCTTGAGAGAGGAGAGGGGAGTCCTTATCTTCCAGCGGATGGAGGAACACAAGACAATAGTCCAGAAGAGTCAAGAAGATGCTTGGGCCTGGAGTGCAGGGAGCAAGAGAAAGCCATGCGGGAAATTACAGAGGGAGGAGAGCCAGGCCGACCGAACATCCTGGGTCTCATCAGCTTTGCTGACTGTTCCTTGTCATGGGAAAAAGGAAAGCACTGAATTAGAATTGCGTGCAAATTTGCTTTGGCTTTGAGATTTCACACGCGTACGTGCCGTCTTCTTGTTTTTATTTGTGGCTTTGGGGATCACTGAGTACATACATTCTTCTTTCTTTGTGCTCTTATAAAAACATGCTCTATCTTCAGCACCATATTTTCAAATGCTATTATTCTGTTAAAGGAGAAAAAAATTAAACTCCATTTTTTTTCCTGCAGGACAAAAGTTAATCGCATCTCTGATACCCATGACATCTAGAGACAGAATTAAAGCCATCAGGAATCAACCAAGGACCATGGAAGAGAAAAGGAACCTTAGGTATGGACCAAAAGCTGTTCTTCTTGCCCAGATTTCATGGAAACCTCAATCTTCTACTTTTGTCCCATGTTGGAAAGATAAGAAATAAATAAATGCAAGAAAAGAGATAATCTCCCTACCGAAGAATTCCACACAGTCTGTGTTGGTTGCCTGGAGTGTGGGCTGTGCTTAGTGACCTTCTTCCTGAGCGCAGAGCATGCAAAGGGGGAAGTAGCTTCCCAGGGGTGAAGTCAGGCTAATACTACCAGGTGGTCAAGGTTAACATTCCCAGGGAAAGTCATGTGACCAGAAGGAGTTCCCCTCTGTGGTACTCTCTCCTAAAACCAGCAACCCTAGTCTAACCAGACAAAATAATCAGGCAAACCCCAATCGAGGGACATTCTTCAAAGTACCTGAGGAGTATTCCTCAAAACTGTCAAGGTCATCAAAAAGGAGGGAAGTCTGAGAAACGGTTGCAGGCTGAAGTGTTCTAAAGAGACATGACAATTAATGCAATGTGGTTTCCTGCATGGGTCCTGGAATAGACAATGGACACCTGTGAAAAAACTAGTAAAATCGGAGTAGTCTGGAGTTTAGGTAAAAGTTAGACACCAGTGTTGGTTTCTTAGTTGTGACAGACCTACCATGGAAATGTAAGATATTAAAGGGGGGAAATGGTGAGTAGTAGATGGGAATTTTCTGTTCTCTTTTTGTAACTTCTCTGTAAATCTCAAACTACTGTTTAAAAAAAAAAAAAGGTGGGGGGGTGGTGAGGGGAGGGAGTTCCCTGGTGGTCCAGTGGTTAGGAGTCGGGTGGTTTCACTGCTTCGACCCAGGTTCAGTCCCTTGTCAGGGAGCTAAGATCCTGCAAGCCACAAGGTGCCGGGGTCGGGGAGCACAAAACCCAAACAAACAAAACCTCAGAAACTTTCCAAGACCAGGAATTCAAAAACAAGAGCGAGGGCTCTTTAAGCCTTCAGCCCTTCTTACATTTACCATTCCTCAGCCTCTTTCTTTTTGCCATTTGTAGCAGTTGGCAGAAACTAGTAGAGTGGATGCAATTGCTAATAAATAATTCAATGACGCAATTGTTCTGAGGTTCCGAGTCTGGCAGGTGAGATAGATTGGTCAACAAGTAACTTATAAATGACAGAAAGAAAATCAGGCCAAATCAAGGTGGAAGGAGTTTGCAGGGGAAGGGTTAGAAGGAGAGAGATAGTTCCCTTGGGCAAAGCAGGGTGCATCTGTGAGCTGAGCCTTGGAAGATGGTGATGTGGTGATGGACCTCTGGGGTGGACAAAAGAGAGCCAGGAAGGGGGCAGAGCAAAGGAGATGCCATGAGTTCATGGAGAATTAAAGAGAAAACTGAGGCTGGATCTTTTTGAAAACACTCTTCCGTTTCAAACTCTGCATGGCCTCCTCCGTCACAGAGCGCGGGCCTTGTATGGCCCGAAAGACTTTACAGCAGGATTTTCAACCTGACATTTGGGTCTGGATCATTCTCTGCTGTGGGAGGCTGTCCTGTTCACTGTAGGGTGTATAGCAGCATCCCTGGTCTCTACCCACTAGATGTCAGTGCCCCCTCCCTACCCCCAATTTGACAACCCCAAAAGTCTCCAGACTTACCCAAATGTCCCTTGGGGGCAAAATCTCCTAGGTTGAGAACCACTGACTTATAGAACCTCACCCACCTACCTACGGTTATCACTCACACCCTTCCCCCTTCCCCCACTCATTCCATTCCAGCTGTCCTGGACTCCTTGGGGCTTTGCACTGGCTGTTCCCTATATTCAGACACTCCCTTATCCATAGACTAACCTCTCTTCTCCTTCAAGACTTGGCGCAAACACTTTGTACTATTCAAATTGTACCACGGTCTTCACCCCAGCATTTCCCACCTCCTTACTCTGTTTTTCGATTTTCTTTCCCATAGTACAACTCACCTTCTATTATCCTATATCATTTACCCACTCTATTTTTGTATTTATTGTTTATTTTCTTTCTCTTCCAACTAGGATGTCTGCTCCATGAGCCAGGGAAATCCGTCTCTACCTCACCCCCTGGGACCATGCCTGGCACATCTCAGGCACTCAGGAAATATTTGGGGAATGAATGCAAAACAACGTTGGTGTCTCTCACTTTCTTCTGCTCTTTCCCACAGGAAAATGGTTGACAAAGAGAAAAGTAAGCAGCCCCGTCGTATCCTGGAGTTCAACGGCTGTGCTCAGTGTCTGAATTCCATTTCATTGGTAAATCGGTCTTTACCGCGGTCAGTAAATGGGCACAGAGTAGGGTGAAACCAGGGAGGTGGGAGAGTAAGGATGAGAAGGGACCCACAGGGAGGAGGAGCCAAAGTTCACGGTTGTTTCCTTGAAAGACGTAGAAACTGGGTCAGCCTAGGTGTGGGGAAAACAGGCAGGCATAGGAAGGCCTAAGAGGTTGCTGAGTTATCTGGGCAACTTAGCCACTGTGAGTGTCACCTTCAGTAGCAAACCTGGGAAGGTAATAAATAATAGCACTCACCTTAGGGGGTGGTCCTGCGGATTAAATGAGATACCGTTTGCAAATGCGTTGAGCGTGGCGCCTGGCACATCATACTGCTCTAGAAACAGTGGCCATTGTCGCTATTATGGAGCCTGCTCAGCAGATATTTGTTGAGGGACGGTCCAGCCGCGCACGTTGTGTCTACCCGCAGGCATACCGGAGATCCAAGAACAGTCTGTCGGAACTGTTCAATTCCATCAGCCTGTGGCAGAAGACGCTCAAGGTCATCGGAGGCAAGTTCGGCACCAGCGTCCTCTCCTATTTCAACTTTCTGAGGTGGCTTTTGAAATTCAACATTTTCTTGTTCATTGTGACCTTCAGCTTCATCATAATCCCTCAGTTAACCATGGCCGAGAAGAACCACCTCCAATTCACTGGACTGGAATTTTTAACCGGGGCTGTAAGTGCACCATCCCCTGCCCAGAGTTCACACCTTGGAGACGCAGGGACAGGTCTGCCCGTCACCCTTCCAGGCCTCTCATTTTGCCTGGGAGTCAACTGATGGGGAAAGAGGGTGTTTAAAGTGATTTCTTTTTTTCCCCCAAAGTAACATATACACAGCCTAGTAGAATTTCTGTCTCCTGAGGTGAACATGTTAACAGTTTTTGTTGTCCAGAATCCTCTTCTCTGCACACAAATGGACACATTGTGCATGGACATATGCATCTTTTTTTTTAACAAAAGGTGAATTATTCCTATAGACTGCCTACGACTTGCTTTCTTCCACCTAATATGTGGTGGACATCTCATATTGATGTTCACAGATCTACCTTTTCTTTCTTTTTTTCTTTCTACAAAATACAGTCCTCCTTAAAAAAAAATTCCTAGTATAGAAGAGAGCAAACTAAGAGAAAGTCTATTTTATCCTCCTTCTTTTGTCTAACTCTCCAGTTTGGAGTGTACCTCTGTCCACCATTTTTCTTTCTATACAGTCATAGATACATAGATACATAGGTAGATAGACAGTTAAACTTTTTTTTTAAATAAAAGAAGATGAGATACTACAAATCTTGCTTTGCAACTTTTTTTTTTTTTGCGTTGCTATGAATCTTGAGCATGGATATACATCCGTATTATTCTTTTTATTAACAACCACGGTATATCTACCCAGCTGCCTACTGAAGCACATAGCCCCTGCCTTGTGAGTTTACCTTCTAGAAGCGATTTCTGCCACTGAGATTCTGTGGCTAGACAAACTACAGCCCAAGAACCAAATCTGTATAGCCTGCAAAATAAGATTGGTTTCCATGTTTTTAAATGGTTGGAAAAAAATGAAAAGAAAGATAACATTTTGTGAAACATAAAATTTATATGAAATTCAAATTTCGGTGTCTTTTCGGTTAAGTTCTTTTGGAACACAGCCACAACCATTTGTTTCCGTGTCTGTGCTGCTTTCCTGCTACAATAGCAGAGGTGAGCAGTTATGGGCTGGCCAAGCCCAAGATATTTACTATCTAGCTCTTTACAGAAAGAGTTTGCCTACTCTTGTAGTAGAGCATTCACAGTAAGGTTCCTCCATTCGTCTTTCTTTTTTCTTTTTCTGTTAAACTTTTTTTTTCCTTGGGATAGACACATTCAAATGGAATTATTGTGTCAATTTATCCTTCACTTTTTTCTCATTATTGTGTATATTTGTATATATGAAATATTTTATTATGAAAAATTTCAAACATACAGGAAAATAAAGAGTAGTAAAATAAACACCCAAAGACCCACTACGTAGATTTTAAATTGCTACCATTTTCCCAAATTTGTTTTTTGAAGTATTTTACAGTAAATCACAGACATCAGCTGAATCTCTTCAACATGCATCTCTGGACAATAAGGACATTTTCCTGCAGGCATATACATTATCACACCTAGCAATATTAAAAGTTAATATCATCTAAAATCCAGACCATATTCATATTTTCCCAGTTGTCCCCCAAATGTCTTTCATAGCTTTTTGTTCAGGCCAGGATCCAAGCAAAGACCACACTCTCTTTGCGTTCAGTTGTTTTTCTCTGAAGTCTTTATTAATCTAGAATGATATCTTCAGTCCTTTCCTTTTTTCTTGACATGGGCTTATTGCAGAAACCAGGCCAGTTGTCATGCAGATTCCAACGTTCTACCTTCTGCAATTGTCAAATTGTTTCCTCCGGGTCTCTCTAATTTGTTCCTCTAATTTATACAGACCCCTTATTTCGTGTAAATTGAAATTTAGACCTAAAGGCTTGATTTGTTTCGTTTTAAACCTGTTTGACCATAATACTTGTTAGAGGACAGAGGCACATAATGGCTGGCTGGCCTGCTTTTCATCATGCTTGGCTTGGTCACTGGGTCTGGGTGGTGATCGCTGGGTCCCTCCATTGTAAAGTTATGTTGGTTTGAGATTCCTTTCCACCTCTGAGAGCCTAGTGATAAGACGTCTAGGTTCTCAGTGGCCTTGGGTGCCTCTTTCCTGGCAAACAAAATGTCTACACTGACCAGTGCAGGCTTCTTGCATATGGAAGAGGTCAACTGTGCAGACCATAGTCATTCATTGTTTTCTCAAGAGATCCACCTGACCTGTGGTTTATTGTCCCTTTCAGGGTTATTTTAGGGACACAGTGATGTACTACGGCTTTTACACCAATACTGAAATCCAGAATGGGAGTAGTGGGACCTCCTACAACATGCAGTTGGCCTACATCTTCACAGTCGGAGCATGCTTGGTTGTCTGCTTTTTCAGTTTGCTCTTCAGGTATAGAATGTCTGCATTTTCTGATTCTAAGCTGTTTTTAGATTTAGGCAAAATTCAAGAGACTCAAAAGTTACTGGAGAAACAGTTTCTCTGAAATTCCAACTTTCTATTGCTGTCTTATCATTCCTTGTCCTAGAACATAAAGTACAAGTTTGGATAGAGGAAGAGAAGTTTTCATGTGCTTTTAAAGAAATTGGTCAGTCTGAAAATAAGGATGCAATGACTCAAGTAGTTTTGACTGACCGTTGTCAATTGACAATTGTCAAAGAGGAGGTACAGATGTTCAATCTGTTAAACCTATTGTTTACTAGGTCTTTGAAACAAAGTACCACAGACCGGGGGGCTTAAACAACAAAAATTTTTCTTCTCAAATTCTGGAGGCTAGAAGTCCAAGTTCAAGGTGTCAGCAGGGTTGGTTTCTCCTGGGCCTCTCTCCTTGGCTTGCAGACAGCCGCCTTCTCACTGTGTCCTCATGTGATCCGCCCTTGGTGCATATCTGAGTCCTAATATGCCCTTCTTATAAGGGCGCTAGCCATACTGGATTAGGGCTCACCTGAATGATCTCACTTTAACCTAATTACCTCTGTAAAGACCCTATCTCCAAATACAGTCAATTTCTCAGGTACTAGGGGTTAGTACGTCAACATATTAATCTTTAGAGGATACAATTCATCCCATAACAACCTCACTGCCAGCACGATAATCCAAAATAAAACAAGATTGTTTTTGTCCTATCAAACTAGGAAATGTTTCTGTTTCTTAAGCTGTTAGTACTCAGTGGTGGCAAATTTTGGAAAGGTAGTGTCCATTTTACTCAGCATTTTTTACATGCCAGGCTTAGTGCTAAGTGCTTCCTGGGCCGGATTTCACTGAATCCTACTGACATCTCCATGATAATAACAGCTGCCTTTATCGTGTGCGTACTGCCCTAAGGGCTACATTGACTTGTGGTGGGCTGAGTAATGCTCCCCCTTTCAAAGATGCCCATGTCCTAATCCCCAGAACCTGTGAATATGTTACCTTACCTGGCAAAAGGGATTTTGATTGATGAAATTAAGGATCTTAAAATGGGCTAATGTAACCCCAAAGTCCTTGAAAGTGGGAGGAAGGAGGGTCAAAGTCAGAGAGAAAGTGGAATATGCTACTCTTCTGGCTTTGAAGATGAAGGCGCCACAAGCCAGGGAATGTAGGCAGCCTCTAGATGCTGGAAAAAGGCAGGGAATCATATTCTCCCTTAAAGTCTCCAGAAGGAATACAACTCTGCCAATACCTTGATTTTAGACCCATTTTCTGATTTCTGACCTCCAGTAAGAATAAATAAGTGCTGTTTTAAGCCAGTAAGTTTGGGGCAATTTGTTATAGCAGAAGCTAATACAACCCCCATAATAACTCTGTGAGGTGTGAACTATTATTCTCCCCATTATATGGAGGTGGAAGCTGAGGGTCAGAACAGTTAAAATGACAAAATCCCCCAGTTGGCAATCTAGGATTACAAAGTCAGATCCCAAAGCCAGCACTCCTGACTACTCTGTTTGCTGTTGCCCTGTTCCAGAAGAACTTGGGGCTAACTCTTCCATGTTGCCTTTCACCATTAATGATGGGACTCTTCTTTGCTATACTCCCTGCACGCCCAATGCCTATCCTAATAACCTCTGGGTATTTTGGTTCCTGCCTTCCCTAGCATGGCCAGGTATTTCCGGAACAACTTCATTAACCCACACATTTACTCCAGAGGGATTGCTAAACTCATCTTTTGCTGGGATTTCACTGTCACTCATAAAAGCGCTGTGAAGCTGAAACAGAAGAATCTAAGCACTGAGATAAGGGTAAGGCAAGCTAGCTTTACACCCCTTCCCATGGCCAGTCATCTTTCCTCCTTCAATATGTCTGTAACTTTTCTTAAAGTACTAATGAATTATTTTTTATTCTCCATGATATTGGCAAAAAACCCCTAAAACTATTTTAAATGCCCAGGGCTGGTGACGGTGTAGGGAAATGGACATTTTCACACAACGTGGTGTCTTTGTTACTGATATAAGCTTGCGGGAGGGCAGTTTAACAATTTATAACAAAGGTCTAAATGTAAATACTTCTCGACCTCACAGTTCCGGGTTTAAAGTTTTATCCAGTGGTTTTCAACTCGGGGTGGTTTTGCCCTGGGGACACATGGCAATGTCTGGAGGCTTTTTTGGTTGTTGCAGCCAGGGAGTGTGTACTCCTGGCACCTCGTGAGTAGAGGCCAGGGATGTTGCTCAACATTCAGCTGTGCACAGGACAGGCTCCCTGTCACAGAATTATCAAACTCTGAATGGCAATAGCGCTAAGGTTGACAAACCCCGGTCCATAGAAAAAAATATTAAAAAAAAAGAGCAAGCAGAATTTATAAACGAAGGGGCTTTGACAAGAGGGTTCCTTGGTGTAGACACACAGCCTTATTCTTCAAGGAGGTTCTGTGGCCTCAGTGTATTTTCCCAAGATCATGGTCCCAATCTCTGTTTCTCTGAGATGGAAAATGTATTTAATGAAGTGATGGGGGTCTTGCCCATTAGAGATGTTCCCACAGGTCTCCTAATCCAAGTTCATTGTGCACTTTCCCCCTCTTTCCTGTGGATCTGGGGTGGGTTTGTGTCACTAGGGGCAGCAAGACCTGGGGGGGAATCTTTGCTGACAGTGGAGGGGGTCTGCGGGTGAACTTGACTTCCTTGTGTTTACAGGAGAACCTGTCAGAAATCCGTCAGGAGAATGTCAAGTTAACACTCAATCAGCAGTTGATTCGCTTCTCTGCCCACCTGGCAGCCTGGGTTGTCTCTACTGGAGTGACCATTGCCTGCTGTGTAGCCGTTTATTACCTGGCTGAGAACAACTCAGAGGTAACCAGAGAGGCAGGAACTCCAGGGTCCAGAGCACAGAGAAGCAGGTGAAGGGACGGGATGCAGGAGAGGGAGGGAGGGGAGGGGAGAGCCCCCCACTCAAACTGGGGTCGTGGCCAGCAGCGTCGGCACCAGCGGGAAGTTTGCTAAAAAATGCAGAAATCCTGGGTCCCTCCCTTGACCCATGATATACATCATAAGAACATCCCCAGGTGACGTGTGTGCACACCTCAGAGTGGGAAGCTGGGCTAGTGGAGAGATGGGAACTTTGGCCGCAGGCCTGGGATCAGGTTCTGGTTTCCTCCTTTATTATTATATCCCTAATGTCTCTCATAGCCCCTGGCACCGAGTAGACACTCAATAAGTATTGTGAACCGATGGAATCTGGCAAGTGATTTACTCTTTCTAAGCCCCGGATTCCTTACCTGTAAACTGGGAATACCTACTTTGTAGGTGTGTGGTCAGAACTAGAGAAAAGTTACGTGGAGAGTCTACTTAGTGCCTGGTACCGTGGGTGATTGAAGGAATGTTAGCTTTTTCTTTTTTTTTTTTTTTTAATGTTATGAACTCTGAGACTAATTGGCTGGGTGGACAAAGTACTGTTTTTCTGTAGATTTCGGTCTTCTGGGAAATGGGGCTAATTTTAGCCCATTTTGCCAACCCCTAGAATTGTGGTGCAGGTTGGTCTGATTGTGTCACTTTCTTTAATGGCTTCCCATTACTCTAAATATAAAATCTATCCTCCATGGCATGATTGATAGATCTTTTGTGATGTGACCCCTGCCCACATCTCTAGCCTCAACACCCCACAGCCACCCATATCTCACACCAGCAACACTAAACGGTGTGTCCATAGTTCCCTGAACACACCATGTTTTTCCTCATCTCTGGATGGGAAACATTCATCCTGCACTGCCCTCCCGCACTTCCCTTCATCTGCCTTTTCTTCAGTGTGAGTGACACTTCCTCCAGGAAGTCTTTTCTCAACATCACTACCTTTACTAGATTGAGTTAGGTGTGCCTGACTCTGCAGTCTTTCCCTGTGCGCTGGTCACATGCAGCATTGAAAATGTTTGTTTATGCATCTGTCTCTTCAAAAGAATAGCCAGGCACCTGGCCCAATACCTGGTACATAGTAGGTGCTTAACCCAATGGATGAAAAACCGAAGGAACCAGCAAGAAAATGGGTGTGAGATTATATAAACCTAAGGCTTTGTCATTAACCATATTAAGGATTGCTCTGAAAGAGACAAAATTGAATCACAGTCCTGTGGGGTCTGGCACGGCCTACCTAGGGTGGAAGCTGTGACAGGGCAGTTGTAGGTATAAAGGAGACTTCTGAGTTTCTCCTTGACCTGGAAGGTCTTCTTCACACTCACCTGAAGTGAAGGAGGGCATCGAAGGAGGAGAGGAGGTAGAAGTGGAATCATTCCCATTGTTTGAACATCTGCCTGTGCCAGGCAGGATCAACCCTCTGCATAGCTCCAGGGGTCGCATTCACTGGCAGCTACAGTTTCTCGTGAATGGTGCCCCCAGCTGTGTCGTTTAGCAGCCCTGCGGCTAGACGTTCCCTTATTTGGTCTCACTTAATTCTTACAGTGTCTCTGTGGGTTACGTGATAATCTCCCTATCATGCAGACTGGGACAGAGGCTCAGAGAAGCTATGCATCTGGTTCGAAACCTTGCAGCTTATAAGCATGGGGAGGGGGGCAGCATTTGACCCTAGGTTACTCTGGCTCCAAAGATACTGCCAGAATTACGTGTGGTGCTTTCAAAACCATCCAGAGGTAGATAGAGGCAGAGTCAGGCCTGGGGGTGGGGAATGGGAAATTGTCAGACATCAAATAAATCCACTGGAGTCCCTTACCCCAAGGGCGTCTGGCAGAGGGGCAGCCCAGGCTTCCCTCCAGCCAAACACCTGAAGGCAGGGGCACCCCTCTGACCCTCATACAAATGTGCAGCAGGTTGCTAGCAGAGGCTCCCCTTGCCCCTAATTCAGCACCTGAGGACAGGCGAAGCCTGGTGAAATGAACAAGGGCATGCAGGAGAGGGGAGGAGAAATTCCCTTGTGTGGTAGCTTCAGTGACTCAAGCTTTCGCTCCGAAGGCCAGGAGCACATTCTCATTCTTCCAAACCTCTTGGTAAGGAAAGTAAAGTCACAGAATGGCTGTTGGAGCTCAGGTCCCTGAGTCTGATAGACCAGGGTTCGAATCTGCCACTTCCTAGCTGGGTGACCCTGGGCAAGTATCTTCACCTCTCTGAGCCTCAGGTTGTCCATCAGTTAAGTCTATTAACACCCACCTGCTGGGCTGTAGTGGGAATTAAAACGTCATGTGGGTAATTCTCAGCCCAGGGTAAGTGCTGGATAAATGGTACCATAATAGCTAACCTCAGAGGATCTACTTCTGCGGTTTTCCCATCGTGACTATGGGAGTGGGAGGGTCTTCTGAGTCAGGCAGAGAGGGGTCCAGGGTACAGTTGGCATCTTGATTCTTTCCCTCCATCCCCTGTAGTTCCTGGCGAACCACAGGAACCCCGGGACGGTACTGTTACTGCCTTTTGTTGTGTCCTGCATCAATCTGGTCATGCCTCGCTTCTACTCCATGTTCAGGCTGGTGGAGCGCTATGAGATGCCAAGGCATGAAGTCTACAGCCTCCTGATCCGGTAAGTGTGGCTATCACTCCCCACACCAGCTTCCATTTTTATGGAGGGAAATGGATGGAAGCTAGAAAGGGTTACACTCAAGTATCAAAGTTCTGTTTTCCAGAAAGAATTTCAAGAATAAAGTGTGTTTTTATGGTATGGGTTAACAGCCATGAAGTCCAAAGGGCCCTGAGGAAATACAGTTATTGAGTACATCTGCCTTTTGCTCAGAGTAATAGCTTATCTTTCCCAATTGCTCCCAGCCTGAGGATTAACATAGTTCTCAGTTATGAGATGTACAGATGGGCAGGTTGTGCACTGCACAAATGTTCTTGGCTAAGGCGTTGTGTGGGGACTGATATCATCCAGTGTTCCCATGAGTCAAACTGTGAGGCTGAGTACCCACCCACTGAATCATCCGGGAGGAACAGGTGCATTTTTGTAGTTCAGCCACCCAAATGGAAGTGGAGGGGTTGCTTTTTGGCAATTCATTGGCTGGGAAGGGGTGGCTTTTTGTGATTCCCACAAAGGCACTGTATGTGCTAGAGGTGACCCCACAGTTTAGATAAACAGAGTATAAAACTACCCAAACTGTGTCCTTATTGCTTCCTCCTGGCTAGTGCCCTGACCAGTTCCTGGTTACGGTGGTGTTTATAATGATAAGGCTGTACATGCAGATTGACTTTCTTTACTGATCAATTCCAGAGCCGTTACCTTACCGTGGCCTCTGAGATCTGGCTCCTGGCCAGCTCTCCAACTTCATTTTCTGCTTCCCCCCGTTCTTCGTCAGTGCCCCCAGCCTTACCTTCTGATTGTTCACAAACATGCCAAACTGCCTACCCACCTCAGGACCTTTGCACTGGCCATTCCTTGCTCCTGGAATAGCTTATCTATGCTTATGTCTATGTTTATAGTTTCTTCATACAGATCTTAAACATTTCTGTTACCCTTAAATTTGTAACAAGCATATTTTAACACACGCATACGCATATATACACATATATGTTTTAGATCAGCAGTTAGCAAACTACAGCCTGCAGGCCCAGCCTGCCTCCCATTTTCATAAATAAAGTCTTATTGGAGTGCAGCCATGTCCAGTGGTGACATATTATCTATGGCTGCTTTCCTGCTACAACTGCAGAGTTGGGACACAGACTGCATGGCCTGCAAGGTCAAAAATATTTACTGTCTGGCCTTTCACAGAAAAAGTTGGCTGATTTCTAAGATTAATGTTTAGAGTTAATCTATATATGTATTATTCTCCTGAAGAAAAGAATCTGAGAAAGCCTTCAGTTCTACCCACCCTACATGTCTGGGTGCCTCCTTTCAACGGTTAGGAACAATTGGGATTTTGTGTGTGTGGTTAAAGAAACCATTTTAAATGTACAATTCAGGGGCATAAAACAATTTTTTTGGACATACACATTAAGTTTGACTGGCTTCTTTGCTCACCAGTGTTTGTTAAATGTATCCTACTTACAACTTCCTCGTTTTATAACAGACGATAAGACATCATTTTAGAGTAGATATCAGGATGGTCAGCCTTCTAAGTACTTCCACGTTCCCACATGTCTTTTATTTTGCCTTTCTACTTGAATGTGGGTTTGAATGGGCCAAAGACTCTGTATTCTAACTTCCTCTTCTGAGGTCTGCAGGTGTTGCTTTGAGGTTTTCTGACATCTGGCATGGTCAAATAATCACCCAGCTGCCCTTTCCAGACGCTTCGTATCTGCTGTCTCTAAGCTCCGGGCATCCTCAGAACTACCACAAGCTCTGAGGAAGTCCTCTGCCAAATTTGTTTTAAACTGGGGTTTTCTCCAACCCCTTTTGATATTTTAATCTTTCTTTAATCTTTTCATATTTTTATTTCTGCTTTCTATTTTCCATAAATTCCTCTGTATTTCTGGTCTGTCCTTGGTGACTTGTTTTCCTCTGCTTTATGGGTCTTTTAGCTTTTAACTTTTCTATCGTTTCAATGGAAGTTGGATAGAGAGGTGGTAGGCATGTATGCTCAGTGTGTCATTCTGATCTAATCCCTTTATCTAATTTGCATTTTTCTGATCCCAACAGCGATTCATTCTCTTTTAATATATATTAGCCCTATGTATTGCTTCATAAAATATTTAAGATCGTCTCTACACGCAGAGAAAATGAGAAAGCTCAGAAATAGACAATCATTCTGACCTATGATAAGCTTCTCTTGGCTTAGAAGAGTGTGTTTTCCAGTTTAACCTGGAGTTATACTGCAGTAAATGTATATAAAGTTCTGACACCCATTCTGATGTGTGGGGTTTTCCCACATCACTAAGCCATTCTCCACTATCAGTTGGTGTCCTATAATTTAATTCAACTCTGACACTATCTACCTGGAGATAGCGTCAGATCCCACAAGGTAAGGGCTCAGTCCCACAAGACTGCCCCCACCCCTACTTCAGATGCCAGTCGCAAATCCATGTTGTCACCCGGGCTTCTGACCGACTAGCTAGAGATGGGAGGTTCCAACGAACTTCTCCTCAGGTTTGATTAGTTTGCTAGAGCGGCCCACATAATTCAGAGAAACACTTTACTTACTAGATTACTGCTTTATTATAAAAAAATATAACTCAGGGACAGCCAGGTAGAAGAGATATGTAGGGCAAGGTTTGGGGAAGGGGTGCGGAGATTCCTTGTCCTCTCAGAGATTTCCACTCTCTCCAAATATTGTCCTGTCACCAATCCAGAAGCTCTCTGAACCCCCTCCTTTTGGTTTTTTATGGAGACTTCATTACATAGACATGATTGATTAAATGATTGGCCACTGGTTGTTGAACTCAATCTCCAGCCCCTCTCCCCTCCCTGGAGTCTGAGATAGGCAAGCTGAGTTCAGACCTTCTAATCACAAGATTGGTTGTCATGGCAACCAGCCCCTAAACTTAATAGACCTCAGGGCTTCCCAACAGTCACTTCATTAATATAACAAACGGCACCTTGATAGCTCTCCTCATTTAGAAAATTCCAACGGCTTTAGGAGCTCAGTGCCAGAAAAGGGAAAGAAGACCAAACACATATTTCTTATTATAAATCACAGTATCACTGTATACTAAGGTGTTAATCCAGTAGCTATTGAGGGTCTACTCTAGGCTAAGCACTGGGTAAGAGGTTTGGGATCTGGAGTTGAAAAGACAGATCCTGTCCCTTTCTTCACAATGTTGTCTAGCGCAATGGTTCTCTACTTTTAGCATGCACCAGAATTACCTGGAGGGATTGCTGGGCCCCAACCCCAGAGTTTCTGATTCAGCAGATCCGGGTTGAGGCCAGAAAGTGTGCCTTTCTAACAAGTTTACAGATGCTACTGCTGGTCTGGGGACCACACTTTGAGAATCACTGCTCTAGTGGTGCATGATTCTTGACACACCAAGGCTGAAGACTTCCTAAAACCAGAAGGTATTGATTTAGGCAAAGTGACTGGGTTTAAGACCTCAGGCTGTTAAATCAGATGGTCCTCGGTTTGAACCTTTGCCATCCCCCTAAATAGTGTGATCTCATACAAGTTATTTCATCTCTCTGCCTTTCAGTTTCCTCATCGGTAAGATAGGCATAAGATACCATCTACCTGATGATAGAGTTGTAAAGGTTAAGAGGGATGATTTGATAAAGTGCTTAGCATGTTTACTGTCCATGGTAGCACCCGATGAATAGTATGTATATGTACTACTATTGCAGTGAGAAATGAAATCATGTAGTTTGTATCAGGTGTATCAGTCAGAATAAATGGGGTGAAACTGTGGTAACAAATATCCCCCACCTCGAGCTTTCAGTGGCCTAGAATGCAAATGTTTATTTCTTGTCCATGCTACGTGCCCATTGTGGATTGGCAGGGGATTTCTGCTCACGTTAGTCACTCAGGGGTCCAGGCTGAGATCGCAGCAACCATCTCAAATACTTCCGATTGTCATTCCAGAGGGAAGACAGTGAGTCTTGAAGAGCCTCACTGGCATTTAAATGCTCTAGTCTAGAAGTGACACAAAATGACATACATCATTTCTGCTCACAACTCATTTGCCAGATCTAGCCATATAGCCCCACTCAACCACAGGGGGGCAGGAATTTCCATCCTACTGTATACCCCAAAGGAAATATTGGCAAACAGCACTGATGACTGCTGTGGAGGGTAATGGTAGTTGTCTTCACTTCTGTTTTTTAGAAACATCCTTCTGAAATTATCAATCGTTGGAATTCTTTGTTACTATTGGATCAACACTGTGGCCCTGGCTGGTGAAGAGGTGAGATTTCCATGCTGTTTTGCCTTAAGTTTGCCTTTGACCACCAGGGAGGAAGTGAGTTTCTCAAGAGCTTCTGCTTATGGTATTAGAGCAGATATCATGTTATTTTTCCATCCATCTGTCCATCTACTTATCCATCTATTCATCTAATCATCCATCAATTCTTCCATCCATCCTTCCATCCATCCTTGGGCTGTACACCTGAAACTTTCCTCATTCAGCCAAATCTAAAAGCTCTCAATCCATCAGCTCATAGCACTGACTTCCTACAGAGGTAGCTAACCACCAGTTTCATAAGCTGATTAATTCAACCTTCCCGTTTGTGCTAGTCTGCTAAACCTCTAGGCCACTTTCTTAATCAAGAAGATATTAATTGATTTTTCATAAGGTTAATAAGCAAAAGGAGTGGAGGCATTATTAGCCATTGACACCTCCTGCTCTCCTTGGTTAAGAAACGGGATCCAGAGGGCATAGAACAAAGAAGAAAAGTGTTAAAGGGGAGAGCTAGTGAGAAGGGAAAGTTTGGGTACCTGAGGAGGGCAAGCCTTAATGGGGGAAGAAGGAGCACAGGAAGAGAATAAACATTCTTGAAAACAAATTCACCCTAAAGGTGCATTTCTGTTGAGAGTGGGTCTGCTTTTCTGGGCACACAAAAACTCAGTCAAACTAAGCCACCAGCCACATTCTTATGAGCACAGGGGGCCAGGAACAGATGGGAACTAAGTGGAGACAACAGCCTCCTCCCACATCCCAAATCTTGTTTGCCTTCCAGTGTTGGGAAACCCTCATTGGCCAAGAAATCTACCGGCTCCTTCTCATGGATTTTGTGTTCTCTTTAACTGATTCCTTCCTGGGGGAGTTCCTGAGGAGGTAAATATTTGTTTGTCTCCGAGTAATTATATCTGACGTTGTAACCAGAGCCATAGTCCTGGCTGAGCATGAAGTGTGGGTCCCTTCTGTACTCTAAGTGTATGTTGTTCTAAGTGTATGTTGTTCTAAGTCTGCCTATTGTCCTTTGAAATATTGTTTTCTTCTGAATTAACTGAAATTTCATCTTGACCTGACAGTCCTGTTGTCAAAGTTCATTTAGTTCAATTGGCCCTATGCAATCTCCTGAGAAAGTTCTAGAAATTAAACACAGAAACAGAGAGTCATTTGAAATCTTATCCACAATAGACCATTTTAATATTCTAGTCTATGTATATTCCTCCAGATTTGTCTATGCACTGCTTTGTGTGTGTGTATACTATATAATTTTCAAAGACAAAAATGGGGTCACACTGCAAAATCGCCATGGAGTTTGCTCTCACTAATTCTGTCAGTAGGCCTTGTCATCTTTCCATGCCTGTACCTATAGATTTATCTCATTGCTTTCATTGAATTTAATTAATGCACGAATTTTTATTTTAGACTCCAGGTGTGCAGGATTAGGGCAATGTCATCACTGGCCCATGTGTGGTCCTCTTATTTATTCATTTATTTTATAATAATATTATGAGCATCTCATTCCTAATAGACATTTACTTATTTTTGCAAGTTGCCCTAGTGATAAGATGGCATGGCACAATACTGATTCCTTCCTCAGGGGGTAGGTTGAAAGCCAAATTTCCTCACTCAGTTTGCCCAAACTCACTTTTAGTTCAGCCTCTGTCTAGGGTCTGGACATAAAGGTGAGAAGTTTTTTTTTGTTGTTTTGTTTATTTTTTACAACAGTTTTTTACTGGCAATTCCTCCGTAAGAAAAAAAATCAAAGTGGTCTCAAGTTTCTTCAGAATAAATGGGGACGTAGGTTCCTCCTTGTGGACTTAGAAAACAGGGAAACACCATTAACTCAATAGCAGTAACTGAAAGCTGAAAAATTTTGTTTATTTGGCTTGAGAGTGCTGAGTTTGGTCCCTGAAAAAAAAGGTTTAACAAGCAAAAGGTGGTATAAACGAGATAATAGTTGGGATAATTTAAATAATTATCTTATTTAAATAATGCCTATTTAAATTCATAATTAATTATCTGTTTAAATAGTAGTTGGGATAATTTAAATAATGTTCTCTAGAATTTTTTTTTTTTTTTTTTTTGCCGTACGCGGGCCTCTCACTATTGTGGCCCCTCCCATTGCGGAGCACAGGCTCCGGGACGTGCTGGCTCAGCGGCCATGGCTCACGGGCCCAGCCGCTCCGCAGCATGTGGGATCTTCCCGGACCGGGGCACGAACCCGTGTCCCCTGCATCGGCTGGCGGACTCTCAACCACTGCACCACCAGGGAAGCCCCTCTAGAATTTTTTTTGAACCACTTTAGCAGTACCTCCATTCGAATGCATTGTGTTAATTCCATTTTCCCTCAATTATTTCTTCAAAAACATGCTCATACTTGGAATTTTCAGAAATTTGCAAGGGAACTTATGACTTTATTCCAAACTGGTGAGGATTTGTCCTCCTTTTTCAATTGTGAGGAATCTTTTGAAAGAGGGAGTTGATGGTTTGGGTACTAAACTCATTACATTTTCACAGAATCATTGGGATGCGGCTTATCACAAGTCTTGGCCTACAGGAGTTTGACATTGCCAGGAATGTCCTAGAACTGATCTACTCACAAACTCTGGTGTGGTAAGTTTTGACAATCTTTGGCTTGCCCAGTGGTTCCAGCCCGACTGTGGACTAGGCGTTTTGGTGGCAATGCCCAGAATTTCAAAGCTGCATAGGTGATACCAAATCCAGCCAGTCTGAGAACCATGAATTCGTGTCCCAGACTGTTCTTTTCCTTTATGAGGACTTCAGCCAAGAATCAACATAGAGCAGGGATTCCTAACCTGGAGGGCCCTGGGCCGTATCCAGCCTGCAAGTGTGTTTTTCTTGTCCGATGCAGTGCTTTTTCTAAAAATTTGAATTAACCACCAGTATTTAAGAATCAGGGGATTTCACGTAAAATTTAAAATTTTTGACTTCTCGCCAAAAAAGGAAAGATCTAGATCATCTCCCATTATGGTAACAATTGGCTGGGCCTTGAGCTGGGGTGAGTGGTTCCAGTTTGCTGCAGACCCACCTTGAACTATTGTCTCCCCAGTATTGATTTGCCATTTCTTGTTGCCCTTATGCTGTCAGTTTTTTTATGGTAGAAAACTTTACTTTGTATTGATATCTCAACAGAACTGGGAAAATAAAGGCAGAGAAAGTTGCCTTACACTTGATCTGCTTCACTCCCTGGTGGTGGGGCCCTGGTGGGACCTCTGGAGCCTTTGGGGTTTGCCACCTCAATTTTGGCAATTGTGCATGCGTGCATGTGCATGTGTGTGTGCGCATGTGTGTGTGAGCATGCATGTGTGTTTTGAGGATAGCCAGCTAGTTGCATCAAATTTTTGACAAGTTCACCTAGAAACTCAAAGCGATAGCCAATGACTATTTTTATTTATTTATTTTAACATGATGTAGCTAATGCCAGAATTCTGCATGACATATTACGTTGCCAGGTTCCATCTTTTGGGGGGTTGCTAATCTGAAAGTAGGGGATTTGGAGTTGAACAAACTTGGATTCTGGGGCTGGCTCTTCTACTCACTGAGGTCACTGAGCTTCTCTGAGCCTCAGTCTCCTCATCTGTCAAATGCACATAATAATAGCTACCTTTGAATTGTGTTGAGGATTAAATCAGATGATACAAGAAAACTGCTTTGCAATCTCCAATGTGCCATACAACTGTAAAGTGCTTTATTTTCCAGCTCTTTAAAGTTGCCCCGGGTGATTTGGCTATCTGCAAATAACTCACTAATGTCAATGAATTTATTTTTGGAGGTGGTGAGGACTTTTTCTTTGTGTAGTTTAGGTGATGCATTTGCACACTGCCAGGTCACCCACTGGCAACTGGGCAGTTTACAAAGGCCTTTTACTCACATTATCTCAATGAACAGGATGCCATTGGGCAAATAACATAAACTCTCTCTAAACCTTGGTTTTCTAATCTGTAAATGGGGGCGATGCTCGTACCTACTTCACGGGGTTTTGGTAAGGATTAAATGAGAAAATGTATGCATTAAGTGCTTAGCGAGTAACTGATTCAGAAATGTTTATAAGTAGGGATATTACATGGCTGTTGTTATCCTTAAGGGCTCTTTTTAAAAAATTGTTGTAAAAAACACATAACATAAAATTTACCGTCTTAACCACTGGTAAGTGTACAGTTCAGTAGTGTTGAGTACATTCACATTGCTGTGTAACCAATCTCCAGAACTTTTTCACCTTGCAAAATTGAAACTCTGTACCCATTAAACAACAACTCCCCATTCCCTCTCCCCTCCAGCCCCTGGCAACCAGCACTCTACTTTCTGTTTCTTTGAGTTTGACTAGTCCAGATACTTCATATAAGCGGACTCACATAGAATGTATCTTTTTGTGACTCGTTTATTTCACTTAGCATAATGTCCTCCAGATTCATCCATACAGCATGTGTTAGTTAGAATTTCCTTCCTTTGTAAGGTTGAATAATACTCCATTGTGTGTATGTACCACATTTTGTTAATCCATTCATCTGCCAGTGGACACCAGGGTTACTTATGCTTTTTAGATATTGTGAATAATTCTACTATGAATATGGGTGTACAAATATATCTTTGAGACCCTGTTTTCAATCCTTTTTGATATATACACAGAAGTGGAATCGCTGGATTGTATGGTACTTATGAGCACTCAAATTTTTTGTTGTTTAATAAGTAATGCGGGTAAGTCATCTGATTCAGTATCCAGGTTTTTGAATCCTAGAGGCTGAGCCCTCATACTATTGACCATTTGACAGAGATTCCCAAGGGAAGTGTTAGCTTCGAGGCGGGAAAGCTTACAATGAGATGCTCGTTATTCTGGGCCTTTAAGGTTTTTGTTAATAAATCATAAATAAGCACAATCGAAAACACACATATCTTTTCCTTTCTCCGTGGCAATTATAGATTTAATCTCTGTGGGTTTTAGGAGAATATTGCCTTTGATGATGAGCTTTAAAAGAAGATAATAGAGTGACAGAAATTGAGTGTATGTTAGGGATGATGGTAGAAAATGAGGTGAGGAAAATGTTTCCCAAACTTTAGTCTTTTGTACACCAGCCTGCCTATTTTTTGGGCATATCTATCTATCACCTGTACTGTTTTTGACTTAATATTATCTTTTAAATTGTTTGCCTTTTAAAAATTTAAATATATTTTTAATGAGTCTTTATCATCATCAATGGAAAATCATATCATTTGACAGAAATTGCAAGTAATTTGAAAAATAAAATCAATCCCATCACAAAAAGTCATTAAATTCTAGCTAGGGCTTCCCTGGTGGTGCAGTGGTTGAGAGTCCACCTGCCGATGCAGGGGACACGGGTTCGTGCCCCGGTCCGGGAAGATCCCACATGCCGCGGAGCAGCTGGGCCCGTGAGCCATGGCTGCTGAGCCTGTGCGTCCGGAGCCTGTGCTTCGCAGCGGGAGGGGCCACGACAGTGAGAGGCCCGCGTACCGCTAAAAAAAAAAAAAAAAAAAAAAAAAAATTCTAGCTAGATGCTGCTGTCTGTCAAGGCTCTCAGTCTAAAGGCTGCTTCTTTTTTTAAAGAAATGGAGGTTGGCAAGTGTTAGGACTTAAGGACATTCGAGCACCAAACTGAGATTTTTTTTTTCTTTTGGCCTCGGAAGCACTGGGGAGAGCTGAGTAACTCGATGCCGTTTAATGCCTGTCCCTGCAGGACCTCAGGCCTTCTTGAACGCCAAAGGGGGAGGAGGAATTCACGTCCCACATGTGGGACACCTGGATTAGGGCTGGCTGAAGGCCTCTGGTGGTTTAATTGATGGCTGTGTGGGTAGCATTCTCTGCAAAGTCTCTTTTCCAGAGCTGTGGATACTGTGCATGGTGGGACTTGCCTACTTTGCTGGGCTGGAGTCAGGCTCCCTCTGTATGAGTTTTCTAGGGTGGCTACAACAAAGTGCCACAGACCGGGTGGCTTAAACCACACACATTTATTTTCTCACAATTCTGGAGGCTCGAAATCCAAGATCAAGGTGTTGGCAGGGTTGGTTTCGTCTGAGGCCTCTGTCCTTGGCCTGTAGATGGTGCCTTCTCCCTGTGTCCTCACCTGGTCTTCTTCCCTCTGTATGAGTCTGTTAGGGCCCACATGAGGTTAGTGGCCTCATTTTACCTTAATTATCTCCTTAAAGGCCTTATCTCCAAATACAGTAGCATTCTGAGGTACTGGGTTAGGACTTCAACATATGAGTTTCGGAGGGACAGAACTCAGCCCATAACACCCTCTTTCCCTGCCCTCCGCACAGGTTCCCTGTGTCTCCCCTGATCTCTGACACTCATCCCCTTTCTCTCATAGGATTGGAACCTTCTTCTGCCCTCTGCTGCCCTTTATCCAAATGATGACTCTTTTCATCATGTTTTACGTCAAAAATGTGAGTCAGTCTGAAGGTGGAACCATTCGGCTTTTCTCAGTCCCATGTGACCCGGTGGTGGCTGGAATTGGGTGTGGGGGCTGCTGGGAAAGGTGTCAGGGAGCTGGTGTCTAGCTGGGGTCCCTCTGGCCTGCTTCTCCGGCTACAGAAGGGAGGTGACGGCTTCTCTCTCTTCAGATCAGCCTCATGATGAATTTCCAGCCCCTGAGCAAAGCCTGGCGGGCCTCACAGATGATGACTGTCTTCATCTTTTTGCTGTTTTTCCCGTCCTTCACCGGGGTCCTGTGCACCCTGGCCATCACCATCTGGAGGTAGGAGATGGCAGCCTTGGGGTGGGTGCGTGTTTTACCATATAGGTTTTATCATTCTTCAGGTATGGTGAGGCCAGCAGATCAGGAGACGACTGCCACTGAAAAAATAATTTGTTATAGTCACAGACCCCAAAGGGAGGGGGCACATCACACCGTGGGTGGGTCACATGGGGAGGCACAAGGGTCCATCAGAGGCAGAGGGAGAGAGCAGTCAACGTGGTCAAAAGTCTTTATTGTGGTTTCGGTGGGGAGGAAAGGGAAAGGCAGGGTTAGCGTGCTTAGGAGGGGTGAGTTTGAATAATCTCAGCAGGCTCTGGGGTATAGGGACCCTCTGGAGTTAGCTGGTATGTGACCCTGGGGTGATGGGGGCAGAGGAACAGGGCCCAGAGTGTAAGCACTTGAGAGAGGAGGTGGAGGTGGGATGGGGGCTCAGGTTTGCATATGAAAGGCATGCTTTGTAGGCTAGCCCTGGGAAAGGCAGTCTCTGCAGGATCAGTAAGGCCCCAGATGTCACAGGTCAGAATAAAAAGACATGCTTCATTCAGTGTTTAACCCAAGTTGCCTTGGTGACCAACAGATGCTACAACCAAGGGAGGCAATATATCCAAGTTGGGTCACCACCTGCCAGGTGCCCAGTCTTGATGGCACAGCTTCCTTACTTCCTTCAAGTTCTGCAGCTTCCCAGCTGGGGAGAAGGCAGCTCTCCACATGCAGAACAGAACTTCCTCTAATGAACTGAAAGGCCCTGTCTGGTCAGGCTCCCTCTTACCTCTCCAACCTCACCCCCATGGCTCCATCCTACTCCAGCCTCAAGGCTCTCAGTCTGTTCCTGGGACCCTGGGAGCCTCTCCTCACATGGGATGGGGCTACATCTTTGAATTGCTCTCCCCAGTCCCTTTGCTTGGCGGCCTTCCTTCCACCCTCATCTCAAAAGTCCTCTTGAAGACCTGACTTTCACCACCATCCTCGTCTTCTGTCAGCAACCCCCTCCTCTCTCTCTCTCTCAGGGTGGTTTCCTTTGTTCGTTCCCTAGTTCGTGTCAGAAATGCCTCTGAATCTTTGTTTAATTGCATGCTCATTGCTTGACCATCTTTCCCACTAGAACCTGGGAGGGCAGGTATCATGTCTGTCTTGTTTACTGTGGACTCTCCAGGGCTTAGTATCTAGCACAGAGCCTGGTACTGATCTCGAGGAGACGGCAGTGAGCGTTGGCTTGAAGCAGGATCTTAGTTCCCTGCCCAGGACTTGAACCTGGGTAGCCTGGCTGAAAACCAGGAATCCTAGCTGCTAGACCAGCGAGGGCTAGAGGCTAGAAGCAAAGTTCCCCTGGCTCTTGCCCCGTTTGAAAGCAAGAATATTTCAAGGAGGCAAAAACTGTAAAAACAGGTACAAAGTTTATTATTAGAGACACAGCACAGCAAGTGGGAGAGCACACAGGGAAACAGTTTTTTAAATTTAAGACAGAAGCAAGGCAGAGATACACACCTGGAGAGAAAAGGGTGTGGGTGTCCTCCCTAATGAGGAGGAATGCAGTAAAGAGGCGGTTAGGTCATTTATATAGAGCAGTTCTTGCACAACTTTTAGCCAAGATGGATTCCAGCGCAGAGGCCTGTGGGAGGCTTGGCATCACCTATTATGGGGTGGAGTCCCCTCCTTTTTAACCCCAAGGAGCCTTTCTGTGCATATGTAGTCAGGGAGGTCTCCGTGACCTCAAGAATCAGAAATATGTGTTCTCTTTATCTGGGCAGGACTCAGCTCCTCTCTGCCCCTGCCATTACTGTTAAAGTGTCCACTGGAGACAAAGTCCAGCTATTCACCCTGTTCCTGTTGTTATTTCTATCTGGAAGTATAGAAAGGAAACTGGCTTGTAAATGTCTAACCTGGAGCCCATCTATCTCCTGCCTCAGTACAAGGGCAGTAAACCTTTGTAGAATGAATGAGCAACCGAACACACAACAAGGGAGTTGATTTTTAGGATACTCGTGGAACTGGAACCATGAGGGTCTCAGCGGCTTCAGGGCAGGCTCCTCTGTTGTGTGATGTCCTTGACTCTCTCGCCGTGTTTACTCTCTTTTCTCTCTTCCTGACCAGTTCCTTGTTGCCTTCTAGTTTCTGCTTGTTCACAACAACTGACTTCATGTGGCCATTATTACCACAACTCCAGCTTCCCTAGATTACAGCCTCCCATCTTTGTATTTCTTAGTTCAAGTTCCTAAGGAAGAGAGTCTGATCGTCCCAGTTCATTTCTTTGTGCCAGGATACCACTGAGGCCTCTGCCTGGTCTTTGGATTGGTTACGGTTGGATCAGGTGATACCCCTGTCCAAGAGCTGGTCCTTGGAGTGCAGGTCATGAAAACAAAACACACCAGCTGGGGCTATGAGCGACAGGGTTTCCTTTGCAGGGAGATGTGGGTGGAGCAGGTAAGAATTGCTGGTTCCATGTTCAGAGCCCAGAAATGACTGGGCTATTCTAGAGTAAACTATACCTGAGTCTGGCACTAGAGATGCTTCTCTGTCCCCTTTTTTATCAGATTGAAACCTTCAGCTGACTGTGGCCCGTTTCGAGGTCTGCCCTTCTTCATTGAGTCCATCTACAGGTGGATTGACACCCTGAGTCAAAGTCGCAGCTACCTGTGGGTTGTTTGGATCTACCAGAACCTCGTCGGCAGCGTGCACTTCTTCTTCATCCTCACCCTCATTGTATTGTAATTGGGGGCCCTTGGAAAACTAGGGGGGGAAATACCTCATCTACACGTCATGTGGGCAGCCGAGGGCTGTTTGGTGGGAAGGCAAAGACTACAGTGGGGCTCAGTGTTCTGGGTCATCCCGACTCTGCCCTTGAGTTTTTCTACAAGTTATTTAATATCTTCTTATCATTTTGGGGGGGGGTCTGTTTTTTTTTTTTGCGGTACGCGGGCCTCTCACTGTTGTGGCCTCTCCCGTTGCGGAGCACAGGCTCCGGTGGCCATGGCTCACGGGCCCAGCCACTCCGCGGCATGCGGGATCCCCCTGGACCGGGGCACGAACCCGTGTCCCCCGCATCGGCAGGCAGACTCCCAACCACTGCGCCACCAGGGAAACCCTGCCATTCTTTCTTTTCTTCTCTTCCAGAATCATCACTTACCTTTACTGGCAGATCACAGAGGGAAGGAAGATTATGATCAGACTGCTCCATGAACAGATCATTAACGTGAGTCCCATTGGATCCCTTTGTTATTCTCCCCTCCTTTTTAACATTTGGTAATGGAAATTTTCAAACACTGTCCAAAATAGAGAATAGTACAATGAACCTTCCCACCACCTAGCCCTGACAACCATTAACCTTTGCATACTCTTATGTCCTCTACACTATCTCTTTGCTGTAAATCTCGATTATTTTCAAGCAAAGTCCTAGCCTTTATATCATTTTATCTGTAGACTCTTCTATATGCCTGATACACCCTTTTAAAAAACATAACCACGGTACCAATCATCACACGTAAAAGAAAATTTAATAATTCCTTACTATCATCTTATAGTCAGTCAATGGTCAAATTTCCCCAACTGTCCCATTAAGTGTCTTTTTTTTTTTGCGGTACGCGGGCCTCTCACCGCTGTGGCCTCTCCCATTGCGGAGCACAGGTTCCGGACGCGCAGGCTCAGTGGCCATGGCTCACCGGCCCAGCTGCTCTGCGGCATGTGGGATCTTCCCGGACTGGGGCACGAACCCGTGTCCCCTGCATCGGCAGGCGGACTCTCAACCACTGCGCCACCAAGGGAAGCCCGCATTGCCTTTTTACAGCAGGATTACTCAAGTCAGAATCTGAAAAAGTGTCACATGTTGCATTTGGTTGATGTGTCGTTTACGTTTCTTTCAATCTATAGCTGTTCACACTTCCTGCTTCTCTTGCCATTTATTGTTGGAGAAACCAGGTCTTTTGTCTTGTAGTCGTTCCCACATTCTGGATATATCTGATTTGTAACCCTGTGGTGGTGTTTAGCACATTTATTTCTTTTTTCTTGTTTTTTAGCAAGTTTTAATTTATTTATTTTTGGCTGCGTTGGGTCTTCATTGCTGTGAGTGGGTTTTTCTCTAATTGCGGCGAGCGGGGGCTACTCTTCATTGCGCACGGGCTTCTCATTGTGGTGGCTTCTCTTGCTGGGGAGCAAGGGCTGTAGGCGCGCAGGCTTCAGTAGTTGTGGCGCACGGGCTTAGTGGCTCCGCGGCATGTGGAATCTTCCCGGACCAGGGCTTGAACCCGTGTCCCTGCATTGGCAGGCAGATTCTTAACCACTGCGCCACCACGGAAGTCCCGAGCACATTTATTTCTCTAACCTCTATTTTAAAATTAAAGAAACTGGGCTTCCCTGGTGGCGAAGCCAATGTCCAGGACCCTACCTGCCTAAAAATCAACCTTTCCATCATTTACTTCCCAACCCCACACCATCATTCATCCTCCATGTTTTTGTTTTTGTTTTCCTTCTTGGCAGGAGGGCAAAGACAAAATGTTCCTGATAGAAAAGTTGATCAAGCTGCAGGATATGGAGAAGAGAGCAAGCCCCACCTTGTTTACGCCGGAAAGGAGAGACGTGGAGGTGAGGCTGGAAGCCGCCTTGGGATCCCTGTGACACAGATTTGCCCTCCTGGGAAAAGTGCATCAGGAAACTAGAATCACATCAGGGCACTTCACTTTCTGTGTTTTAACATTTCTGTATTTTTTATTAAAAAAAAATAATACGCAGGCTTCCCTGGTGGCGCAGTGGTTGAGAGTCTGCCTGCTGATGCAGGGGACATGGGTTCGTGCCCCAGTCCGGGAAGATCCCACATGCCGCAGAGTGGCTGGGCCCATGAGCCATGGCCGCTGAGCCTGCACGTCCGGAGCCTGTGCTCCGCAGTGGGAGAGGCCACAACAGTGAGAGGCCCCCGTACCACACACACACAAAAATAAATAAATAATATGCATTCACCACGTTCTATGCCTGGCCCCATTCTAGGTTCTGGGGTTATCATGGTACCACAGTAGGGCTCTACCCTCTTGGGGCTTGCCTGCATCTTTTCCATAACCCAACCAAACAGAAATATATCCCACTGAGATGAAAAATGGCTTGAAATCTCACCCCACTAGGTTAATGCTTCAGTGTATATTCTTCCAGATCTTTCCCCCAGGCATCTGCAAACAAGCATGCATCTACTAACATTCTTGTTTATTTATTTATTACAAAAAAGGGGTTATATTTTACACATAACTCCCCCTCTCCCCGCTTAATACTATATCTCAGACATTGTTTCAGTCTGTACCAACTTGGACATTTGGGTTGTTTACAGTTTGTTTTTTTTTAATACTAAAAACGATATGTAATGAAACATTTTTTTATTATAATTGTTTTATGTGAGGGTTTTATCTGCCGTAGGCGTGCACATGATAGTGTTAACAGATATTGCCATATCACGCTCTTAAAAAGATTTTTACCAATTTCATTCTTAACAAGAGATGCCTGGAATCCTGCTCTAATACCAAAGCCTGTGCTGGCTTCCTTGGTGTCCTAGAAAATGTGGATAAACAGTAAACCCACGTTAATTCAAATGCTACTAGTTTTAGAAGCTATGATCTTGTCAGAAGAGACTGCCATGTCGTTTACTGCCTGTTCAAATTAATACCATCAGCACAACATAGGTAAGGGATCTAGAGGCCCAGCTCTAAGTCCTTTGAAGGCAAGGATTATGAGTGTACCTTTGCAGGTCCTAATATATTACCTGGTATATATTGTAAATGCTCAGTAAATATCTGTGAAATGAGTGATTAAATGAATGGAATCACTGCCCATAAAAATTGAAACAAAACATGTTTGATATTTCTATGGCTGAATCTTGGTCTTAATCTGTCACCTGTTAATATTAAAATGGTGAGGGCTCACAAGTCTCACCACTGATGCAGCAGGATCTGAGGTGTACACTCTCTTCCAGTGATGAGATTTCTTGTTTTCTTCTTTTTTAGCAATCTGGTCCTCTGCGTGTCAGAGAGCATGACGCTGCTCGAGGTGAGTGCCCGACTGGCACTGAGTAAGGCCTAATTCATCCAGATGATAGGTCCCAAGACAGAGGGTCAGAACTGCTCCTGTATCAGTCACTCGTTCAATTGCAAGAACTGGCCCAAATTGGCTTTAGCCAAAACTCAACAATAATTCTTGCTTTAGGTGTGGCCAGAAGCAGGGTCTCACAGTATGTCAGCAGAACCTGGTCTCTTTCTGTTCAGTTCTTTTCCACGTTATCTCCTGATAATTACAAGACAGCTTTCTTAGCTTCTTGTATCTTCTCAGATTCAAGTCTAGTGTGAAAGAGATCCAGATTCTCATTGTGTTTCATTGGATCTGAAACAATTGCTGTGGCCAAGAGACTGTGATGATTTCATTGGCCAGATCTGAGTCGCAGACCTCATCTCTAGATACAGGTGGTACAAACATACAGACCACAGGGACCGAGAGAGTGGAGAAGGGTGGCTTTCCAAAGAAAACCTGTGGCTGATGCCAGGAGAGGAATGAATGTTGGGGAGGAAACAAACAAATAAACCCATTCATCTTTTTGGAATAGCATTCACTGACAGCATCCAATGATGGGAGTTCAAGGGAGAGAATTGAAGAAACTTAAAAGGAGGAGGCAAGGAAGGCCTGAGAAGCTGCGGGATCTTGAAAGCTAATTTGGTTTTTCCCTTGGAGATACGGGGCAGTGTGCCTCTGTGCTAACTTCTCTTCTTCTGTATCAAACCCAGACCTGCGATTTAGGCGATCAGTTCAAGAAGATAATCCAAAGGCCTGATAATTATTGCGGTACCCACACACCAACCAAATAAGGAAAGATGAAGATGGAGCAGCTTCCTCCATGACACCTGGACCTTTAGGAGATTCCCAGATGGGAAATTCAAGCCTGTAGCCAGGAGTGGAAACTGACTACAATGTAAATACAGAAGTAAAGTTGGGCACTCCCTGCTGTTGTTTTTACACCTGAATTGCTGATTTTTCCAGACAAAATATTTGAGATTTTCCAGTAAAGATTGTTGTAATATTTGAACCAGTTCACAAAAACCTGGGAAGAGTTGTAGTTTAAGAGATACGCATATGAATGATTGAACCTTAGAAATCTCCGCTCCCAGAACTCCCAGACCTGGCAAAGGTTTGGAGACTGGTGCTAAGACAAGTGGTCCAGTCTGAATAAAAATGTGACCCTCGATCAGGGATGTGAAGCCTCTGAATTGTGGAACGTGCATTTGTTCATGACTTTGCACTAAAAACATCCCCATTTTTCCCAAAGGTGAAAAACAACCGGAGGGCTCGTCTATGAACTTAACTGCACATTGAGTACATGAGTCTTTTCGATTGGACTGGGGTGGGCATGTGTGGACTGGGACTCTACCCCTGTGAGGTTTTATACATGATCATCAGAGTCTTACGTTGAACCAAACATGAAATCGGTGGTGATGTGTGGAATATATATATTGAATATGTATGTGTATGTGTGTGTGTGTACATATGCACACATACATGTATTAAGCATTTTTTTGCAGATTTCCTAAATGATTCACAAGGCACCTGACTCTACTTAAAACGGAAGAGTCCAGCAGAAAAGTGCAATTACCAAATTACTCGGGAGGAGAAATCTCCTCTTGAGTAATCACTGTCGTGAAATCTAATGGGAACTGAATTTAGAAAACATTTAAGACGAATTTAAAACACAAACATCCAGTCAGTGCTCGGTCATTGGTTCACTTCTTCATTGACTTATTTGCTCACTAATTCTTTCATCAGCTGAATTCAGTTCTTTTGGTACCATCTTTGCTAGTGGTTGCTAGAAGTGCTTCTTCGTTCATCCCTGCGTTCAACAAATATGTACCAAGTGGTGGGGAACAAGATGGTGCACAAGTCAAGACACAGCCTCCACTCTCATATACTGTCTAGCAGATCACTTTTGGCAGGAACTTAATAATTAAACAGTAATTACTTATAGCAGGTGCCATGAAGGAGAAGCCCAAGGGACGATGGGAGACTTAACTTGTCTGTGGGGTCAGTGAAGGCAGTCTGTGGAATTGATATTTGAAGGGATTTTTTTTCCCCTCTGTGTTATCCTAATGCTATCTGTGCTTGTGCACTGAAATGTGAACTCCCTCTGGAAGCATCATTTTTGCTCACTTCCCATATGCTCAGGGCTTATATCCGGACTGCTTCTCCATTCACCTCTTATCTTTACTTCAGTGTAGCCCCTGCTTCTCCTGGAGGAGCAGACACAGTAGAAAGATCTAGTCTGTAGGTCTCACACACACATTTGGATGTGTGTAACATCCTCACATCCTTAGTCTTGAGATATAGGGGATATATTAGTTTGCTAGAGCTGCCATAACCCATAGCACAGACTGGAGGCTTAAACAACACACATTCATTTTTTCACAGTTCCAGAGGTGGGAAGTCTAAGATCAAGGTGTCCACAGTCGGTGTCCACAGCTTTGGTTTCATTCTGAGGCCTCTCTCCTTGGCCTGTAGATGGCCACCTTCTCGCTGTGTCCTCACATGGTCTCTCCTCGGTGCACGCATCCTGGTGTACCTTTGTGTCCAAATTTCCAAATCTGCCCAAGACAGATTGGATTAGGACCCAACCTAATGGCTTCATTTTAACTAACTCACATCTTTAAAGGACTTATCTCCAAATATGGTTACATTCTGAGGTACTGGAGGTCTGGACTTCAACATATGAATTTTGGGTCAACACAGTTCAGCCCGTAATAGGGGAAACTCACCCCCAGTCCCATCAGGACCTCTCATCAGGCAGCAGGGCTCTCATTGCTCGCTGCACCCAGGATCACACAGGGAGCTGTTTGAACAGCCAGACCCAGGCCCTGCCCACTCTAGACCAACTAAATCAGGAATCCATAGTTTTCCCTGAAAGTTCAGATGGTTTCAGTGGGAAGCCAGGGCTGAGAACAACGGAGCTAGAATCTAGAGTAGTGCTTTCTGAACTTGCTTGACCATAAAAGTCACCTGAGGCACTTACTGAACACGCAAATAGTGAGCTAAGAATATTGCATCAAACATTTCTAGGGGGGCTTCCCTGGTGGCGCAGTGGTTGAGAGTCCGCCTGCCGTTGCAGGGGACACGGGTTCGTGCCCCGGTCCGGGAAGATCCCACATGCCGTGTACCAGCTGGGCCCGTGAGCCATGGCCGCTGAGCCTGCGCGTCCGGAGCCTGTGCTCTGCAACGGGAGAGGCCACAACAGTAAGAGGCCCGCGTACCGCAAAAAAAAACACCCAAAGAACAAAAAACAAAAGGACAGCTTTTTGCCCTTCTTTTTGGAGAGCTTCCATGTGGGGGAAACAGAACACTTCTGACACTTCTGTGTGCCCCCATGCCTGGCCCCAAGCTCCGGGAGGATAGAAGCTCCTTTGCGTAGGACCTTGCCCAATGTATGTCTTCATTTGGCTGTGGATTTGTATCCTTTTAATAGCCTCCCATAATAAATCGGTGATCTAGTGAGTGAATGAGTTTTCCTGAGTTCTGTGAGCTGTTCTGGCAAACTAATCAAACCTGAGGAGGGGATTTTGGGAATATCTGATTTATAGCCAGTCAGTCACAATTGCGGGTAACCACCTGTGCTTGCAGCTGGCATCTGGAGGATGGTCGTCTGGGACTGAGCCCTTTACCCATGGAATCTGAGTCTATCTCTGGGTAGACAGTGTCAGAACTGAGCTGGATTCTGAAGGACCCTGCCTGCGACTGAGAATTGCTTGTTGTTGATGTGAGGAAGCCTCCACACACAAAACACACTAGAATTGGGCCCAGGAACCCCTTTCAGCCTCAAAGGACAACATTCTTTGAGAACCCTCTGCCCAGCTGATCTCCATCCTCTTCTTAACACTTGGTGTCCTGCTGTCAGATTTTGAGCGTAATTTAAAGTTTGATAAAAGAACACACAGGTCATTAATCTTCAGTAGTTTTGATCAAAGAAATCAAGTAACTTTGCCCCACAGTAACCGTCACTCCATGCTAAGGTTTGAGTGGATGTCTGGAACACTTCATTAACTTCCACCTTGCCTTGTCCTCAAAGCTGTGGTTGACTGTCCTGTTGAAGCATTATTCCCACTTCAGGAAATGGTGTCATTTAGATTCTTGTCTAATAAAGAGTATTCATGTCTTAGTGAAATTCTTGTCAGGACAAGATTGCACGCTCATCTCCAAATAAGAAAATGAGTATCGTTTAATGAAGTAAGCAGTGGGTTTCTCAAGCCTTTTCAGGTAGCCCTTCCAGGTTATCTGTCTCCACCATTCTGAGAACACAGGGGCAGTCCGATGAGCAGCAGAGGATATGATTTTTATCCCTATTGACTTTCTTGGAAAGAATGCTATCTTTGGATGGCTCATTTGTTGATGCTACTGAATCATTACACTCCCAAATCTTTACCTCACTCTAGGTCTATATCCAGGTTCCTCAAGAACTTTCCACTTGGCTATCCCACAACTCATTCTTACAACTTTCTTTTTTTTTTGCGGTACGCGGGCCTCTCACTGCCGTGGCCTCTCCTGCTGCGGAGCGCGGGCTCCGGACGCGCAGGCTCAGCGGCCATGGCTCACGGGCCCAGCCGCTCCGCGGCATGTGGGATCCTCCCGGACCGGGGCACGAACCCGTGTCCCCTGCATCGGCAGGCGGACTCTCAACCACTGCGCCACGAGGGAAGCCCTCTTACAACTTTTATTGTCTACTGTGACAGGCACTGCAAGGGGTGCTGGGAATGTTTCTCATGACTGAGCCTTTGCTAAGCGACAGAAAGGAGGATAAGCCTGGGTTTAGAGTGTGGGCTCTGGAATTATATAATCTGGGCCTGAATCCTTACCCTATTACTGTCTGTGACTTTAGGTAAGTTACTTAACTTCCTTGGGCTTTGGTTTTCTTCACTGTAAAATGGAATTATAATGGTACCTTGACCTCATGGTGTTGTAGCAGAGTAAACACATAGAAAGCATTTGAAACAGCGTCCAGTACATGGTAGGCAGTCCATAAATCTTGGTTATTAACAAGCATTTTACGTGTACTCTTTCCTTTAATCACAACTACCCCTGCCGTGGTACTAATACTGCCCCTATTTTAGAGATGAATTCAAGACACTAGCTATATGACTTGCCCAAGGTCATAGAGCTAGAGATTAGGAATTCAGATTTAACTTTTTCTGATGTCAAATCCTGTTGTTGGGACTTCCCTGGTGGCGCAGTGGTTAAGAATCCTCCTGCCAATGCAGGGGACATGGGTTCAAGCCCTGGTCCGGGAAGATCCCACATGCCGCGGAACAACTAAGCCCGTGCGCCACAACTACTCAGCCTGCACTCTAGAGCCCGTGAGCCACAACTACTGAGCCTGTGTGCTGCAACTACTGAAATCCGTGCTCCACAACGAGAAGCCGCCACAATGAGAAGCCTGTGCACTGCAACGAAGAGTAGCTGAGTAGCCCCAGCTCACCACAACTAGAGAAAGCCCGCGCACAGCAAAGAAGACCCAAAGCAGCCAAAAAAATAAAATCCTGTTTTTAACCCCTTTACTAAACCTTCCAAGTAAGTAATTAACACCTTCTTTCTTCATCTGAATTCTCCATTCTTCAAGGCCCAGGACCACCTTAGCACAGGATCTCAATCCTTAATTGGGCCTGGCTGAGTCAAGTGCAATACGGATTTGGGACAAAGGTCAAGAGACAGAGAACTTCTGGCTCTGGAAAGGTCTTCGCACCACAGAAGGGATGTTGTGAACTCTGTGCTACCCCCAAGAGAATTTCTTCCCTGTCAGTTGCTGTGTAGCCTCTGCACGTAAGCCAAAGGGGGAATTCAGATGTTTTCTTTGGTCCCTTTCTCTTCCTCTTGTCACTCTAGTCATAACGTGGCATAGAAGTCATGCAGTTTAGATATCTGTTCCATTCACTGAATCTCTGTTCTGCTGTTAATTTTAAAATTCAAGAAAATTCATTTGTAAACATCCCAAGCCTCATTTATTGTCCTCCTGCCAACACCAGCTATAGCAAAAATCAGTCTGCTTCTCACCACCATCCAGCTGTGTGGGCTGGTGGCCGAGCTCAGTGACCCATGAGGATTCAGGAGGGAAGTCATGACTAAGCTGTGAGCCTGTGATCAAGGCCAGATAGGGCTGAATGGTGGGGGTGTGGGGCAGCTAGAGGAGACAGCGAGCTTTGCAATTTTCTGAAGACTCAACTTCATTTTAAATGATGCCACTTAAGTTCACAATAAGACCCCTGGAAGCTCACATGGGAAAGAGCAGAGCTGGGAATCAAGGGCTCTACGTTATAAAGGCAGACAAGGTGAGTGGTTCTCTGAACCGACTGACCTGGGCTTGAATACCAGTTACACCAGGGAATTTGAGACCTTGGGTAAGTGACTTTAACCTTGCAGTACCTCGGTTTCCTTATCAGTAAAAAGAGATTAATATCTCTGTAAGATTTTTGTGAGGGTTAATTAAAATAACGCATGTTAAACCACTGAAGTTCCTGGTAAATAGTAAACAAGAAATTTTATCATGAGATCAGGCTCTACGTCACAGCTGTCATTTCTGGGAAGACCCTTCCCTTCCAGATTTTAGTTTTCTCATTTGTAAAATGAGGCTAAGCCTAGATGTTCCCGGAAGTTTCTTCCAGTTCTGTCTGTGATCGTCTGCTGTAGAGCAGCTTGAAAGGGTACGACTCTGCCCCCTAGTGGTTTGTAGCTCTTATTTCTAGATACCATAAACAATCCCTCAGACTGATATTAAGACCTCCTTACCATTTTCTTTGCTTCACACCAATGTCTCACCAGGGGCCCTGGCCACTGGATTGGAAACAGCAGCTCCCTTAAATTCTTTATGTCTTAGGATATGATGCTTGGTACACGGTTTTCCCTTAGTGCTCCTTTTAATGATTTTATTAGTATGGTCACAAGTTTGATGTCTACAGTACATTGATAACATAGCTGGATACAAATATTTTAAATAAGTAAAGTTATGTAAGTGTGTCAAGTTTTAAAACGTCAACTCTGAGTGATCATGCGTTTCCCATGCATTTGCATCTGCACCCCCAAAGCGCACGATTCAGTCTGTGCTTATCTTCACCGGGCTTCAGTGCGTGCCTCAGGTTGGGGCAAGAGTGTTGTGCCTTTCTGCAAACCCAGACTTTCAAGAGCATCGGTTTTGAACTCAGGCATTTCATGGAGCATGGCGGCAACACCGGGTTTTGCTCTGGTTCAGGTAAATACCCAGTCACCGACTACTGCTTGTGGGACTGATCCCGCAAGGGCTTGGGTGTGCTGATATTCCTCCATGAGGCCAGCAGGCAGTTTCTCTACCCGTGCTTCCTCCCTGGGGGAAAAGTCTAGAAGTGAGGTGTGCAGTCTTCCAACATGCTGTCGGTGATATAGCTGGAACCAAGATGGGATTCATAGTAACTTTTTTCATCAAAAGTATTAACAGTCCAAGCAACAACCTGAATGCCTTTAGCTGACCACTTCTTCAAGTAGTCCCTGGAGAAAGAGGAAAAACCAACCTTGTTAGAATAATGCCACTTGTCTCAGGAATCTACAACGGTCACTAAATATGGTGTTCGCTGAGTACTAACAGCCCCAGAAGGAGCCTCGTAACTGGCCTCCGCACTGCAGCCAGAGGGTGTTCCAAACCCAGCACGAGCACCTCCACCACGCCGCTGCGGCTTTCAACACTTCAGCCACTTGCTGAAGACCCCCCACCCCGAACCCCTACCGGAGGCGGTACCTAGCCTAGTCCCACCTGTCTCTTTGGCCTCATCTTACACCACACTCCCCCGTTCTTTTCTGTGCTGTACTCTGTGTGTGTACTGATTTTTCCTGCAGTTCCTTGAAAGAACCAGGCTCCTTCCTGCCACAGCACTTTTGCACGTGTCTTCCCCTCTGACTTGGACCTCCACCCCCAATCCCCTCATTTCCTACGCACCCTTCAGATCTTAGCTCAGCTGTTACTTCCTTGGGGATGTTCTCCCTGACTCCCTTGACTAGGACAAATTAAACAGCATATGTGCACTGTTCTCTCTTACACAGCATTTATCTTAGCTCTAATTTTATGTTTACTGGATCCTTATTTGATTAGCATTTATCTCTTCCACTTGACTATAAACTCCATGAGGGCAGACTGTGGCTTTCCTTCTTTACCACAGCATCTTCAGCTTCTTCATACAGTACCTTGCAATACTGCAGGCATACAACAAATACTTATTGAACTGAACGCACACATGCCTGAAATAATATGAAACTTACAACTGTAACCACCTGAAATACACAGCTATAAAATTGCCAAAATAAAGATTCAGAGATTGCTAGCAGGTTAGGGAATGGAAAGTTTCCTGGGAGCAATGGAGTAGAGCCTGTAATATATAGGGGAGCAGAAGGAAAGTTGGGATGGATGAGGTAGGTGCCCACAAGACCTCTTCATTGTGGTTCTGCCCTAGATCCTATGTTGGTTTTTAAAGGGAGCCAATCACAAGGAAATACAATCTCTCCGTCTCTGACGTCATAGTTTGGCACGTTTATTTTTTCTTTAAAATGCACTAAAACCTAAGAATATTTGATCAACTTGTTTTGGAAACAGTGAAATATGCCTAAACTCTTCCCACCTAAGAAGCTAGTGGCATTTCAACTTAATAAAGGCATGGTGGGCTTCGTGGGTGGGAACCAATCCAGGTGTCCACTGTTAATCCTCCCTTTTCAAGAAGAACATTCAGGAAATGTATCAGAAGATAAAAAAAAGCTTCCAACTTACGGAGATACAAAATCCTTTTGTATGAGGAAAGCTGAAATTCCACACAAGTACCACAAGATATTATGCATACTCCAATCGAGCAAAATGTCCAATGCCACAAACATGGACTGTTTCCAGAAAGTAGCAAAGCGTGGTTTCCCATCTCCTGTATGGCTAAGGCTCCAAGGTCTGTGAATTAAAGCTGTTACTACATTCTGATCTGCTTGTCTCATCTGAAAGGAATTTTGGAAAATAAAGCAATTATCGTATCTTAAGGCCAATACTTCTCATTTGTTCGTTAGATTTAGCCAATGTACTCAGTCTGTACAAGGAGGTATGCTGCCCCCGATGTCTACTAAATAAATGCTCCATCACAAACCCTTTGAGAAAATAAGGTGTTGAATGTAAAGCATTTAATATATAGTATAAATGAGAACCCTTCCTCCACAATCCTAAAAGAACTGCAATACTATCTTTAAAATGAGAACACTATAACGTCAGGGTCAAATTTTAATAATGTCACAGAGAGTAACTTTCAATTGGATATTGATTTAAATTATGGCCAGAGATAATTAGAACACAGTGAAGATGGAACCATGATCATTTCAAGGTGGGCTGGTTAGTTTTTGATCCTTTTTAGAAAAGATGGCTGAAAAAAGTTGTGGGGGGCGGGGAAATGGGGTGAGAAGGGAGAGAAGTGGGGGCAGGGACAAGGACAGAGCAACGGACAAATGGGGGATATGGATGGAATTCTCTTAGTCTGTGCTCTATGGTCCTCTGGAAAAGGCATCACACATTTTAAAGGCCTCTGGTCAAGGAAGTTTGGGAAACACTGATCCAAATGTCTAGAAGTCCCAGGGCACTATTCATCTCAATGACAGTTTATATCCCAGTAGGCTCCACCCTTACTGCAAAATTTTAAATACATGCTGTGTTGGTCACTGTTGAAGAACCAACTCATTATTTTGGAAACTGGTAAATAAAGGACAGGATTAAGCATTTATTTGCCTATTGGATAGCTAAACAGTAGATGAGATCCTCTTTATAGAAGTATTCCCTCTAGGTAATACATGAACAAGAAATGACAGACTTAAAATATTGACACTTTGAAACCCCTAGGAGGGACTTCCCTGGTGGTCCAGTGGCTAAGACTCCACATTCCCAATGCAGGGGGCCCGGGTTCGATCCCTGGTCAGGGAACTCAATCCCACATGCTGCAACTAAAGATCCCGTGTGCTGCAACTAAGACCCGGCGCAGCCAAATAAATAAATGGATAAATAAATATTAAAAATAAAAATAAAACCCCTAGTAAACTGCCAGAGCCGGCCACTGGCATCAGTAACAGCTGCTGACAACGTGACGAGACAACCCGGCAGTATGCGCCCCCTGATGGAAGAAGACCCTTGCCTAAGGAATTACCTTGCCAAGAATAACTGAACCTAACCTGATCAAGCCTTCAACTCTACCAATTCATAGGAAATATACAGAGGAGATGAATGTGTTAAATTGTACCATGGCATAATTAGCAAAATCCAGACTTTGTTAAATAAACTCTACAAAACAACCTAATTTCTTCAATAAATACATGACAAGGGGGATTTATACACTGGATATTTGATGATCTTAAGGACTTCTTGTTAGTGGTTTTAGATGGGATAATGGTATTGTGGTTAGGTTAAAAAAAAAAAAGGAATCACTTTTTAAAGATACTTAATGTAATTTTCATGGATAAAATGATATAACTGGAATCTGCTTCAAAATAACCCTGGGGAGGAGGCGGAGTCAAGACAGCAGTGTGGGAAGATGCGGAGTTAGCTTCTCCCCACAACGAGGGTGCCTGCCGGCTGCTGGTGGGGAACTCTGACGCCCAAGGAGACGGAAGGAACCCCAAAGTGAACCGGTAGGATGTACGGGGACTGAGAGGGGAGGAGAAGTGGAGGACAGACAGGATCTGCGCCCCTGAGGCTGGGGAGATCAGGAGAAGTAGGCAGGAGGGGCCCTCCAGGAGGAGGGGAGAGGAGTGGAGGGTGATTGACTGGCCCACTCGGGCCTGAGGAGTCTGCTGGGCTCCCACGCTGATCCCCTGCCCTCCAAAGCCCCCTCCAGGCCGCATGGGTCCTTGGGGGCATAGGAGGGAGGTCAGGGAGATCAGGAGAGGCAGGTGGGAGGGGCCCTCCCAGACCAGAGGAGCAGGAGAGGAGAGGAGGGCCCCACCCACTCGAGCCCAGGAAGCCTGCTGGGTTTCCAGGTGAGATCCCCCGCCCTCTGAGACCAGGGGTAGGGGACTCGCCTGGGCCCCTTCTGTTCCTTGAGCCTAAGCCCCATCCCCCACAGCCCCCAGGGCCTTTTCCAGCCCTGTGGGTCCTGAGCACAGGCCCTGCCCACCGCCCAAACCTCGCCCTTGCTTAGGCCCCGCCCCCCACAGCCAAGGCCTTCCCCCCAGCCCCTTTTTTTAAATTTTCCCTCCTCCTCTTTTTTAGTATTGTGGTACTGATGTACCTTCCAGTTGTTGATTCATCTATATTTTAATTTTTATATTCTTTCTAACATATCTGGTAGTTTCCTAGTCTAATTTTATTTTTTACTTTGTTATTGTTCTCTCTCTCTTTTTTGCCACCCCACGCGGCTCACAGGATCTTGGTTCACGAGCCCGGGGTTGGGCTGAAGCTCCTGCAGTGGGAGCTCCGAGTCCGAACCACCGGACTAACAGAGAACCTCAGACTCCAGGGAATATTCATCGGAGTGAGGTCTCCCAGAGGTCCTCATCTCAGCACCAAGACCCAGCTCTACCCAACAGCCTACAAACTCCAGTGTTGGAAGCCTCAGGCCAAACAACCAGTGAGACAGGAACACGATCCCACCCATCAAAAAAAAAAAAGAGAGATGGCAAAAAAATGTGTCATGAAGGAGCAAGGTAAAAACCTACAAGACCAAATAAATGAAGAGGAAATAGGCAATCTACCAGAAAAAGAATTCAGAGTAATAATAGTAAAGATGATCCAGAATCTCAGAAATAGAATGGAGACACGGATTGAGAAAATACAAGAAATGTGTAACAAAGATCTAGAAGAACTAAAGAACAAACAAACAGAGATGAACAACACAGTAACGGAAATGAAAAATACACTAGAAGGAATCAATAACAGAATAACTGAGGCAGAAGAACGAATAAGTGAGCTGGAAGACAAAATGGTGGAAATAACTGCCAAGGAGCAGAATAAAGAAAAAAGAATGAAAAGAATCAAAGACAATCTCAGAGACCTCTGGGACAACACTAAACGCACCAAATTTGAATTACAGGGGTCCCAGAAGAAGAGAAAAAGAAATGGTCTGAGAAAATATTTGAACAGATTATGTCGAAAACTTCCCTAATATGGGAAAGGAAATAGTCACCCAAGTCCAGGAAGCACAGAGTCCCATACAGGATAAACCCTAGGAAAAGCACACCAAGACATTAATCAAACTAACAAAAATTAAATTCAAAGAAAAAATATAAAAAGCAGCAAGGGAAAAACAAAGAATAACATACAAAGGAATCCCCTTAAGGTTATCAGCTGATTTTTCAACAGAAACTCTGCAGGCCAGAAGGGAGTGGCAGGATATACTTAAAGTGATGAAAGAGAAAAACCTACAACCAAGGTTACTCTACCCAGCAAGGATCTCATTCAGATTCGATGGAGAAGTCAAAAGCTTTTCAGACAAGCAAAAGCTAAGAGGATTCAGCACCACCAAACCAGCTTTACAACAAATGCTAAAGAAACTTCTCTAGGCAGGAAACACAACAGAAGAAGACCACAAAAACAAACCCAAAATAATTAAGAAAATGGAATAGGAACATACATATTGATAACAACCTTGAATGTAAATAGATTAAATGCCCCAACCAAAAGACACAGACTGGCTGAATGGATACAAAAACAAGATCCATATATATCCTGTCTACAAGAGACCCACTTCAGACCTAGAGACACATACAGACTGAAAGTGAAGGGATGGAAAAAGATATCCCATGCAGATGGAAATCAAAAGAAAGCTGGAGTAGCAATTCTCGTATCAGATAAAACAGACTTTAAGATAAAGACTGTTACAAGAGATAAGGAGGGACACCACATAATGATCAAGGGATCAATACAAGAAGAAGATATAACAATTATAAATGTTTACGCATAGGAGCACCTCAATATATAAGGCAAATGCTAACAACCATGAAAGGAGAAATAGAAAGTAACACAATAATAGTGGGAGTCTTTAACACCCCACTTACACCAATGGACAGATCATCCAAACGGAAAATAAATAAGGAAACACAAACTTTAAATGAAACAATAGACCAGATAGATCTAATTGATATTTATAGAACCTTCCACCCAAAAGTGGCAGAATACACTTTCTTCTCAAGTGCACATGGAACATTCTCCAGGACAGATCACATCTTGGATCATAAATCAAGCCTTGGAAAATTTAAGAAAATTGAAATCGTATCAAGCATCTTTTCTGACCACAACCTTATGAGATTGGAAATCAATTACAGGAAAAAAACTGTAAAAAACACAAATACATAGAGGCTAAACAGTGCACTACTAAATAACCAAGAGATCACTGAAGAAATCAAAGAAGAAATAAAAAGATACATAGAAACAAATGACAATGAAATCATGACAACCCAAAACCTACGGGATGCAGCAAAAGCAGTTCTAAGACGGTAATTTATAGCAATTCAATCTCACCTCAAGAAAAAAGAAAAATCTCAAATAAACAATCTAACCCTACACTTAAAACAACTAGAGAAAGAAGAACAAAGAAAACCCAAAGTCGGTAGAAGGAAAGAAATCATAAAGATCAGAGCAGAAATAAACGAAATAGAAATGAAGAAAACAATAGCAAAGATCAATAAAACTAAGAGCTGGTTCTTTGAGAAGATAAACAAAATTGATATACCCTTAGCCAGACTCATCAAGAAAAAAAGGGAGAGGACGCAAATCAATAAAATTAGAAATGGAAAAGGAGAAATCACAACTGACACTGCAGAAATACAAAGGATAAGAGACTACTACAAACAACTATACACCAACAAAATGGACATCCACGAAGAAATGGACAAATTCTTGGAAAGGTATAACCTTCCAAGACTGAACCAGGAGGAATTAGAAAATATAAACAGAACTATCACAAGTAATGAAATTGAAACCATAATTAAAAATCTTCCAACAAACAAAAGTCCAGGACCAGATGGCTTCACAAGCGAATTCTATAAAACATTTAGAGAAGAGCTAACACCAATCCTTCTCAAGCACTTCCAAAAAATTGCAGAGGGAGAAACACTCCCAAATTCATTCAATGAAGCCACCATCACCCTGATACCGAAACCAGAAAAAGACATCACACAAAAAGGTTATTATAGCCCAATATCACTGATGAACATAGATGCAAATATCATGAACAAAGTACTAGCAAACAGAATCCAACAACACATTAAAAGGATCATACACCATGATGGAGTGGGACTTATCCCAGGGATGCAAGGATTCTTCAGTATATGCAAATCAATCAATGTGGTACACCACATTAACAAATTAAGGAACAAAAACCATATGATCATCTCAATAGATGCAGAAAAAGCTTTTGACAAAATTCAACAGCCATTTATGATAAAAACTCTCCAGAAAATGGGCACAGAGGGAACCTACCTCAACATAATAAAGGCCATATATGACAAACCCACAGCAAGCATCATACTCAATGGTGAAAAACTGAAAGCATTATCACTGAGATCAGGAACAAGACAAGGATGTCCACTCTTGCCACGCTTATTCAACATAGTTTTGGAAGTCCTAGCCACAGCAATCAGAGAAGAAAAAGAAATAAAAGGAATACAAATTGGAAAAGAAGAAGTAAAACTGTCACTGTGTGCCAATGACATGATACTGTACATAGAAAATCCTAAAGATGCCACCAAAAAACTACTAGAACTAATCAATGAATTTGGTAAGGTTTCAGGATACAAAATTAATGCACAGAAATCTCTGGCATTTCTATACACCAACAACGAAAAATCAGAAAGAGAAATTAAGTAAACATTTCTATTTACCATTGCAACAAAAAGAATAAAATACCTAGGAATAAACCTGCCTAAGGAGGCAAGACTTGTACTCAGAAAACTATAAAACACTAATGAAAGAAATCAAAGATGACATAATCAGATGGAAAAATATACCATGTTCTTGGATTGGAAGAATCAATATTGTGAAAATGACTATACTATCCAAAGCAATCTACAGATTCAATGCAATCCCCATCAAACTACCAATGGCATTCTTCACGAATTAGAACAAAAAATTTTACAATTCGTATGGAAACACAAAAGACAAATAGCCAAAGGAATAGCCTAATAGCCAAAGCAATCTTGAGAAAGAAAAACGGAGTTGGAGGAATCAGGTTCCCTGACTTCAAACTATACCACAGACCTACAGTAATCAAGACAGTATGGTACTGGCTCAAAAACAGAAATATAAATCAATGGTACAAGACAGAATGTCCAGAGATAAACCCACGCACACATGGGCACCTAATTTATGACAAAGGAGGCAAGAATATACAATGGAGAAAAGACAGCCTCTTCAATATGTGGTGCTGGGAAAACTGGACAGCTACATGGAAAAGAATGAAATTAGAACACTCCCTAACACCATACACAAAAATAAACTCAAAATGGATTAGAGACTTAAATGTAAGACCAGACACTATAAAATTCTTAGAGGAAAACATACGAAAAACACTCTTTGACATAAACCACATCAGGTTCTTTTTTGATCCACCTCCTAGAGTAACAGAAATAAAAACAAAAATAAACAAATGGGACTTAATTAAACTTAAAAGCTTTTGCACAGCAAAGGAAACCATAAACAAGACAAAAGACAACCCTCAGAATGGGAGGAAATATTTGCAAATGAAACAATAGACAAAGGATTAATCTCCAAAATATACAAACAGTTCATGGAGCTCAATATCAAAATAACAAACAATCCAGTTAAAAAATGGGCGGGAAGACCTAAATAGACATTTCACCAAGGAAGACATACAGATGGCCAAGAGGCACATGAAAAGATGCTCAACATCACTAATTATTAGAGAAATGCAAATCAGAACTACAATGAGGTATCACCTCATGCTGGTCAGAATGGCCATCATCAAAAAATCTAGAAACAATAAATGCTGGAAAGGGTGTGGTGAAAAGGGAACCCTCCTGCACTGTTGGTGGGAATGTAAATTGATACAATCACCATGGAAAACAGTATGGAGGTTCCTTAAAAAACTAAAAATAGAACTACCATATCACCCAGCAATCCCACTACTGGGCATATACCCTGAGAAAACCATAATTCAGAAAGAGACATGTACCACAATGTTCAGTGCAGCACTGTTTACAATAGCCAGGACATGTAACCAACCTAAATGTCCATCGACAGATGAATGGATAAAGAAGATGTGGCACATATATACAATGGAATATTACTCAGCCATAAAAAAGAAACGAAATTGAGTTATTTGTAGTGAGGTGGATGGACCTAGAGTCTGTCGTACAGAGTGAATAAATCAGAAAGAGAAAAACAAATACTGTATGCCAATGCACATAAATGGAATTTTAAAAAAAAAGGTACTGATTAACCTACTTGCAGGGCAGAAATAAAGAGGTAGATGTAGAGAATGGACTTGAGGACATGCGGTGGGAGGGCAAAGCTGGGGTGAAGTGAGAGTAGCATTGACGTATATACACTACTGAATGTAAAATAGTTGGGTGGTGGGAAGCAGCAGCATAGCACAGGGAGATTGCCTTGGTGTTTTGAGATGACCTAGAGGGGTGGGATAGGGAGGATGGAGGGAGGCTCAAAAGGGAGGGGATATGGGGACATACGTGTGCATATGGCTGATTCGCTTTGTTGTGCAACAGAAACTAACATAGTATTGTGAAGCAATTATACTCCAATAAAGATCTATTAAAAAAAATAACTCTGGGGATAAATGGGGTTATGGATGAAACAAGCTGGATTATGGTTAAAGGAGGGCTTGCTGTGTAGTATCTATGTATTTGCATATTTCAAATTATGTATATTTTAAATTCTCTATAAGACTTATTTTTTAAAAAGGTATATTCTGCTGTTACTTAGTGAGACACAGAAATATACAATTCATTCTGTTCTGAGAATGTTTCCAAAGTAATCTGAATGAGCCTATAAACAACATGAAAGAAGGAGCTAAAAAGGAATCATGGTATTTTAAAACAGCGTACGAGTACTTTCCCCTTCCTGCATTTTTGTTAATTTAAAAGAGGAGTCTCTTCACAGATGTAGAGAACAAACGTATGGACACCAAGGGGGGAAAGGGGGTGGGGTGGGGTGGGGGGTGGGGGTGGTGGGATGAATTGGGAGACTGGGATTGACATCTATACACTAATATGTATAAAATAGATAACTAATAAGAACCAGCTGTATAAAAAATAATAATAAAATTCAAAAAAAAGAGAAGTTTCTTAATTCAGTTCAGTCTAACGGGCATCTATCTTATGCTTATTTAGCCCACTGCTATTATTACCACCAACTAACATAATATTATATACAACAAAAATCCAGAATTTTACCTTATAGATAACTTCTGGCAAGAAAGAGCAGACAATACTATTATTGTATAGTTGAGGAAACTCCATATATACTTTCTTTAGAGCATCAGTAGCCTGTAAAAGAGATTCATGTATTTAAAATCTATTAAAATGTAGTCCCAACCAGTAACTACTATATATAAGTACAACTCTATTAAGTAAATCAGAAGTTTACTAATATATGGGGATGTGAAAAGGAATTTTGGTAGGTTGCTTTATCCACTAGGATGCATTTTAAACTCAAATCAGCAGATAAGGAAGAAGCTGGGGTACTGCTGCTTTACTATTTTGTTGAGAGGCTCACCTCCTTTTGTCATACTTTGGAAAAGTATGGCAGACTACAGGCCAGTGGAGGTTGGAAGCAAAATTTTAAAATCTTTTCCTTATACTCTAGTTTAGCCACTAGGATAGGTCCTTTTATACCCACAACTCTATTTCCCTCTGCCTTTCCTAGCTGAAGTGGGAGTCAACCAGTCTGCAAACTAGAGAGGGTAGATTTTCTCAGTCTAGGCGACTAAGAAGAAACGTCATCCATCATCAACAGGGAGGGAGAAGCAATGGGACAAGGGAGAAACTGGGGAGAGTCTCCCAACTCTTCCCAAGAAAAGCAGAAGTTTCTTTTTGCAGTAGACCAGCTACCAAATGAAGAAGTGATAGAATTAAAATACTGATAGTTTGTAACCTCTAGTGAATTAACAGATTTGGCCACTGAGCAACAGTAGCAGCTAACAACAGAGATGACCAGACGTTAGGTGGAATGTAATGTTGCTACATCATAATTCTTGAAATACCCCTAATTTTTGGAAAGTCACACATAACCTATAACCAAATATAAGCAACTAAATGCATTCCCCAAAATAAAAAAGAACATAGAAATTATTCATCTCATGCTTCCCTTCACTAATATCACAGAGTGTGAGCTATAGAGCCGAAGTCGTTTTCTTGTTGTGAACTAACATGCACCATGTGTGATGCTTCACCTACATTCTTTATCTGATTCTCACAACAACCCTATGTGGTCATTTCTTACATTGTTCCCATTTTGCCCATAAGGAAACAGAAGCTTATCAAGGTTAAGGTTACACTGTAGTAGGTGAGAGTTTAATCACAATCTCCAAAGCCCGGGATCTTGGCTCCTGTTATCTACCGTCTCCAATTTAATGCCAACACTTGTTCCTTTATACTCCCATTTTTTAAATTAATTAATGAATTAATTAATTTTTGGGGCTGCGTTGGGTTTTCGTTGCTGTGGGCGGGCTTTCTCTAGTTGCGGCAAGTGGGAGCTACTCTTCATTGCAGTGCACGGGATTCTCATTGCAGTGGCTTCTCTTTGTTGCAGAGCATGGGCTCTAGGCGTGCGGGCTTCAGTAGTTGTGGCATGCAGGCTCAGTAGTTGTGGCTCACAGGCTCTAGAGCGCGGGCTCAGTAGTTGTGGCACATGGGCTTAGTTGTCCCGTGGCATGTGGGATCTTCTTAGACTAGAGCTTGAACCAGTGTCCCCTGCATTGATAGGTGGATTCCCAACCACTGTGCCACCAGTGAAGTCCCTATGCTCCCATTTTGGTGAATTAGATCACTATGTTCTGCCCAATGCTGCCCAAACCATCTGTGAGCACCCAACCAGAAAGCTCAAATAGCTGGAAAAAAAAAAAATTTCTTCTCCTCCCTCAGCCCTCTTTATTCTAAGAAAATAATCATGAAGGTCAGTACACCATGGGTGAAATGTAAGACCTATCAGGGTTCCCAAACATGGGCCGTTATCATCAATAAAACCCGAGGTGCTCATTAAAAATCTTGTTCCTTGGGCTTCCCTGGTGGCGCAGTGGTTGAGAGTCCGCCTGCCGATGCAGGGGACACGGGCTCGTGCCCCGGTCTGGGAAGATCCCACGTGCCGCGGAGCGGCTGGGCCCGTGAGCCATGGCCGCTGAGCCTGCGCGTCCGGAGCCTGTGCTCCGCAACGGGAGAGGTCACAACAGTGAGAGGCCCGCGTACTGGGGAAAAAAAAAAAAAAAAAAAAAAAAGAAGTGCCTCTTTACTGTTCATTTAATATCTTTTGTAAATGCTTCATGCAGATAAAAGAAACCTGACTCTTCTATTTTGTGCTAGTTGTCGAATATTGGAGATTGTTAAATGGTTCCATCAAAGGTTAAAAGGTTTAAAAAGGTTCCATAATTTACTGTTTCCTTGAAGATGTGGATTTTTGCAATGTAAACTTCCATTAAGCAAATATAATTTGTAAAAATAATTTAAGAATATAAAAAATAAAATATATAGTTAATTTTGGAACAAACTAGCACTTAAATAAAGCTGTCTTTTCCAAAGTGCAGTCTATGGTATAAACTGTACCATATTTGCATGGCCTTTGACATCAAAGAAGATTGTGAGGTTACGGTTTAGGCACTCTGCAACAGCTTCTCTCAGGGTAGGAATCTTTTCATCAGGGAAATCATTCCTATAAGAGAGGGAAAAGGAATAGTACATTGTAGGAACAAGGAAAAGATAAAAGTTTAGTAAAACAGACATTTGAAAAATGTCTCCCAACCAAAGGAAAAGAGTGTTTCCCCAACTTCCTTTCTCCAACCATACCAAAGTCCAAGGATAATATGTTTTTAAACCAAGTTAAAGATATTCTTGGCCACAGAACAGCAACAACAAAAATCATTTATTTTTTAGGCAGTCACTGGATTTATAATATAATTAGTAACTCTACTCACTAAAGGGCAGAGTATATGCCATCTTTGGAGAACTCAGAGACTCAAGATTGTACTTTCCCTAATAGAACCTTACGCAGGAGAAATTCCTAGCTATATATACATCTGTTAACTGTACGGTTGTGCATTTAAGTGAAACTGGTTAAAATAAATAATTTTCTAATACATAAGTTTCTGAAAAAGAAAAGGAAAGTTAAGTGCCTGACACATAAGAAATCAGCTTTTCTCAAATAACAAAATTTCACTCTATATGATTTAACTTATGCTAATTCAACGGTATTAATTCAACTGTAAGATATTGGTTTTAAAAAAGATAAAGATAAATAGTACAGCAAATTCTGCCAGCCACTCTATTCAGTGACTATTCCCTGGGAATCAGAGACATGAATTTGCTATTCCTCCGGCTAGTCTTAGTTGCCATGCTCCCCTCTCAGGATGAGCATTTTACCCCACTGACAGAAATTTTCCCTTCTTTTCCAACAACATAGTCTCTAAACACAAGCCAATTATTTGGTATTTAAGCAAAGAAAATGCAACCTTTCAACTATGGAACAAAGACTGCTTGGGTTAAAGACATTAAGATGGTAAATTGGCTCCAATACCATGCCTTCTTAGAGTATTTTAAGGGTGACGCTGACCCTAAGCATTTTTTGCATTAAGTGTTGACTTTGAATTTGACATCTTATTAGCTACAGTGTCACTGTAATATTAAAACCAGCCTTCCCCTTGCCTACAGCTGAGCAATGAAATGTCTGTAACAGCAGAGAGCAATTCCAGCAGCTTGGACTCAGAACTTTCAAGTGTTATCAATATTCTTTCTAAAGTATGACTTCCTTTGGCTGACTTTTAATTTCTTTCAGTTCCTAGGAAAATAAAGTCTGAATCATCTTTTAGGGAGGACTACAGTTTAATCACTGGGTCAAATAAATTGACCAGAGAATTGATACGACATGAATTACAGTAAGAACACATTTTTCGGTATTACAAAGACAAGAGGAGAGGGATTTAAATAACCACATTCCAAAGTATATTACCCAGATACCAATTCCAAGGTGTTTATAGTTGTTAATGGTGGGAAGGGCATGGGTTCTGTGGTCATATACATTTTAGAAACACTAAGTTAAAGGCAAGAATTGATTGACGTGAACTGTTTATCCCCAAGGGGAATATCTAAAGTATAGTGTTGGATCTTATTTGATCATAGAACCCTTTTCTTCTGGAACATCTTATACGATTAGCTCTGATATACATACACACACACACCACATATACATATATAAATTTATATGACAGTACAAAGTAATTGTCACGTTAGAGTATCGTCTTGAGAATAATTCTGAAGCCAAATTTGGCCTCAGTGGGAAAAGCTGAAAAGCATTCATGCCATCTTTCTGTTGTTCGTGGCACCTGCCCATTACCTGGGAAACCTGTATACAGCTGAAAACAAAACACAACAAAACAACTCTTCTGGAGCAGAAGATGTAATTAGAAGGTGCCAGTGTCTTTCTGTGATCTCCAACACAAGTTGAGAGATATGTTTAGGTGACAATACACCACTTACCTTAATCTGTGATTTGCTGCAGGATTAAGCTTCCTAACTTGTTCAAATGTCAAATCACACAATCGACCGGTGCCATCAGTTGTCCTATCTACTGTGCTATCGTGCATTAAGACAGGAATCCCATCAGAAGTAAACTCAAGGTCCAACTCCACGCCTGTTGCTCCATTCTTAGCTGCCTTAACAAAAACACCAACGATATTAATGTCAAGTGGCCACAGATGTCATTTTGCAATCTAAACACTAAAGATGACCAACAGGTCTGGCTAAGTAGACAGTTTCTCTTACTGATTCTATTCCCTTCCTATACCGAAGAGCAACCCAACCTATTTCTCTTTTTCATGGATGTTAACCTTACTTCAGTGTCCACACTTATGGATTCCTTAAAAACTTCAATTTCCCCACTTTTCTCACTCTCAGAGTGGCAGATGGGGAGACTTCTGGAATTTGTTTTCTCTGGTTGCTTTAACTATACAGACCATTAATGGCTTACAATTACAAATATTTAGTCACATTTCACTGTTTACCTACACTCTCTTTGGTGCAGTATCTCTGATGATTCCCCTGTGTTTGTTGATTAGTTGGATATTGCACTACCTTGGCATAAACAGGATGAGTCTGGTTTTTGCTGGTTTAATTCCATCCTCTAGAGCAGAAACACCAAGGCTGCTTCTAGAGGACGCTAGATTTTGTTTATGTGAGCAGCACTGGCTGTTGGCCAACAAGTTGGTAAGCCTGATAAGGCGCACAAGAATTTATCTAAAAAGAGAACATGAACATAAAGTTTGAGGGGCCATGCTCCTCTGAGACACACTATCCAACATTTGCTTCCTTGGCTTCTTTGTCACAATGAAGACGTGAAACATTCATTATGATCAAGACTTTAATTTTTTTTAAAATTATGCAAACATACATTGCAAACATACATAGTAGTATACAGCAAAAAAAAAGACTTAACGGATGTTAACGTTTTGCCATATTTGCTTCAATCTCTTGCTGCCCTAAAACAATAATAGCTATATTATTTATTGAGCCTTTTATATTTGTCAGGCACTATTCTAACTGCTGTAAATGTATTAACTCATTTGATCCTCACAACCCTTCAGGAAGTACTATTAACATTCTCATTTTCAGATGAGGAAACTGAGAGAGATTAAGAAACTTGCTCTGGGTTACACAAACTAGGACGTGGTAGAGGCTACACTCTTAACCACATGACTTTACTATCACACTACAGATATAGCTAAAATCCTCCCCCCTTCTTCTCCAGAGGCAACTGCCAAGTGGACGTGCATAATTTCTATATCATTCCCTTACAGGTCCTTATATATTTACTACACACTTAAGTACCCATAAACAACATACAGCACTGTACTAGTGCATAGTAAGCATTCGATACACATTAGCCATTGTTATTGTGCTTTGTTAACACGTTTTTAACTGTAAAATAGTCAAATTTATTAATTATGTCCTTTATAGGTGGAGATTTGTCTATCTTATTTAAATCCTTTCTTACCCCCACTTATAAACAACTGTTTTCTTCTAGGCTTCAAAGTTTGATTTTCACATATATGACCAAGATTTCCCCCTCTAAAAATTCCAATTCCATCACTAACTGGCTATGTCATCTAATTACAAATATTACTCTTGCCTCCGTTTCATCATTTTTATGATGATACTTCTTTAATGATCTTAAGAGTTGTGAGGATTTAGAAATAATGTATGTAAATCACCAAGCTTGGTGCCTGGCTCAGAGGTGGCACTCAATATAAGCTATTATGACTAGAAAAACACTTATGCCTTGGTGAAAAAGTCATTACATAAGATGTAATGCTTACATCTACACTGATTAAAAGGTACATCTTTTTATAAGATTAAAAGGTATATCTTTTCTAAGTTTAATAATGCACTGGTAAGTCAACATGGGTTATATATTGTATAACATAAAACAAGATCACATTTCCAGTATTCACAGTGCATCTCTCTCACTGTAATACAAATGTTAACCTTATTCCTTGATGCTAGTAATTCAGTTCAATTATACTTTTATCCATTAGGGCCATTGTTACTTGGCTACAAAACAAAAAATAACAATGGTGAGACACTGTATTTTAGCAAGAATACTAAAGGTAATGAGTTCATTTATTTGTCTTTTCTGTGTAGTTTATTAAGGCCAAAAACAAAAGTTCTATAAAAGAATCACCATACTAGAGCTTCTTAGACCAGATCTTCTAATGACTGCATTCAACTTTCTTTCCCAATACTTTTACGTAGAGGCAAAAAGATAAACCCCTGAATCTGATTCACATATTAGTATATACTTCATACTCTTATTTCAAGAAGTTTCTTATAATAGTATTTTTCTTCTAAACATACACACTTCACATAAACTAGTCTACATAAATACTGTAATTTATTAAAATTTTACTTAAGATGTTAGTTTGAAACTATACTAATAGTTTAGTAATAGAATAGTATAGGGTAGTATAGTTAGAGAAATCAGATCAATGATTGCCTTGGGGCAGAGGCAGGAGTAGGGGTTGACTCCAAAGAGAACACAAAGGAACATTCTAGGGTGATGGAAATGGATTGAGGTGGTGGCTACCCAGGTGTAAATATTTATCAAAACTCATCAAACTGTATACTGAAAATGTATCTTTTATTGTATGTAAATTATACTTTGACAAAGTTGATTTAAAAAGTGTCTGCTTTAATAAAGTCATTATACTTATATGACTTTTGACATAGTATTCACATACCATAAAATTCATCCATTTAAAGTGTACAATTCAATGGTTTTCAGCATATTTGCAGTTGTGCAACCATCACTACAATCGCTTTCTGAACATCTTCATCACCCCAAAAAGAAACCCCATACCCATTAGCAGTCAGTCCCCACTTCTCTCTCCAACCCTCCCAGTCCCTGGCAACTACTAATCTACTTCTTTCTCTATGGCTTTGCCTATTCGAGACATTTTATTTAATAGAATTATATAATATGCAGTCTTCTGTGACTAGCTTCTTTTACTTAGCATACTGCTTTCAAGGTTCATTCATGTTATAACATGTATGGGGACTTCATTCATTTTTCTTGCTAAATAATATTCCATTGTGTGGCTATATCACATTTTATTTATCCTTTCAACAGCTGATGGACATTTCTGTTGTTTCCACTTTTTGGCTATTATGAATAATGCTATGAACAATCCTGTTCAAGTTTTTGCGTGATGCATGTTTTCAATTCTTTTGAGTATATACCTAGGAGTGAAATTGCTGCTTCAGATGGTAATTCTATCTTTAACCGTTTTCTAAAAAATTAATTAATTAATTAATTATTGGCTGTGTTGGGTCCTCATTGCTGCATGTGGGCTTTCTCTAGTTGCGGTGCACGGGCTTCTCATTGCAGTGGCTTCTCTTGTTGTGGAACACTGGCTCTAGACGGGTGGGCTTCAGTAGTTGTGGCTCGCGGGCTCTAGAGCACAGGCTCAGTAGTTGTGACGCATGGGCTTAGTTGCTCCGCAATCTTCCCGGACCAGGGCTTGAACCCGTGTCTCCTGCATTGGCAGGTGGATTCTTAACCACTGCACTACCAGGGAAGTCCTATATTTAACCTTTTGAGGAACCGACAGACTAGTTTCCCACCATCAGTGCATGAAGGTTCCAACTGCTGCATAATCTCGCCAATACTTCTGTCTGTCTTTTTGATTACAGCTGTCCTAGTGGGTATTACGTGGTCTTTCACTGTGGTTTTGAACTGCATTTTTCTGGTGGCTGATAATGTTGAATATCTTTTCTGATGGGCTTATTGCTTATTTGTACATCACAATTCTTCCAACAAATATTTATTGAGTGTCTACTATGTATCAGGCACTGTTCTAAGCAGTGAGGAGAGGGTGGTGAGCAAGAAAGAAAAGCAACATGAATCTTACACTTTACTGGGGAGAAACAGACTATACACATGTTACATGTATTATGATAGTGATAAATGTTTGAAAAAGAAAATAGAGGGTAATGTGAAAGTTAAGTCAGGTGGCAAGGCAAGGCACCTGACAAGGCAATCAGGGAAGGCCTCTTTAAGAATATGACATTTGAGCTGAGACCTTAGTGATAAAAGGGAGTCAACAATACAAAGATCCAGGGGAAGAGTTTTCTAAGTAGAAGAAATGGCAAATATAATACAAAGGCCACAAGGTAGGAAGGAGCCACAAAGTACTGATTGCCTACCCAGATCTATTTCCTTTCTTCTTCCCTGCTGGTAGAGAGCTGTTCTTTCTCCAGTGTTCAGCTTTCTCCTCTGCTGTAAGTGGACTATTCCCAACCCCTCCGTGTGCGTCTGTCAGAGAGAGTGAGAGAGACTGACTGACTTTTGGGAAAGACTTATGGAAGAGGGAGTAGAGCCTTTTCTTGAGGCTGGATGCTGATATGTAAGAATGTGAGTCCTGGGGCTGCAATGGCCACCTGGCAACTACAATGAGGGCTAGTAAATATGCTGCAGGTGGCAGAGCAGATAGATCAGTAGAAACGGTGTCCTCCACAATCACAAATTGAACAGCGGAATAAACCATCCTGGAAGTCACCTCTCCCACACACACCTCTTGCTATGTGAGATAGTCCCCTTATTGTTTGAAATATTTTAAGTTAGATTCTCTATTACATGAAGGCAAAAGCATCATTAACAAACACCCAAGGTGGTTTAAACAGAGGGAGTTGGGGCTTTGAGAAAGGTCCAAAATGGAAAGGTGTTTTGATTTTACCTAACTGCAACAGAAAAAACACTGGAGGGTTTTAAATATGGGCATGATATAATCTGAATTATACTTTTAAAGCTGCACTGTGGCCCCTCTGTGGAGTGGGCTGTGGGTTTGATTTCATGCTTCTGTCACTGTTTATAATCGTGACTCTGTTTTTGGAATGCATTCATTTCACCGCTCTCAAGTTTTTCCTTCTCTATCTATTCCATAATCTACCAGAAATTCTACCACTATCAGAATGTCTTCCCTGACTTTTCACATAATAGAATGTTTAAGAATATAAATTATGAGCTGCAAACAAGCAAAGTGAAAAAGAACAGGACAAAAAACAAACTTTGAAGGAAGTAAACTACATATTTCTTTTGAAGTCAAGAGGGAGGACGTGACCTTGTCTTCTGCAGCTAAATTCTGTCACGGCTAAAACGTTCATTGGTAATGACCTTGTATTTGAACAAGCTAAATTACATCTCATTTCCTCTTAAAACCAGGAATCAGCTTGGCGCAATGTTATTTATCATAATTACATATATTAAAGACATGTTCAGGGCTTCCCTAGTGGCGCAGTGGTTGAGAGTCCGCCTGCCGATGCAGGGGACACGGGTTCATGCCCCGGTCCGGGAAGATCCCACATGCCGTGGAGCGACTGGGCCCGTGAGCCATGGCCGCTGAGCCTGCGCGTCCGGAGCCTGTGCTCTGCAACGGGAGAGGCCACAACAGTGAGAGGCCCGCGTACCGCAAAAAAAAAGACATGTTCAACCTAAACATACAAGACATGAATGGAGTTCAGCTGTAATTCCCTTGCAACACAACAGGATATGACACACTATATGTATATGTGTATTTCGCATACATACTTTCTCATTTAATGTGAGGTAGCCTATTTCATCGAATCACAACCGATTAGGTGGATATTAACATCATTCCCATTTTACAGATGAGGAAACTTAAGGTCAGAGCTGGGACTAGAGTGAGGAGCGGTACCCTAGGGTGCCTTGCTTGCTACATCCTACCCGTGACTCTGACTGGGACACAGAGTGCTTAAGTAACTTGTTCATTACACAATACTGTCTGTCCCTAGCTGGGCAAAGAAAGGACATTCAGTTCAAATTTTACATCCTGGAACGTATTCTAATCTATGACAAAGGGCACTGGGACTTGGAATCAGGAGGCTGAATTCGAAAAGGAGCTGTGTGTGTTTGAGCCAGTTTTCCTACCCACTTAATGTTTCAGAGAAATGAGAGGATCAGATATATTTCCACATATGCAAAAGTGCCTAGACAACTGCAAAGCTCTCTTACTACGCAAGCTGTCATTATGATGAAGTCCGGAGACTGCCGAGAGCTCCCTGTGGAAAGGGGAGGCAGAAATTATCAGGAGTCCCCCTGCTAGTGTTGTCTTACCACGGGGAAAGGTGATAAGGAGATGATTTGGATAATTTGGAGGACAAGTAAAGACAGCCGCTGTGAAGGTGATCCGTTTAGAGTATGTTAGCTAACGACTGACCAAGGCTCTACTTAACCTGGCCACATTTCCTACTTCATTCACACACCAGCCTTTGTTTTGTCCCTTGAAGTCAGGTCATATACTGTCTATTCTGTTACATGAGGATTCCAACATCATTCCCACCTCAGGACCTTTGCACTTGCTGTTCCCTTTTCCTGGAGCACTTTCCCCCCAGATCCATGGCGGGCTCCTCATAATCCCGGTCTCAGTTCAAAGGTCACTTCTTCGGACAGGATTTCTGCCTAAAATGACCCTCCCGACATTCCTTATTCGGTAACCCTATTTCTTCATTGCACTCATCGCTTTCTTAAAGTACCTTATGTATGTGTTTATTTATTTAAGACCTGTCTCCCCTACTCCAATGCAAGCTCTGTGAAAGCAAGTACCCTTTCTGTCTTGTTCATGACCATCCTCAGTACCTGGCACATAGCAAATACGTTAAGTATTTGCAGTGTTCTATTAACACTTGAAGTCTGGAGATTTTCCGTAATTCAGAGGGATCCAGGGCCACCTGAATGTATTCCTTGTGGACAAATGGGGAAGTGGTAAGGCTATCATGAAAAAGCTGGGGAACCTTCGGAAGTACAGGCACAAGTCCAAGCTCCCAGGAGGCGCGCAAGGACGGGAGGAGTGTAGGACTCACCTGCCGAATGGCCGCCAGCGTGTTCTCGGGCGCGTCGTGGCCGCCGCCGCGGTGGGCGATGGCGGAGACGCGGTCCCGGGGCTTGAGCACCTGCATGGCCCTGCGGGAGGGCACCGGCTCAAAGCTGAAGAGGCGCAGCAGGAGGTAGAGGCTGCCGGTGAAGAGGCAGGCATTGAAGGGACTGCGCGTCACCAGCAGCAGCATCATCATCAGGAAGGAGAAGGGGCCCATGAGGCCCCCCTGTTCCTCCCATAGCCACATGCCGGCGCCCGCACCGGCACGGACGGGAGTCCCGGTCCCGCCGGGCTCCGCGGACAGGAAACCAAGAAACTACAACGACAGCCCAAAGCGCGGGCCGCAGCTAACACCCTTCGAGTGGACGAGCGCCGCACAATGGCGGCAGCGACTACTTCCGTAGAAGGAGCCCGAGGTCCAGCCAATCAGGGCCGAGGATCTCCAGAGCTCGGGGCGTAGCAGCTGCCAAGGCAACGGAGGCTGGTCCGAGCTCCCGGCTGGAGTTCCAAAGTACGTTTTGCGTTACTCTGTGGTCCGGATTTCCTCCGGGGCTTTCAAACTCTAGAAGCAAGGCGAGGGATATGACAGCAGCAGTCTTAAGGTCGTAAGACTGGAAAGGATCTTAATGACTCCATTTTGTCGTCAAGGAAACTTTGAAGGGGCAGGACGCTTACACTATTATTAATTCAATTGAAGGTATGCGAACAGCAGTCCGGATGTTCAGGACAACAGCAAGTGAACAAGACCGACAGGATCCCTGCTCTCATGGGGCTTACATTCTCGTGGGGCAAAATAATAGTGTTAGAGAGTACAGTTAACATTTATAGAGCACATAACCACGTTCCAGGTTCTATGGCTGCAACTGCTTTGTGTGTTATTCTCACAACAGGCTCGGTTGGGTATTACCTCAGGAAACTGAATTCAGTCGACTTTAGAAGGATTTTTTCAGATTCTGAGGGAATGAAAGAACATAGCAAAGGAGGCATAATCGGATTATAAAGTTGGAAGGGATTTTAATAATGCCCTCATTTTATAGGTGAATAAACTGAGGCCAGGAGAAGTCAAAGGACTTGAGCGGAGTCGATGAAATGGCAGATTCAGGGTTGACATCATGACACCCCAGTTTTATGCCATGAATTTTCCACTGCTACTCCTTCTAACCTTCTCTTCCTACTCAGGGCTAATGATGGGGCTTCTGTACTAGGCACTGCAAGAATTATCTCAGTTGTTCCTCGCAACCGACCTTGTGATAGGCACTTTTGAAAATCTTATTTTACATATGAAAAAATAGGCACGGGAAAGAGGGTCAGTAAGAGAGGCAGGAAGTAAAGCCGATTTAGGAAGTGGAAAGTGGCTAGCTGCTAAATCATATTTTGGAAATGCCCACAAAAAATTGGCAGTTGCCATCTGCCTCTACAAGGATTAAGTTACTAGCCACTGCAGCCACTGACCTTCAACACACCCTGAAAGGAGTTCAGGGAGATAGTTAGATATTCTCGGAAGATTTTTATGAGCCCAATTCTTGCATCTCCTCATATCTAGGAAAGCACTAAAATCGTTAACAGTGACATCTGCTCCTGTGACTAGCAGCAAGCCTCTGCCAAAATGTGTGCTTGATTGCACGGATCCCCCTTCACTAAAACCATATATAATACTGGCCTTCCCCCCTCCTCTTCAGAGCAGTTTCTCAGAGCTATCTGAAATGCTGTCTCCTGGGCTATAGCCCTCATTTTGCCCCAAATAAAACTTAACTCACAACTCTGATGTTTTGCTTTTTTTTTTTTTCAGTTGACAAAAAGCTGGTGACATGTTTCGATAGAGAACTTTGGCAAAACATTCTGAGCTTCTCCTGCCATCTTGAACCTGTTAACTACCTTTCTTGGAGCTATTTTCCCACTGATTTGCAAGCGGGTATGGATGTGTTGAAGCTTAGAGTTTGCATCTAGGATTCAGTAATTTTTTATTGACAGAGAAAAAAAATTTGGTGACCGTTGTATGTATTACAACGATTATACAGAAAGAAGTTACCTCTATACCGGTAAGTGAAAAATAGTTTCAAGGAATATTTCAGAGGCCTTCAGACCTGAGGAGCGTTCTTAATGAAATAAGATTTGCGAGCCTGCAGTGAAGACTACGCCTCCCAGCTTGCACCGCGCCTCCCTCAAGTACAACGCCCTCCATCGGTGGGCCTGGACGCGTACCCAGGCGCGCAAAGCACCTCGGGGATTGTAGTTTTCTGGAGGCCCAACCGGTCCAACGGCCCGGAAGCAACCACCGGAAGTGCCGGCCCTAAGAGGTGGAGTCCGGACGGCGGCGGCAGCGGCGGCGGCGGCGGTTGCCAGGAGCCCGCGTTGCCGCCTGAGCACCGTAATATGGCGGGGAGGAGGAGGAGGAGGCGGCGGTGGATGGAGCTGCTCTCAGTCAGTACCAATTGAGCAGTTTGTTTCCTGCCAAGGCCCGGAGCGAGGGGAGGAAAGCTGCCGTGGCCGTGGGAGAACAGGTGTGTGCGTGAGAGGGGCCTTGACTCAGCGGGTCCGGCTGCGAGGCCGCAGGGCGGGCGGAATTGGCGCGCTATCTGAGGGCGGGCTCTGCACGGAACCCGAGCGAAGGTGCCGGGCTCTTGGGCCTCGAGCCTCTGGGAAGGCTCCGGGTGGGCGGAGGCGGATACCCCGGGGGCCGGCGGCACCGGGCGCGGAGGTGATGCTCAGATGCTGGCACCGTCTGGTGGGTGTTCGGGATGGAGCCTTATCAGAGGAGTTGGGGGAGGTGGGCTTGGGGCGCTAGGGTGAGGACAGAGGGTCCCCAGTAAATAAACTCGGGCCAGACCCGAGGAACCACCTCCTGTTGATAAAAGTGGTTGGGCCTTTTTTTTTTCTGGCGAGGGGAGCATCCCCAGGGTGTGCCCTGGCCGTTTCTGAACGGCAGTTACCACCAAGCAAAGACCCTAGGAGCGCTGTTTACTCTGACTTTGCGATTCTCTGGGGGCAGAAGCATGAAGAAAAAAAGGAAATTCTCTTTATTACCCATGATGCTACTGGGTGTTTCCCACCCTTTGCTTCTATCTGGTTATAATCCCAGTTCCCTACCCCCCAGTTTAGGCAAATGGCAGGCACCTAGAGATTGATTTAGTGGGGAGGGGTCTGGACACAGCAAAATGAGGAAGCTGTTGTCCCCCTTTTTACGTTTTTAAGTTAAATTGAATCTTACCAGGAACCAAGAACTGTCGCTACCCTCCAGGAGTTCATAAACTAGTAAAAAAAAATCATAGTCATCATCATCCTCTTCGAAATAAAAGTCGCTCCCATTTATTGATGCTTTCTGCATGTCCTACAGTATACTAATGAACCCTCACAGAATCTCTTTGAGATAGATACTCTTGATTATCCCTGTTTTACAAATGAGGAAACTGAGACAGAGATGGTAAGTGAATTGCCAAGAACATACAGCTAGTGTGTGTGCCTGAATAAGAACCTTCCCCTTTATTGCCTCTACAGGAAGTTTGTTTTTAGGATGACCGATGGGTAAACAACCAGCTAACAACTGACAACAAGGCAAGATGTGTTCTGTGTTACTTTTACCATTCCCTTCAGTGACATTTCTGATAGAGCACTGGTGAGGAATAGGTAGCAGAATCATTAGTCTATGGAGTTTGCAAAGAGGCTTATTTGGAGAAGGATCATCGTCTAAATGGAGAAGACAGGGCATGTCTGAACTTGATGCAGCCAACAAATTATTAATTCAAGTGGACCAGTAATGCCTGCTGGTAAAGTATGGGGCAGCAGATTTGTGGCTGGAGTGGCCTTGTAGTCAAGGCTCCCTTAAAATAAAACCCTGCTGACAGGGGTAATTGTGGCATGAGAAGTGAAGTGCCCTCTTGCTTAATCATGTAAGATACAGACACTCGCTTTTTAAATGGTTGCCTTTGCAGTTTAGAGGTACCAGTTTCTCTGAGAAAAGGGTCATCTATGAAACAGTCATTCTCAAAATTCCATTCTTCCTTGCTAGCTTCTTTGCTGTGTAGTCCACTGTCTTCTTTTTTCTGGTTTACATTATTGTTTGAGCTAATTATCCTAATTTATTTATTCAATATTTTTATGAAGTGCCTACTGTGTACAGACACTGTCCTATGTAATGGGGATTCAGTGGTGAGCAAGACTGAGAAGGTACCTGTGCTTATGGAGCTTACATTTTGGTGGAGGAAGAAAGACAAAAACCAAGGAAATAAACAAGATAATTTCAGATAGTGGTAAGTGCTATGAAAATTGGGAAACAGCAGGGTAGTGTGGTAGTGAATGACACAGGGTTAATTTAGTTGGGATAATCAGGGACGGCCTCAGAAGAGGAGACCTCCAAGCTGAGACTAAAGGATGAGAGTGATCCAGTCATGCTCTAGGGTCACTTGGTAATTTCCATAATCATCATATTAGACTTGTATTTGGATGTTTAATACCTTATTATAGGCTATAAGTTATGCTGTAATAATAATATATTGCTGTATGTCTGCAATATGTATGACAAACATATACTGTTTAAGGGATGTGAATTTAACTTCCTGAAGCAATGAGGCATATTTTTTATATGATGTTGTTGAAAGAAATATAAAACTTTTGCCATAAAGATATTTTATTTCCTTAAATTTCCCAGACCTTCCATTCTTTGCTTGTGTGTCCATTGGAAGTATATTACATTAATTGTATGAGTAATCTGTTTTGGTTTCTTGTAATGCTGGATGCATGGGTTGTGTTAAAAAATCTTTTGAAGTATTTTAGTAGAAATGGGGTCATTCGAATTTCTCATATCTTAGCTTATGCCTATTTTGATTGTTAAGATATCATAATGTGGGTTGAAGTCTAGATTAAAAAAGGAGGCCTTGCTATGGTTATCATGCAGTTAAGGTGTTATGTTTTGTTTTTTACTTTTGCTTGTCTTATGAATATAAGTTTGCAAAATAATCTCATTTACACTCTAGAGAACCATTTCTTTGAAATTAAACTCTCAGTTTGCATAAATGAATGTAGAAATAATTAGAATTGATGGGATGGTAGGAAGAAGTCTTGCTATTAATAAGACTACGAGTTGGTCAAAAGTAGCAATATATCTTTTTTCATAATCTAATCATAATTTTGAATATGATTTTTCTTCATTTCTAACTGTGATATTATTTGTCCCTGATACGTTAGCGCACTAAATTTTTAAGTACCTTGAGGCTTAGGGCAGTATCGTATTGTATCTTGTTTCATGTTTGCATATCCCACGTCATGAATTGAATTTCCCTTCCCTCTCTCTTTTTTTATTTGTTAATTAATTGTTTTAAAATGAACACTTAAAGAAGCATTATTGTATTAGTTTTTCTTTTTTCACAGATCATATCGTTGTTGGTTATGTGTCCAGTGATATTCCTCTTTCCCTTTCCCTTTCCCTTGTTTATTTAAAGGAAACAATGCCAGACATAATGCTATGGAAACAGGCAATCAAATATTTAACACTTGCTACATGAATGAATTTGGTATCTAATCCTTCCTTTTACCTTGTATTTTCATAGCCACCATCACAGGTTCCCAGAAATTGTGAAATTACTGGACTGATTATTTTAAGTGGTTTGGTGATGGTTCCACTTTTTAACAGTAAAGTGAATTAATACGAGAGCCAGTAGATTCTGTTTTCCACTTCCGACTGATTTGCTCAGTTATCATGGAGTCAAATTATATTCTTAAGATATGCAAGTAATAGACTTTGGACTCCATGATAGAAAAAAGAACTTTTGAAAGTAAATACCAGTTTTTATTTAACTAGCCCTTTTGTCTCTTTTTTTGGCTACAAAAGCATTCCAACCTTTGTATTATTTAGGTTTTTTTTTTTTAATAAACCGTGGTACACATTTTTGTGCTTAGATTTCTTTATTATTTATTTATTTTGACTGCGTTGGGCCTTTGTTGCCGCGTGCGGGCTTTCTCTAGCTGTGGCGAGCGGAGGCTACTCTTCGTTGGGTGAGCAGGCTTTTCATTGTGGTGGCTTCCTCTTGTTGCAGAGCACAGGCTCTAGGCACGCAGGCTCAGTAGTTGTGGCTTGCGGGCTCTAGAGCACAGGCTCAATAGTTGTGGCGTATGGGCTTAGTTGATCCGCGGCATGTGGGATCTTCCCGGACCAGGGCTCGAACCTGTGTCCCCTGCATTGGCAGACGGATTCTTAATCACTTTGCCACCAGGGAAGTCCTATTTAGTTTTCCTTGTGATGTGTAGATAAGTCCTCCTGAAGAAAAGATAATATTATGTTTTACAACTGAAGTTAGTTAGGTTGTATAGAACTTTGTTTCCTTTCAGAAGGTTTCATCGCTGAGTTCTTAGTACTTTTCTAAACTAATCACATTTAAAGATTGATTATGTACAAATCTTCAGAAATATTTATTATATGAAGCAAGGCTTGACTGGGCAGGGTCTTGAGGTGCTTTCCTATACCCAAGAATTAGCTCCTGATCAGTGAAACAATTCTGGGAAAGCCAGTTCTAGGAATTGTGAATTCTAGGAATATTTCAATGCCCTACAAATTTGCCAAATAAATTAAGATCTATTTTTGTCAGCACATTAAAAATGGCTTTTTTTCTCTCTTGTAGTGTGATTGTGGGAAGATGGAAGAGTATGAGAAGTTCTGTGAGAAAATTCTTGCCAGAATCCAAGAAGCATCACTATCCACAGAGAGCTTTCTACCTGTCCAGTCTGAAAGCATCTCACTTATTCGCTTTCATGGAGTGGCTGTGCTTTCTCCACTGGTAAATGTTTTTGATTTTAAATAATCTTTTTTTCTATAGTGAACCACTAAGGTAGTTCACAGAAAAACAAAAGAAAGGCTGGCTTATAAATATCAAAAAGATGCCTGACCCTTTTCATAAGTAAAGAAATGCAAATGAGTTAGCGGTTGTTTTTTTTTGTTTTTTGCTTTTTTTTTTTTAACATATTTGATTGGCAGCGATCTGATAGGACCTAGTATTTCTTTTTTTTGGGGGGGGGTAGGAGTTAATTAATTAATTAATTTTTGCTGTGTTGCATCTTCGTTCCTGTGCAAGGGCTTTCTCTAGTTGTGGCAAGCGGGGGCCACTCTTCATCATGGTGCGTGGGCCTCTCACCGTTGCGGAGCACAGGCTCCAGACGCGCATGCTCAGTAGTTGTGGCTCACGGGCCTAGTTGCTCCGCGGCACGTGGGATCTTCCCAGACCAGGGCTCGAACCCGTGTCCCCTGCATCGGCAGGCAGACTCTCAACCACTGCGCCACCAGGACCTAGTATTTCTTAGCTTGTGGGGAGGAGGCACTTAAAATGCACTTTTGGTGAGAGAATCGGTTGATTTTATTTTTTGATGAGCAGTTTGGTAGTGTTTATCAGAATTTAAAAGTGTGTATAACCTTTGACTCAGCAATTCCATTTTGGAGAATATCTTACAATTATACTCATCCATGTGCCTGAAGAAGTATGTGTAAGGTTATAGGAGCATTGTTTAAAAGAGCAAAAGATTGATAAACAACCTAAATGTCCATTAGTACTGGACTAGTTTAACTAACTGGTCCACTTTATAGACTCGTTAAAATGAGTACAGTAGATCTTAATGTGTGGGCATGGAAGGATCTTCACAAGCTGCTGTAAATCACTGGACACAGCATGCTCTCAGAGGCAGTATAGAGTAGTAGTTAAAGCCTGGCTCTGGATCCTTCTGGCCTGGATTCAGATTATTGCTCTGCCACTTACCTGCTGTGTGAACTTGGAGGTCCGTTTTCTTTATCTGTTAAATGAGGCTAAAAAACAGTGCCTACCTCATTGGGCTGTTTTGAGGAAAACGAACTAATACATTTAAAATGCTTAGAACACTACCTAGATCATAGTAGGCACTTAATATATGCTAACTATTTGGGTTTTTAAATAAGACTGTTATCTTCTTTCTCTGGGGAGGAGTGAGGGAATATCAGATGAGAGGGAAGACGCACTTTTCATCGTGTTTCCCTTTGATACTGATTGAATATTTTATAAATGTATGTGACATTATTTCAAATCAGAAAATATTACTGAAAGAGAGTTTTAAATTTATATCTTTTTTGTATAGCAGGATTTAAAAGGTCAATATTTTCTGTCAACTTTTTGTAATGAAATTTTCAACCATACAGAAAAGTTGAAAGGATAGTTCAGTGACTACCCACATATCTACCATTTAGATTCAACAATTTTTAACATTTTTGCTGTCTTCACTTTATTGCGTTATTTGCTTTATTTAAAACTTTTTTTGTTTTATTGCTGAGCCATTTGAAAATTACAGATACATGACACTTCTCCGCTAAATATTTTGGTATACAGTTTCTAAAAATAAGGATACTCTCCTACATAAAACTCCAATATCATATCACACTTTATGAAAATTAACAATAATTTTAATAGCATCTAATATTCTATTTATATTCAGATTTCTCTATTTGTGCTGAAAATGTCTTTTATAACTTTTTTATTGTCTGGATCCAGTCAGAGTTCACAAATAGCATTCACTTGTTATGTTTTTTAATGTCTTGGACATAGAACAGTTCCTTAATTTCTTTAAAAAATTGTTCTTTATGATAGTAAATTTTTAAAGAGATCTTACAGAATGCCTTATATTTTGGATTTGTCTAATTGTTTCCTCATGGTGATATTTAACTTACCCTCTAGTCCCTGTAGTTCCTATAAACTGGAAATTAGCCTAATAGTTTGGTTAGAGTCAGGTTAAACATTTTTAGCAAGAATTCTTTGGAGATGATGCCATGTACTTCATATTAAATTAAATCAGAAGTTACATAATGTGTAGTTGTTTGTTTATTAGTAATGTGTAGTTTGAACACTTGCTTCTACAGTGGTGACTGCCATATGACTCTAAAGGTATACATTTTCTTTTCTCTTTTTGATTAGCAAGTAAACTGGAATGATTCTTTGGTACCATGCAAATAAGAAAAGATTTTAAAACATTTTTATCAGCTACTTGATGACATATTGCTTGATTAGTTTAATATAGGCCAAAATGTCTGGGCCTTGTTGTGTAAGGTCTACGACTTTATCAGTTACTTATTTATAAACAAAATCTAATGCTTATGGACCTTAATCCATGATTTTAGGTTGTATTTGATAGTCAAATACTGCAACTTTGAAATAATTTTTTATGACATGTTTTCTATTTGCATAAATCTAAAATAAGTCTTGACTCCTTAACATAGTGACTAAACTTCCCAGGACTTAATAATAAAGACTTAAATCCACACACAAAAAAAATAATGCTTGGACGCCTTCAATTTTTTCAGTACATTACATTTTTATTGGAGGTTACAATGAAGTGGAACCAAATATGTGTTCTGATTTTGTAGGCAAATAAAACATTATCTGTTTCTTTTATCATTAAACCTTTGGACATTTTTTTGAGGTAGCAAAGAGGTGAAACGTATACTGATTAGAGGATTAGAAACTAAAGAATCTAACTGAACCAGTGAAGTAAGACATTACCAAATGAAAATCAAAACAGTAGCCAACAGGGTTAATTTTATCTTTCATTTCAGAGCATTTGATAAGTGAACAGTTTTTTTTTCTTTCAACTTTTTTTTTCAATTGAGAATAATTACTTACAGTAAAATGCACAGATCTTAAGTGTTAAAGTTCCATGAATGCTGGGGACTTCCCTGGCGGCCTAGTGGTTAAGACTCCGTGCTCCCAATTCACGGGGCATGGGTTCAATCCCTGGTCAGGGAACTAAGATCACATATGCCACACAGTGTGACCAAAAAAAAAAAAAGCAAAAAAAGCAGTCCCATGAGTTCTGATATATGGCATCCATTTATAACTCACACCCACACAACATTTTCATCACCACAGAAAAATTTCATATGCTCCATCCCAGTCATCACCCCCAACCACTGTTCAGATTTCTTTCCCTATAGATAGTTTTACCTGTTGCACACATTTTTAATCATTCTGGTTCAAAACTACCTGATTTTATGATATTTTTACATTTATGAGAAATAATTACATATTTATGATGTTTTTCAGCTTAATATTGAGAAAAGAAGGGAAATGCAACAAGAAAAGCAGAAAGCACTTGATGTAGAAGGAAGAAAGCAGGTTAACAGGAATAGAGCTTTACTGACACGTGTCCAGGAGATTCTTGAAAATGTTCAGGTGTGTAATTTAAGCTCTTTTAAATTATAATTAAGAAATCATGAATTAAGCATTGATGATAATTTTTCAGAAATAAATTTGCCTTAGTAGTTAATTACCAATATACTGCTAAGCTTGAGAATCTTCATAATTTGTGATATTCCATTTCAGTTACTCCAAAGAAAATTCACTTGCTTGTTAGTGGTGCTCAGTACTTGAATCAGAGAGTACTTAGACAATGGACCCATACACTGAGTATAATTGCTTGTTGTCTATGTCTTATGACTCTAAAAACATTGAATTCTCAGTGACAAAATGATAGAATTGGCCATTGTAGTTTACCTCTGAACTAATCAGACTATTGGCTCAATGACCTTATTCTCATTCTCTGCTAAAGTAAATAACTGTCCCCCATTTTTTTTTCTGGTGAAAATTCTGCTCTTAGATACACAAATGCAATTTAGATTAGATAATAGAATTGCCTAGATGCATCTTAGATACAAATTGAAACTTTTTAAACAACACATCTATACCTTTGCAATGATTTTTATTTAATTTAAATTTGTATAAACAATGTGTTTTAAGGTCTGGATCATTTCATACTAAAAACAGTGAATTAGATAAAACAAATAATTTCTGCCTTATATAACCCTGTTTCGCTGGTTACATCTTTTAATTTTTTTTATAATCCTAGGGGTTTGTGGTTTGCGTAATTCATACTAGATGATTTATGTACAATGACCCTTAGGATATTTCCCTCTAACTACTACCTTCATTTCTCTGTGGGTAGTAGATTTTAATTTGTAAAGTATAATTACTGCTCATATTGAGTTTATAAAATGTAGTGAGTAGCACAATAAAGGTGGGTTTTTAATTTATTAGATATTTCCTATTATTGGAACAAAAATGGCATATCATTCTTGGTCCACTGAGGGAATATATCAAATATACTGCTAATGAGTTTATTGTTGAGTTTAAAGACTTTCTCTGCTTAATAGAACGTGTACGATGTTGAACTATAGAGTAATGAATTAATTATTCAGATAGAGAAATTTTATATAATACAAACAGATTTCTAAGGTCTGTTTTACCTGTAAAACCTATGATTCTGATAGATTTTGTTGTTGTTGTTATTTAAATTGTCTAACCAAAGGCTTTTTTAGTGATGTATAAAAAGCATGGCTGCTGAATATCACAAATATGAAATGTTTAGCTATTTTGAGGAAATAATTTATTTTATTTAAACCTGCGAACATGTGTCATGAGTATGTATCCCTTTTGTTTTATTTCGATCGTGAGGTTGTGACCAAGTAGATCTTGTTGTACTGTTTATTGCGTAGTACCTGGAAATCATTACATGTCTTGGGATTTGTAAGGTAAAATAGGAGTGCCATATTGCCTAAGAAAAAAAACACACACAAAGCAACCTAAAAATCTTTTAAAATTCAGGATTCTGGAGTGTATTCATATGATAATATGATAATGATTTCTGCCAGTTTCATATATGCTTGTATAATGTTTAGAAAACATCCTAGTTCACTTTTTGTTCTTTTGCAAAGTCGAGTTATTTAGATACAAAATGTAATTTTATTGTTTTCTGTTGGATCTTTTGTGTATACAATTGTTTTCATCTTTATTAAATTTTTAACTTATTTTGCTTGTTCAAAAACTCATTAACAGGTTGCTGTTTTATTTTTTTTATTTTTTATAAATTTATTTATTTATTTTTGGCTGTGTTGGGTCTTCGTTTCTGTGCGAGGGCTTTCTCTAGGTGTGGCGAGCGGGGGCCACTCTTCATCGCGGTGCGCGGGCCTCTCACTGTTGTGGCCTCTCCTGTTGCGGAGCTCCGCGGCATGTGGGATCCTCCCAGACCAGGGCTCGAACCCGTGTCCCCTGCATTGGCAGGCAGATTCTCAACCGCTGCGCCACCAAGGAAGCCCCCAGCTTGCTGTTTTAAATGATCATCCAGCTAATCAAATTGAAATTTGCCTTAATCAGGTTTTAAGTTGAAGTTTTTCTTAATTTTTAAGTATTAAGCTCGATGGCTGACCTTTCATTTACCACAAATTTGTCTCATCATATAGAAGGATTTTAGTTAAAATTTGGAGTAAGTGTATGGGAGGCAGGAGTCTTGGTACTGAATTATTTTTTTGCTTAATCAGTGTCCTGGGCAAGTTAGTTCTTGTTAAAGAGGAATCATCTATGTAAGAAATTTAATTACTTGCTATTTATCTTACACATTATTATCCCTAGATGACAGTTCTCATAGGAGGAGCAGTTGGTGATGTTATAACATATAACCAGAAGAAAGTTGAGGAAAATGCTTCTATTCCAAGATTAAATTGCACATGAGTATATGAATATATATGTGTATATATATGCACATATGTTCATATTTGTATCAGATTAGATAAGTGACTTTTTTTCTTTTCTTTCTTTCTTTCTCTTTTTTTTTTTTTTTTTGCGGTACGCGGGCCTCTCACTGTTGTGGCCTCTCCCGTTGCAGAGCACAGGCTCCGGACGCGCAGGCTCAGCGGCCACGGCTCACGGGCCCAGCCGCTCCACGGCATGCAGGATCCCCCCGGACCGGCGCACAAACCCATGTCCCCTGCATCGGCAGGCTGACTCTTAACCACTGCGCCACCAGGGAAGCCCCTCTTTCTTTCTTTCTTTCTTTTTGGCCGCACCTGGCGACATGTGGGATCTTAGTTCCCCGACCAGGGACTGAACCCGCACCCCCTGCAGTGGAAGTGCGGAGTCTTAACCACTGGACCGTGAGGGAATTCTCTTTTAATCTGTTAATAAATAGGCCAGGATGACCAGTAGATGCTTTTTATAGTAATTTGAGCTCCATGTGATATAGAATACCATAGAAAAGGTCATCTGAGTTTTTGTGTTTTCAAATATTAGAACTCTGAATCTTCAGTTTCAGTTTCACTTTAGAAAACAATGAAATCAAAGGCTTTTTGTGTAGTCAGGAAATATTACTTTTTGTTAAATTTATTTTTATTTATTTATTTATTTTTTGGCTGAGCCACACGGCATGTGAAATTAGTTCCCCAAGCAGGGATCGAACCTGTGCCCCGTGCAATGGAAGCACGGAATCCTAACCAATGGACCACCAGGGAATTCCTGGAAATAATAATTTTTAAATTTCCTTTTTCAGGTTAGAAAAGCACCTAATGCCTGTGATTTTGATCAGTGGGAGACTGAAACAGTTTACTCTAATTCAGAAGTCAGAAACTTGAATGTTCCTGCTACACTTCCAAATATCTTGCCAAGCCCTACCGAACACTCTACTTTAGCAAAGTTTGAAAAGATAACTGGAATTTTGCCATTGAATACTGAGGACCAATTTAAATCTAATGGGGTAGACTTAGCTAGGGACTCAGAAGAATTCAGTTATCTGAAGCAATGTGATAGTTCAAATATTAGCCACGCCGAAAACGAAGCTTCTCTAAAGACCTCCTCAGCAGCTGCACAAGAGCCGCTTATTTCTGGTGGTCTCTTTCCAACAAATGAAGAACAAGAGCCATCACTGCTGGGGGAAGTTACTCCCGATCCCTACATAATGAGTCTTCAGAAGCTGATGAAAAAGTCAAAGGAATATATAGAAAGAGAGCAATCTAGACACAGTCTGAGAAGTAGTGCAAAGAGGAGTGTTAATGAGAGTTATTCACACAAAGAAAATGATGCTGTTAAAGTGACTGACTGTGAAAAGGAGAAGGCCCAGTTGATGGGCAAGCACTGTGGTTCAGTTATTCCTGACAAACCAAGCCTTAATAAATCAAATGTTCTTCTCCAAGGTGCTTCCACTCAAGCAAGCAGCGTGAATACATCCATTTTAGGTAGCTTTTCTAAAGTGGACATACCTATACCAACTGGCCATTCTACTGTTTTAGAGCCTGATTCTGATTTTAAACGCATTCCCACTTTTGTTACTGAAAATAATGTTATCAAAAGTCTTACTGGTTCATATGCCAAATTACCTAGCCCAGAGCCAAGCCTAAGTCCTAAAATGCATCGAAGGTGTTCTAGGCCATCATCAGCATGTCATATACTTATAAATAACCCAATAAATGCTTGTGAATTAAGTCCTAAAGGAAAAGAACAGGCAGTAGACTTAGTTGTTCAAGAAACTGATGAAAAAACAAATGTACCTGAAACTGTGCCAGAGTTACCAATTGATTTAGCAGGAGTTTGTTCAAGCAAGGTTTATGTCAGTAAAAATACATCTGAAGCCATACAGGAAATGGTTTTAGGTAAATCAAATCAGGTATGTCAGTCTTCAGGAAGTCAATTAGAAAATAAAGTTATTCATGGACTTGCTATCATGGAAGGTCAGTTAACATCTGATGGGAGAGGACCACAGAAAATGGACAGTACATGTACTGCAGTGGAAAGATTGCATGAGCCATATGCCACCAGTCAATGTATAGTGAGTCAAAACTTTGGAACTGTGAGTGGACTCAAGTCAGCCAATGTGTTAGAGAAAAACTGCAATTTCCAAATGGGACTGAATAAGTCTTACGACGTAAAAAACCCATCTCCTTTACTGATGCAAAACCAGAATACCAGCCAGCATATGGACACCCCTACAGCGTCCTGTGGAAATGAACAATTTTTGGATAACAGTTTTGAGAAAGTTAAACGGAGACTTGATTTAGATATTGATAATTTGCAAAAAGAAAACTGGCCTTATGTCATAACAACTGGAATAGCTGAACAGGAAAGGCAACATTTGCCAGAAAAAAGATACTCTAAGGGGTCTGTCTACATCAACAAGAATAAAATATTAGAAAGTAGTTCAAAAGGTAAGAAAGCTTCGAAGTGTTTAATATCTGCCAAGCAGGTGGCATCTCTATTTAATACCTTTAATTGATAATTAATAATTGTCATAATAATAATAATTGCAGAATAATTATAATTGTCTTCATCTGTTCATTTATCAGAGAGCATCACTAGCTACAGTTTACTGCCATTTGATAGGCTTTCTTAAAGGATTTTCCTATTTAGATTATGAATCTTTCACAATCCACTTGGTATTATAGAGAATATTGTTAATGACTGGAGGAAAAAGTTCTTGCATGAAACATCACTCATAATTTTAATCCAGTATATTGCTATGATGTCTTCCTTTTGGACTGTGGTTTCTAATATTTTCATCAGTTTGCCCTTTCATTTGTAATGAGATCTTCATGTAGTTGGCCCTTTAGTAAACACTTTAACACTAAATTATTAGAGAAGATATCACAAATAAGGCTCTGTGAGTAGTGTTTCAAGAGTGGTGTCTTTATTAATGAAAATTATTTCAAATTTCTTTCTGTTGCATCTAGTGTTATATTAACAGTAACTTGTTAAAACATGTCTTCTTTATTACTCCTTACTTTGTTGTCATGGCTCATAATTCTTCATTACTGACGTGGAAGACATATAAATCAAGTAAATTATGTTTTTAGACACAGACATTTCAACTCTAATGTGATATGCATCCTCCTGAAAAAAACTTCGTATTCTGTAAAATTGCACACTAAAAGTAACAAGGTTTATAGGAAAAATAGGGTTGGGTTGGGGCAGACTACGTAACACCTGTGCGACTTTATAAGCACTCTAATAAAAACAGTCGATATCTGAGGAGCCAGCTTGGCTTCTCCAAGTAGATGACGTAGCAGGCTAGAAGCTGTCTCGGTGAATACCTAAAGGACACAGACTGACCAAGTGGCAGTTCTGGCAGTGCTTTCACAAGAGGAAGGCCGCTGCGTGTGAGATGAGGCCAGGCATGGAGGCAGCTGGCTTGCTATCAGAGTGGGCAAGGGCGGCAGTGCATCGTACCGAGAGCTGCCCGTAGCTTGGCTGCCTGCCTCGGGCACATCTCCCAGAGAGGGATCCCCTGGACAGGCACTCATTTATAAAGTTTTTAAGGTAGAGCTGAATGGACTCCAGTTGTTGGCTGAGTGGTCGAGTGGAGGGCCTTTTTCCTTTCTTGCTGCACGTTGCAATTCAACTGCTTTTCCAGCCCCCCTCCCCCGCCTATAAAAAAATTGCACGTGAACAACTGCATATTGTTGTAGCTGAATAAAATCTATTTAGGAACAAATTATCAGAATACCATGGCAGGTAGGACAAATATAATGTGCTTATCGTCAATGAAAATCATTGACTGTATTTAGAAAGAAGGATTCTTTGAATTTAGTTGAATTATAATGGATTCCTAAATATCTATGTGCTACATCTGTGTAATACTTGATATTTCAACATTTCAAAGTGTCACACCACTTTCTATTCAGTAAGTTGCATAGTCATACTGATTTAATAAATTTTTTAGTTAGTAATTAAAATATCTAGAATTTTAATATCCAGTCTTTTTTGGAGCCTCAAGCTGAGTAGCTTTATACTGTCAAAGCAACATTTATTTTAAAAAAGTAAAACAAAGCAAAAGTAGAAGCTACAATACCAGAGACCCTGGAGAAGGACAGGAGTGAAGAAAATAAATGGAGGTGAGATGCACATGAGAACCACATTGTGAAGTTAATTGGAGTAAAGAGAATTGGATGGAACACGTAGTCTTGGCTTCATCAGTTCAGATCATGATGGGATCTGTCGAACGAGTGGGTTAGGGTGATGAGATACAGACCTTTAGTAGCATGAAATGAGAGGAGGGCAAAAGAGAATGTGATTCAAAGTGGGGACCTGGCTGTATCTTGATTGTACTGGGTCAGATCCAGGAATACTCTCTGGTCAGAAGTGTAATTTAAATTGATGTTATAAAACATCAGATATTACTAAATTTTCTAAATTTGAGGGCACATGTTTCTTTTCAGAAGGTGAGGAGATATTAAAAAGCAAGATGATAGCTTTCGAAGAAATGCGGAAGAGACTAGAAGAGCAGCACGCCCAGCAGTTATCGTTACTCATAGCTGAGCAGGAAAGGGAACAGGAGAGACTGCAAAAGGTGAGGAATTAAAATGTAGGGATATAGGGCTGGTGAGGGAGTTTTGGTCATGTATAGGATACTTATAATTGTTACCCTTGTATATCTTAATCTAAGGGGGTTATTGATTTTCATACATGGAGAGTACTTTTTTGTTTGGATTTTAAAAAAAAGTGACTTTGGAATTATCAATTTTTTTTTTAACATCTTTATTGGAGTATAATTGCTTTACAATGGTGTGTTAGTTTCTGCTTTATAACAAAGTGAATCAGCTATATCTCCTCCCTCTTGCGTCTCCCTCCCAAACCTCTAGGTGGTCACAAAGCACCGAGCTGATCTCCCTGTGCTATGCGGCTGCTTCCCACTAGCTATTGGTTTTACATTTGGTAGTGTATATATGTCCATGCCACTCTCTCACTTTGTCCCAGCTTCCCCTTCCCCCTCCCCATGTCATGGAGAGTATTTTTATTGCCAAAATGTGAATTAAAATATTTTGATCCTTATCTAAAAATAAATGCATAATTTATCAAAAGGATACTTAATTGAATCCTTGATTCAAAATCTGTAATATTTTTAAAAGGTATTTTGTAAGTAGATGCTGAAATATGCATTCTGTAAGAGTATATCATAAGAGGAAGGACACTTGTAAGATTATCACATTTCAAAATCAATTAAATAAATTGTCAATTTTATTTGAGGGAGGAGAACCTGAAATAAATAATTTGCTGATAATCATACATACTTTTAGCTGAGCCTAAAATACTATTTGGAGATGTAATTAAAAGAGCTACCATATTATAATAAACTGTTAATCTACAGGAAATAGAAGAACGGGAGAAAATGTTAAAAGAGAAGAAGGTGATTACAGCGGAAGCCTCTGAATTGGACACTAGCAATGCTGTGGACTTAGAATGGAGAAAGATAAGTGACTCTGGTTTACTAGAAACAATGCTGTCTCAAGTGGACTCACTCCATTCTTCAAATTCAAATAGTTCTGGTAAATATTAAAAAAAATCCTTTTCCATTTGAAAAAATTATCCTATAGTAAGATATTTTATTTGGCACACTTTAAAATTGTACCTCCTTTTTATAAGTCATTCCACATCCAACCCATGCTATTTGCCAGCTTCTTAGAAACTGGTGAAAAATGAAATGATAGCAGCAGATCAAAGACCAATGAGCAGGTTCACGAGAAAAGCCACCTTAGCAAGGAAAATATCAGGAAATTTGACTCAGAGCCTGGTCTTTGTTCATTCAAGTAGCAGGTGATATTCTTCAAGTGATAACACAGTTTGCTATCTCCTGAGTGATCTTGAATTACATCTAATTACCCAGTCCCAATAAGAGCTTATCTTCACATCTTCAATTATCCTGAGATGCTGTTTGTGTTGAAAAGATCCATCTGGTGCATATGCTTAAAGTCCATAAATATTTTAAGTCTGCTATGGATCAGTTTCAGAGTTGTTATTCTTGATGAGTGTCATGTTTATTTGGATGTTCTGTGTATTCTAAGTATTTGACATCAAGTATAATACTTTATGTATATTTCTCAAGGTTTCACAAGTTCTGCCCTACAACACAGCTTTGGTTCTGCAAGTGAAGTACCATTCTACCTCTGGGGATCATCAACTAGTGGCTTGACCAAACTCTCAGTAACAAGACCTTTTGGAAGGGCCAAAACTAAATGGTCTCAGGTGGGCAAACTTAAAGATACATGCATGCACGTCTGTCTATATCTTTTCTAAAGAGCTATGTTATCTTAGGTTGTACAAATGAGGCATAAATATTTTGCAATACATCAAAAGCTTAGCTTTTATTAAAGATTAAACTACACAGAGTAAACATATATAGAAGAATTTAGTTCATTGTAATAGATTAAGATAAACAGTCTTGAGTATAATGCTCAGATTATTAAAATGTTGTGTCTATCTTATTTCTTTTAGGTTTTCAGTGCAGAAGTACAAGCAAAATTTAACAAAGTAACTGCAGTAGCAAAAGGATTTCTTACTCGTAGGCTCATGCAGACAGATAAACTGAAACAACTTCGACAAACTGTAAAAGTAAGAGGATTGTGTAAATTGTATTACATTTCTGTCTCAGTTTCTATCAGTGTTGTGACAGCTGAGTTGACAAATTAGTTCAGAACTTAGGCAGATCAAACATTTTTTAGCCACATAATATAGGCTGTTTTAGAAATTGATTAATCTCATTCAGATAATTTTTTAAAATATGTAAACGAAGTAATTTGTGCATTTTTTTGGTCTCACTTTAACGTGAGTGCTGTTTGACTTCTGATGTAATAGTTTTGTGTTCTTCATTTCGTTTTGACTGAGAAAAAGAACAAAAGGAAACTCCAGTGATCATGAAATCTTTCTAGAAAAATGAAGGAGCATTTCTTTCAGGATACTATGGAATTCATAAGAAGTTTTCAGTTGGAAGCACCGTTAAAGAGAGGTGTTGTTTCAGCACAAGATGCTTCTCTTCAGGAAAGAGTGTTAGCTCAGGTAATGCATGTATCCTCAAGGCTCTTAGGAAATGGAAATGTTTTATTTCTCTACCTTTACTGAACCACTGAAAGTAGGTTTCAATGAAAACTTTAACCTTTTTCTCTAAATAAGAGCATACGTAACACTACTGACCTCTAACCTCATCTTTTTAAATGGGTATAATATTTTCTTCTTTTGAACTTAGTTGCGAGCTGCCCTGTATGGTATTCATGACATATTCTTTGTAATGGATGCAGCTGAAAGAATGTCTATTCTACATCATGATCGAGAAGTTCGCAAAGAGAAAATGCTCCGGCAAATGGTATGTTACATGACTTTTAAACTAGTGAGTGAAAAAAAATCTCTATTTCTTTTACACTCACAAATTATTTCTGTTACCAAATGTGTGGGTTTTCCCCCCCACACCAGATCTCTGACACCAGCTGGGTGTCCTACAATTCAATTCAGTTCTGATACCATCTACCTGGAGTTAGTATCAGATCCTACATGTCAAGGAGGCAGTCTTATGAGACTGCCTGCACTTCAGATGCCAATCTCATTAAATAAATCTTTAGGAAAAAATAGGAAAGAATTTTTGTACTTGTTTAGATACATATTAATTATACATGTTAATTCAAGGGTTAAGTATATTTTATTAATAATTATGTTGCTTCTGACTAACTAGCCATAAAGTGGGGTTCCCATGACTCCCTCCTCGGGTTTGAAAATTTTTCTAGAATGGTTCACAGAACTCGGGGAAACATTTGCTTACATTTAATGGTTTATTATATAATAAAGGATACAGTAACAGATACAGATGAACAGCCAGATAGAGAGATGCATAGGGCGAGGTGTGGAAGGGTCCTGAGAACAGGAGCTTCTGTCCTGTGGAGGGTGTGTGCCACCTTCCCAGCATGTGGATGTGTATTTTAGGGTTTTTATGGAGGCTTCATCACGTAGGCATGATTGATTATTGACTCAATCTCTAGCCTCTGTCCTGTCCCCACAGGATAGGGGGTGAGGCTGAAAGTTTCAAGGTTGTAATCGTGCTTGGTCTTTCTGGTGACTAGCCCTCATTCAGAGCCCACCAAAAGTTGTCTTATTAGAACAAAAGATACTTTGGGGAATTTCCCTGGCTGTCCAGTGGTTAAGGCTCGGTGCTTTCACTGTCGGGGCCTGGGTTCAAAAAAATTGCTTCTATCACCTGGGAAATTTCAAGGGATTTCGGAGCTCAGTGTTAGGAACCGAAGTCAAAGATCAAGCATTAGAACAAAAGATGCTCCTATCACTCAGGAGATTTGATTAAAAGGGTTTTAGGAGCTTTGTGTCAGGAACTGGGGTCAAAGACCAAATATTAATAGGAACCAGGGGCAGATCAATCGATTGATTCATCTATCTATAATTACTTCACATTGAGGTTCTTCTGGGTTTGGTGTAATTGATACTAAATATCATTCTTTATTGACTTTAGCACCATCCTACAATTCTTTTTTTTTTTTTTAATATTTATTTATTTCTGGCTGAGTTGGGTCTTCATTGCTGTGCACAGGCTTTCTCTAGTTGTGGCGAGTGGGGGCTACTCTTTGTTGTGGTGCACGGGCTTCTCATTGCGGGGCTTCTCTTGTTGCGGAGCACAGGCTCTAGGTGTGTGGGCTTCAGTAGTTGTGGCTTACGGGCTCCAGAGTGCAGGCTCAGCAGTTGCTCCGCACGGGCCTAGTTGCTCCGCAGCACATGGGATCCTCCCGGACCAGGGCCCAAACCCACGTCCCCCGCATTGGCAGGCGAACTCCCAACCACTGCACCACCAGGGAAGCCCCCATCCTACAATTCTTAAAACAGGTAGTTCCCAGGATTACCAATAATATTTAAATCTGTAGACAAATTTAAAAGAAATTGGCAAGAATTACATACTGTTTTTGGGATTAGATTTTTGAGTTAAGTGTTGAATATTACTTGGATGACTCATAAAAAACTGTCCGCTGCTCCTGATTGAATTTCCTTGAAACTGTCATGTACATTTACCTCTTTTGGAAATCAGAGTTAGAAAAGAGGCTCCAAATTAATTTGAAAAACAGTTGATCCTTGAACAACGTGGAGGCTTAGGGGTGGCCCACAGTCAGAAATCTCAGTATAACTTCTGACTCCCCAACAACTTAACTACTAATAGTCTACTGTTGACCAGAAGTCTTACCAATAACATAAACAGTCAGTTAACACATATTTTATATGTTATATGTATTATATACTGTATCCTTAAAATAAAATAAGTTAGAGAAAAGAAAATATTAAGAAAATCATAAAGAAAATACATTTATAGTACTGTACTGTATTTATCAATACCATAATTTATGTTGTCTGTTTATAAGATGAATCATGTCTGTTAAGTACCTACATCAATATTGTCTTATATGATACAAAACACTGTAGATGTTATATGTATTACTAACATTAGACATCAAAAATGAAAAGATAAAAAAAATGAAAAGATAATATGAAAAACAAGTTCACATTTATTTACAGTTGTAACAATTCATGCATTGATAATGAGGAAGCAGCAATATGTTTGATTGATGGGAACCTAGTGTAATCAGTATGATTGCTTCACAGTAGCCTAGCCTGTACACTAAGGAATAAATTGTTATAATCATGGCATACAGTGTTGTCATATTCATAATACAGTACTGGAAACAGTGTTACATTAAAAAAAAACCCACATACCTGTGATGATAGGCTGTAGTTGAGAGAGAAGAGAGGGAGAGGGAGGCAGAGAGAGAGAGAAAGAGCGAGAGGCCTGCATACTGAATGGTAATGTAACTCTTTGAAAGCAGTTATAAAACAGTAAGGAAACTAACACATTAATTTTATATTAAATATCACTCACCTTATGCTTATGTAAGGATAGACTAGTATATACATATATTTTATGCATTCATGACATAATTTTTTTTTCATATTTCTAGGTTATGTGGTTCATCTGTGAGTTTTTTAAAGTCATAAATCTCCAAAAAATTTTCCAATATATTTGTTGAAAAAAAAACCTGCATGTAAGTCACCTGTGCAGTTCAAATCTGTGTTGTTCAAGGGTCAACTGTATATCAGAGTGTTGGAGATCTGTGGTTTGAATCAGTGATCTTAGTGTGGTTGGCAAAAGAAAAGCCAAATTTATACCATTTCATTGGGAAAAATAATTTTAATTATTTAATTAAAAAATTAGACTGCTTCAATTGTAAAGACTAAATTAAAGTTCAAAATGCCAGTAAGAGAAGCTTTTCCATGCAATTTGAGATCATTCAATACTATACTTTAGTGGTATTACTGGTACCAGTAGAACTTTATGTTACTTTTGTATTTTAAAGGATAAAATGAAAAGTCCACGAGTGGCTCTTTCAGCTGCAACACAGAAGTCTCTTGATAGGAAGAAGTACATGAAGTAAGTCTTTTTCATGTCTTGTCATATTCTAATTTAATTATTATCAAGCCAATTAATTTTAAGCAACTGTTGGTTTGTATATTCAAATTAGAAATAAAGAATTGTTAACGCTTCTGCAGCTGAGGTGATAGAAATCCCTTTGTATAGTTTTATTAAAATCAGGTGGTAAAATTTGATTTTATCTTTAGATAAATGTATTAACTAATAAATTGGTCAACATTCAACTTATGTAATTGATAGCTAATCAAGTAATCTTAAAAATACTTAATCCTTATATTCAGTGTTAATTTTGTATCTTTTAAATATATTCTTTTTCAAATATCCTAAAGACTTCATAGCAGGAAAAACTTAATGCAAATAATATTCTGAAGCTATCCTATTAAAACTCTTCTTTCTTGAAATACGTCTTTAGTATGCTTATTACAGGTCTTTGAAAGTAGTGCACCAACTTTGAAATGATGATTTGTTTCTGTCATCCTGTATCACATTTGTAATCATGTGTTTTCCCCCTTTCTAAATACATTATTTGTGTGTCCTTATTTTTATATTGTGTTAGAGCTGCAGAAATGGGAATGCCAAATAAGAAATTTTTGGTTAAGCAAAATCCTTCTGAAACAAGGTGAGAAAAATCACTTAGTCTCAGTAAGAGGCTATTTTTTAACTTTTAAGGAAAAGAAAATCTTATAAATCCCAAGCTTGTTTTTTGTTGGCTTTGTTCTACTTTACATCAGTAAATCTCTCCCTGTTGGGGTGGAGGGTCACAGAGTCAGAATCCATAGTAACGCCTGGTCATATACATGGTCATGTGCCAGACCAGATGTTCCTGGAGCTTTCTGTAGGACATGCTATCTCTGATGGAAATTTGAGCCCCATATGTCCTGCGTTCAGTCTGCAGTCCAAGGGGTCTTTGATACTTACTTAAAAACCTTAGAAAGCTAGCTTAATGTTTCTGACATGTTTTCTGCTCTTACGAGAGTGATGTTTTGTTTCTCAGATGTTTGAAAGGAAAAATTCCTTCTGTAAAGTACATAAATAAATTATCTAAAAGCACAAGGATTAATACTTGTGTTAGACATCTCTTTCCTGATAAAAAAACTGAGGTTTGTTCTCTTGGTGAGCAAATAAGCACTATATTAATACACTTTAATCAATTTGTTTTGCATTGTGATAATGTATAGGCCAAATCGTTGCATCGTTGACTTCTGCCTCACTGTTTCTTTCATCTGTTGAAAGAAAGTGGGGGAAAAACTGAATTTATCCTATTGAATTAATTTTTTATTTACCTTGTCAACAGAGTCCTTCAGCCAAATCAAGGACAGAATGCACCTGTTCATAGGCTACTGAGTAGACAAGGGTAAGAATTCAACACACATGGGTATTTAAAAATATTCAAATCAAGATTAGCTTTGAGAGGGATTAGCTTTTAATATAAAGGATAACTATTTTCAAATGTGATCTTTTTATCGTATTAGGAAGAGCTTTTAACGTTTTGTTCAAAGATAACCCTTTGATGTACTGTTGTGTATTAAATTTTAATTATCATCTTATGTTGGCTTGTTTTTACTTTTCATTTCATACCATTTTGCTCATTAAATAATGTAAACATCCACATAGTAAGTTCAACATCACCAAAGTGTTTTCTCCAACAAAGCATAAGTCATGGTTATAGTCTCCTGACGAAGGGAAAGGTATAGTTTCTTTACTGTGCACATGCATGAGACTTAATTCTTTTCAAGCTTATTGTGCTTTGAACGGTTGATGCAGTATGGTTGCTTTTTTTTGAATGTTGAACATTTAGAACTTAACGCAAGTGACTTATTAATTTTTTTATATTCAATTAGAACCCCTAAGACATCAGTGAAGGGGGTTGTGCAAAATAGACAGAAGTCTTCACAGAGCAGAGTGCCTAACAGAGCGCCTGTTTCAGGTGTGTAGCAAACGAATTCCTGAAACCCATTCAATAGAAAGATGTGCACAAGCTGCCCCATGACCCAGGCCATACCAGCGGGATAGAGTGTCTTTCCTTGCCACCATAATTTTGGCATATTCACCGTCATTCCTACTAGTGATCATTTGTATTAGTATTTTGCGGCAGTCAGGAGATCTTAGTGAAACTGTGGTTGCAATCTTGATTTCTGTAAATTCCATGGAGACACTATGTATTTTTTAATCTGAAAACTTTGTAGAATTATACATGCTTAACTCAGAAAAGTTTTTATAAATGAGTAAAATATAATGATCTGATGTCTAAATCTGTGCATGTCTATTCAGCTTTGGGAAAGTGTATCACCCAGGAATATTTGTATCTGCACATAAGGGGAAGAATTGCTCTCTGACCACAAGGTCACATGTGAATATGCCAAATGGGAGGGGGTGAAGTCTTAATCTTTTGCTCAGTAAGAAGCTTGAGCTAAATTTCTCTTTATGTTCATTATTTGAGAATTATTTAAGGGCTAAGCCAAAAAGTGTATTTTAAAATCCTATTTATGGTGGCAAAAAGACAAATTCAGTGTTGAGCTAATGCAAAACCCTTAAGCTAATGTTTTAATATTTTTTAGGTGTCTTTGTTAAGACACTGTGATAACTCACCAAAAATTATGTGATCCGTTAAAAATACTTGCAAAATGCTTTGCTTTAACTAGACTGATTTCTAAACATTTAAAAGAAACCTAATCACCAGGCAATTAAAATTAAATCTTTAATCAATTCTAGTCTTCTCATTAATACACCATTAGTCATATTTTAGAGCTTTTATTGCTAAGTAATTTTCTCCAAATTAGGAGGGAATAAGCAACATAAATTTTTTCATGTTATTCACCTAAGTTCAAAGAGGGAACAAGATATTGATCACAACTTTGAATTGATTGCTCACCTTTTGCATGTATATATAGTGAATTTAATTCATAATGTTGAATATATAGAGGATAATTTAAAAGGTCATCTTTTGGAATTCACTGTGAGTGACAGTCAATGGAGTTGTTTTAAAGGGGATTACAGAGCTGAAAATCCCGCTTATTCCAGAGGTAGAATCAGCTGGTTTGAAAGATAACCATTTGGAAGAACTCAGACCAAACATCAAACCTGTTGCTTGTGAAGTTACATGGAATTTTAAGACATTTTCCATTTTTTCTCATGTTAGTGTTATATATTGTAATAAATCCTAGCTAGTTGGCAAATCATTGAGGAATTAGTATTGCTTTGCCTAATGTTGTCTATTGCCCGAGTGACTACTCTCCATATTCTTTTCTCATGCATTTCATCTCCACTATTTGTCACCTGTGAATCTATAAGTAAAATAGCAACTACTGTTTCTATTCAGTAATACGCAACAGTATAAAGGAGGAATAGGAAGTCATTGCAGTTAATGTGTACAATGAAGTTTAGTATCTAGAACTATTGTGGTTTAATTGCATTGCAACATAATTATTAATAAAAATGTACTTAACCCTTGAATTAACATGTATAATTAATATGTATCTAAACAAGTACAAAAATTCTTTCCTCATTTTTCCTAAAGATTTATTTATACGTGAGTGCATATTTAGACAATTGAAAGAGACTAAAGAATTTTATCCTTTTACATAAACTGAAAATTTGGCTTATGACTAAAATTCTACTATGAATCTCAACACAGGGATCCATAGTTGCTTTTGAAAAGATTATTCTTTCCTCCTTAAATTTTTAATGGCCTGGATTATGTTTCAAACAAATTTGAAATTATGCTTTGATATGACCTACATGGAGGACAAACCTTTTATTAAGCATTTTATAGAAAACTCATTTTTATGTTGATAGACTATCATATTCTTAGACTGAAGTACAATTCTAAGGCGTTAAAGTTTGCTGCAAAGCAATTAAAGTTGTTTATAGTTTTTAGAAACTAAATTGCAGTCTCTGATCTCATATATGTTTTAAAACATTCATTTGATGTCTTGTGCTTGACTTAAGAGTTTACAGTGAAATTCAGAAATTGCTAATTAAAGCAGAGTAGGAGGTAGTAATGCAAAATGGTTAAGTAAAACAATGAATCAGGTAGAATTGCGTTCTCAGAGTTTCTACTTCTAGCTCTGTTACTTACACAGGTGACTTACTCTCCTATGTCTCAGTTTTATTATTGTTAAAATAGTAGTAACAATTTTGACCTCGTGATTATTTTACATAAGGATTAAATATAATGTGTTTTGCTTAGCTCAGTGCTTGGTACATAGTGAGCACTCATTAAATGGTATCATTACAGAAAAACTAACATTGAGAAATAATAATAGTTTTGCTCTATTTTTAGGAGTATATGCAGGAAAAATCCAAAGAAAGCAGCCAAATGTTGCGACAACTTAAGAAGACAACATTCATTAGGATAAAAAAGGAGGGAAGGGTTAGGATCCATATTATTTCCCCTGCTCACGACCTTTTATTTAACTCTGGACTCTGTTTACACAGGCAAAGTGATGCCAAAGGGCTGAAAAATCATCTGGATATTTTGGTCAGTCTGGCTAGTCCCATCCCCCCCACCGAATTTTCCTCTTAATATCAGTTTCAGGTGAAGACAAATTAGCGTTTAGTAATTGGCTCATTTCTGTCCTTAACCTGCACAAACATAAGTTTGTTTTATTACTCAGGTGTCCGCCAAGAACCTTTTTGTAAACTTAAAGGACATTTGCGTTTATTTCTATAAAATATTGAAAAGGTGTGATAACTTATAAATAAGTTCTGAAATACAAATTTCATTAATCTCTGCACACTGATTGCTGAATTTGATAAACTAGATACTGTTCTGTTTGAGGGGAAATTATTGCAGAAGAATGTTTTTCCCCGGTTTTGTAACTTTGAAAACTCTGATTAATCTCTCATATTCTTGGACTTACGGTGTAACCACATAGGATAGAACACTTGCCTGTTGATTGTGGTCCACCAAAAATTCACCACAGGAGTAGCTGGGCATCACCATTTTGGTCATAGGTACACATTCCTCTCAGCAACTAGTTGTCTCACAGAAATGTTAGGCTTAATGTATGTTAATAATGTATGTTACCCTAGTACTATTAGAAACGTTTCTATTAAATTATAAAATCTTTCTGTGGAGGGTATAACAAATTTGGGGAAGATAGCACAACGTTCTTAAATGTAGTAGCGCTTAGGAATGAATGCATTATTACATCTATTTCTTTAAAATAGAATAACGTGTTGCATGCAGTTACATTTTCTATTTAGTCTGTTTATTTCTTCATAGTCTGCTTTTTTTAGCATGCTGGATTTAGGGGAGAATAAAGGGCTATACAATATGATAAATTCAGATTTTCAAATGGGATAATAATACTGTCTAGTTTAAAGTCTGCATTACATAAGAGGCACTAATGTTTAAGGTTTTTCATCACTTACATAATCATTTAAAATATAAACCAAAAAGTGTTACCAAGGGAACATGATTTTATGAAAAAGAATGTTACTGTTAATTTATCATGCCATCTCCAAAAGGGCTTTGTGCTTCTCACATAAAATTGGGAACATTTATGTGTACATTTAATCTTTCTAACTTAAATTTTAAAAAGATACTGGTATTTTGAAAATGCAGACTATATATATATTCTTAATATTCTCTTAAGAATGTCGAGATAAAGATTGTTTTCTTCGATTTTCCATTCCATTTAAAATTTAACTTTTACATCTAGCTGTAGACAGAAAACAGTAATCTACTCTGGGTGTAAACTTGATTTTCTTTATTGAGATGTATCATTTATTTAATGAGTGAATCAGAAAATTAGAAATAGAACACAGTCAAAAATGTCTGAGGTACCAATTTATATTTGTGGGCAAAGTGTATCAAAATTATCTTAATATGATAAATTGTGCTTTATCATTCTGAAAACTCAGGATACAGCTTACTCAGATCTTGTGGGTCTTTCCAGTATGAAAGATAGATGCTAAAAGTTTTGTGTACAGTAATGCAAATTGGCTACAACAAATAGTATGTTTCAGAGATAAAACTAGTTTTAGATTAAGGATGCAAAACTTGAGTGTTTTTTTTAAGGATAAAAGCTTGTGTGTTTTATAAATTTTTTTAATGTTCACAGCTTTTTCTCATAAAAGTGCCAGACATTGTTTTGTGCTTTTAATGGATTTTTATTTATATATATTATTTTTGTTATTTTTTCTTTGAGTGGAATGTCCATGAATGTAAATTATATTTATTTTTATACTTTAATTTTAATTTTCACTAGTTTTGCTTCTAGGCAAAAGGCAAAATAAACTTTTCATCTTAAAAGAAATCTCATTTGATCTTTTTTATTTACCAAAGAAAGGACTTTTGAAAAGTATGTGGCCAAGACATTAATATTGTAATATGATAATTTTTTACAATTACAAGACCCATGAAAGGTATATCCCACTATTTAATATGTAACCTGTAACATTAGCCCCCCGGCATTTGATTTTGCATGAGTTGGACTTTTCAGAGAGCAAAAGTTCACTGGAGCTGGAGATGTCTTAGCCGGATCGAATGGGAGAGAATGCTAAGGTTGAAGCTCACACCAAGCTGCGAACTTGCACAGCGTTAAGAATCCAACCACTGCTGCTGCCTGGTCATCTAACGTGAGCATAGTCCAATGGTCCTCATTTTTACCTCTTATCGAGGAGATATTACATTTGATAATCTACAAGGCAGTGTGAGAACAGCCTCTCCCTTTTCCAGTGGCCACCCTTTGCTCTTGTTTATTATGTACATTGACTGGGAACTCTTTATTACTCATACTGAGCTGAAAACAAGGATCCATTCTGGAGATGAAGATCTTTTTTTCTGTCAGGTGTCACTGTCCCATGAACAACCACACACAATCCCCCTCCTACCCCCAAATGAAGAGTAATAGTTATAAAAAAAAATAAGCAAGTGGAGTTGGAATGCTATCTGTAACACACCATAGTGGGCATACATGTAGGTTATAAAAATTTTAAAAAACAAAGACTTTCAGTCATGGAATGCAGCAAATCCGATTGGGGTGTGGTGCAGTGGAGTCACATCGGTTAGGTTCTAAAGGACAGCTCTGAGAACAAATACCATGTCTAACCAAAATTATACTTGACAGTAAAATATTACCTTTTCACTTATTTATTTAATCTGTTCCCTTTTGGTCAGTTTCTCTATGGCTCTCAACGCAGTTTCTTGAGGTGGTTGACAAAGTTGCCACCAGAAGCGTGGTTTTGCTTCTCAGCCTATGGTGGGAAGAATCCCCTTTCACACTTGACATAACTTATAACAGCCTGTTTCAGGGTTGCCTCCATTATCTGTGTAACACACCTGACATTATTAAAGAGTTCAGAATCAGTGGGTGTGCCTGAATGTGCTGAGGAGCGCACGCTGTTGCTCTGCCGCTGCTTGTGTTCTATGCCCCTCCCCACCTTTACCACCCACAACGATCACAGCCCCTTCTGCATCCAGAGACCAGCAGCAATGCCACCCGGGGACTTGTTAGAAATGCAGAAGCCCAGGCCCTGCCCCAGAGCTGAATCAGAACCTGCCTTTAAGATCCCCGGGTGAGTCTGTGCAATTCAAACGGGAGAAGCCCTGCTTTATGATACACTGCATCGTCTGTGGCCCTGGAAAGAAAAGCTCTGAAATCAGAAAGGTCACAGAAGTTACAATGTGATTTTTCAGCCTGCCAAGTGAGTGATGTACTGCGTCAACTGAGTGCTGACCATTTGCCGGATATTTGATGATCATCTCCCTTCACCTCGGTCAGAATTATCCTAACTTCACAGCTGAAGAAACTAGGACTCAGCGTGCTAAATAAATTACGTATTCCGTTAGAGGGTTAGGGTGTGTGCTACTGCCTTTTCCTGAGGAGATTTTTGAGAATGTGGTTTTCTGACCACCTCCTGTCAGAAAAGACACTTCAAAGAAAAAGGGAAAAAAGTGAGGATCAGATGCCTTGTGATTAACCAACTGTTAACCAACAGTCACCCCCGTTAGATCTCCCCTGTTAAACTAGTAGTCAGGTCTGGGGTCAGGTCAAATCCCGGTTGCCGTAATTTCAGAGGTTTGCAGCGGGGAGTAAATGAAGAGTGAACGCAAAGTGCTCAGCACAGGGCGTGACACATGCTTACTATGGCAGCCATTTAGTAAAGTATCCTGTGATTTTTTTTTTTTTAATCAGAGAAAACTAGACTAGACTAGAGCACGGAAGTTCTGTAGTGGAAACGGATATCCACCTTCATAGAAACGTACGGCTTCGCCAAGTGGGGTGAAATGCTGACCCCGTTTTCTCCAGTTAGTTTAGTTCCAGTCGAAAGCTGTCCCATTTGGATCTAGGGCAGCCCTTAGAGACCCAGGTTGTTAGTCCTGGGAGGTGGGTACGGTAAGTGCCTAAATTCCCCGGTGCACGGAGGTGGGCGCAGTGTCCTGCAGAGGGGGCGTGGCTTACCCAGCCAAACTGCTAATTAGCCGCAAAAGCACGCGCAGGCTGGACGCTGTTCCCACCCCAGCCGCGGTTAGCGTCTTCTCTCCGCAGGTGTCTGGATTCTTCACCGCCTCCAGAGGGCGCCGGCTGGCCAGGCGGCCACCTGCCGCAAGTGCCAGCTCATGTCAGCGCTGCGGCACCAGCAGCCACCAGGCCTGCGGTGCCCCTCATAATCATGGCCTCCCGAGCGGCAAGGCCCGTGCCTTGCGGGAGGGCGCCCCGCCCCTCACAAACATGGCGGCCCTGACCCTGCGGGGAGGGGCGTCCGCCCCTTACAAACATGGCCCCCTGGCGGGGCGTGGTCTGGAAGGGCGAATTGGGCTGGCGGTGCCAGAAGTAGCGGTCATGTGACTGGGAAGATGGCGGTCTTTCCTTGGTAAGAAGGAAGCGGCGGCTGGGCTTAACGGAGGTGGTGGCTTTGGTTGTTTCTGGGATTCTGTGTCTGTCTCGGTGTGTGTCTCTGCGAGGGAGTGTGTGAACTGCTTTCTGTTGGGTTTGGTGGAGTCTCCCACCCCATCTCCGGGTGGTCTTGACCACAGATCCCCGGCCGCTACCCGGGTTCAGAGGACCTCCCTGAAGCCGGACGGATGGGATCTTGGTCCCCTCCTCCGCTACCTCTCCCCGCGCCTTCCACGCCACCCTCTCCATTCATTCCCTAAAAAAAGCTCAAGTTCCCCGGCCTCTGCTTTCCCAGAAGTTGGCGCGGGTTCTGGGGGAGATGGCTGCAGAAAATGGTGGGCTCAGCTCTGGTCTGGACGACTAGGAAGACCTGGCAGTTTTCTGAATGACTGGGCTCATCTAGAGGAGACTTGCTTTTCTCATCTGTGAAATGGCTGCCATTCATCCTACTCTGTGCAGGGCCCTGCACTGGGCATTCAGGATACACAACCCTCAGACGTACTCCTTGGCCCCAAGGAGCTGACAGTTTAGTGGAGCAGATAAGCTTCTGAATAGAAGGATATCCAAAGAAGGCATTGGGGATTAGGCACACCTGGCGGCTTGGGGAAGGTTTGAGAGAGGAAGAGCCTTAAATTGGGTTTTGGAGGATGAATAGGAGGTCATCAAGAAGAAGCTAATGGCGCGTTCCAAGGCGGCTGGGCCTGTCGGCCTCTTGTGGCTGGAGTAGCTAGGAGTGATTGGCGCTTCAGGCTCCAGCTGCTGCTACGGGTGTGTGAAGAACCGGAGCAAGTTGTGATGGTAGTAGTGGAATTATTTGGGCACGTGAGAAAGGGAGATTATTTTCTGATCTTTCTCTGCAAATGATGCAAAGTGGTTTACATTGAATGAGTGAGTGAGTGAGCAAATGAAAAAATATACAGCCCTGGACCTTAGAAATAATCAGATACATACTTCTGATTTTATGCTTGATAAACAGCGGTCTTTCTCTTGTTCCCTTCACATGTCTAACTCAAAGAGTCTTCCTTCAAAAGTCTCGGTATGCTAAATCAGGATTGGATGCCAGTGAGTTCTTATATGACCTGCCTTGAGTTTTCTTTGACCTAGTCAAGCAAAACCCCTTTTAGGAAATCACTAAGGCTTATATACCAAAACATATAGCTTCAGTGCACTTATCTGGCTGGAATTTTGTAATCAGAGATCCAGGAAGATGCTGTTTAATCCCAGTGCATTTTTACCTTTGGTATACTTTACAGAGAGAGATGCCATAAGCCCTTTAGCATCTAGGGTCTCCACAGTTCCTAGTCTGACTGTGCTCTAAACATTTCTGTCTGTGGTAGCGTGTGTTCATCTTTCAGTTTGCCCACTAGACTTGATGCTTCTTAAGTTAACGGGGCTGAGTTTTAACCATCATTGTATCTCCAGAGCCTGGCATGGAGCTTGGCAGATAGTAGGTGCTGAGTAATATTTATGGAATGAATGAGGAGACTGAGGAGGCCCTCAGAGGAGAAACATGTTTCTGTCATTAAATTTGACATTTATCGAGCCTTTATCTTGTGCCAGGCACTGTGCTAAGTGCTGAACGTGCAACATCTCATCTCCTAAAAGCCCCATTTTTCAGATAAGAAAGTGGAGACAGAAAGATGAAGCAGTTCATTTAGCTTTATAGCCTGCAACGAGCACTGAGGTTCGGAACTCAAACCTGTCATCTTTTTTTTTTTTTTTTTGGCTGCGTTGGGTCTTTGTTGCTGCACACGGGCTTCAGTAGTTGCAGTGCACGGGCTCAGTAGTTGTGGCTCATGGGCTCTAGAGCACAGGCTCAGTAGTTATGGTGCACAAGCTTGGTTATTCTGCGGTATGTGGGATCTTCCCAGACCAGGGATCGAACCCGTGTCCCCTGCGTTGGCAAGCGGATTTTTAACCACTGAACCACCAGGGAAGTCCCAAACCTCTGATCTTAATCATTATTGTCATATGGCCCTACAGTCTAGGTCCTGGGCTGAGATTCCTGGGTAGCAAGGTTCCTGGGTCCTGCTGTGTTGTCATCGGTCTCCCCAGCATGCCTCTTCTCACCCACACTTTTTGTTATTACTGACCTCACCTGTGAGATGTCCAGTGCACTGTGGATTACATTTCCTGTTCAGTCCTATGGTCATAGCACTGTTAAAAATACCATTCTTTGGAGTCAGAATTTCTACATCATTTTGAGACTCTATTGGGGAGGGGGAGCATATTGTGATTGGGGGATAAAAAACTGTGTTGCCAGATTATGTCATTAGTAATTAAAAAGTCACTTGAGGGCAAGGGCGGCCCGACCCCCCAGGAGGCCATCCAGAGGCTTCGGGACACGGAGGAGATGCTAAGTAAGAAACAGGAATTCCTGGAGAAGAAGATCGAGCAGGAGCTGACAGCCGCCAAGAAACATGGCACCAAAAACAAGCGCGCTGCCCTCCAGGCACTGAAGCGCAAGAAGAGGTATGAAAAGCAGCTGGCACAGATCAACGGCACACTGTCAACCATCGAGTTCCAGCGAGAGGCCCTGGAGAATGCTAACACCAACACCGAGGTGCTCAAGAACATGGGCTATGCCGCCAAAGCCATGAAGGCTGCCCACGACAACATGGACATCGATAAAGTTGATGAGTTAATGCAGGACATTGCTGACCAGCAGGAGCTTGCAGAAGAGATTTCAACAGCTATTTCAAAACCTGTAGGGTTTGGAGAAGAGTTTGACGAGGATGAGCTCATGGCAGAATTAGAAGAACTAGAACAGGAGGAACGAGACAAGAATTTGCTGGAAATCAGTGGACCGGAAACAGTCCCTCTACCAAATGTTCCTTCTATATCCGTACCATCAAAACCCACCAAGAAGAAGGAAGAGGAAGACGACGACATGAAGGAATTGGAGACCTGAGCTGGATCCATTTAACTGGTCCAGCGCGGGCTGGGCCCAGACAGACTCTGGTGGCCTGTGAGGCAGGCAGGCGCGTGCGTGTGTGGGGCAGGCAGGCCGTGGTGCAGGCAGGTTCCATCGCTCTCGAATCTCCCTCCAAAGCAGTAGGGCTGCGTCACTGCTCACTCTGCATAGCATGGTCTGCACCCAGTGGTACGGGTTGGGGGGAGGGGGGGGGGGGGCTGGGAGGTGCCTGCTGTTTATAATGTTGAATTTCTGTAAAATAAACTGTATTTGCAAATCCAAAAAAAAAAAAAAAGTCACTTGAGAATTAAAAAGCAGTTATTGGATTTCGGTATTTCCAGTATAAGGAGATTAATTTGGTAACTGGTAGTAGGATTTCTACACATTCATGTTACCCAATGTAAATAATTTAAAAATAGGGCAGTGTCAACCTTTAATGTGCATATCAGTCACCTGGGGATTTTGGAGAAATGCAGACCCTGATTCTGTAGGGGTATTTCAGTACTCCCCAGGTGATGCTCTTGTTGGTGATCTGTGACTCACACTTGGAGTAGCCAGAGGCCAGACCAAGCTGGGAGTGGAGGTATGAAATGTTGGCCTTTTTTCTGTGGCAGCTGCCAAGGAGCCAGACCACCCTTTCGCATTGCTGGGAGTTGGGGGTATTTTTACCAGCTTCCCAGCTGTGTTCGCGGGAAGAAGAGTAAGGCTCTTTGAGAAAATGCCCACTAGAGGTCACTGTTAGCCTTACTAAAGACCCAGGCATTGAAGAAAACGCTTTTAACATCTCAACCTATAGGAAACACTAGGGAACTGAGAGCAAATATGAGGAAATAATGGAAGAAATGGTTGAAAACTCGAAATAGCAACTTGACATGAACTTACGGCAAGGGTAAATGTTTCCTTCCCTTTTGTTTTTTAAAAGGTTTTTCCAGAACAAGTATTTTTTCCCCAAAGAATTCCCTCCCCTCACACTTAAAAAAAAAAAAATCATTTCAAAGCGCAGTCCTTAAAAAAAAAAAAAAGACAATTGCTTTTTCAAATTCTCAAGTTGACCTATAGATGATCTGTAGAACTACTGAATCCTAGAGGCAGGCTGCCTCAGTTTGCATCTGTCTGTATCACTTGCTAACCTCTCACAAGTTACCAACAGCCTCAGCTTCTCCATCTGAGAAATGGGCATAATCATAGTACCTACCTCATAGGAAATAGAGGTAAAGGGCTGTCCTGTATCCTGGTATATAGTGTCAGGGAGAGGAAATTCCCCCTCCTACTCTCTTGAGTTCTTGTGGCTGGACCAATAATAAAATTGACACAAGGTAAATTAATGGGAGAAAAAGAAACAAATTTTAATTTGTGTGTTCTGGAGGTCTCATAGATACAGGACCTAAGAAGTGGCTGAAACAGGCAGGTTTTATACTTTTTAGACAAAGAAACTAGATTTGTGAGGAATTGACAGAACAAAGAAAGTTGGGCTTTGGGTGCTTAGTTAGTGAAGAATCTAAACAGCAGGCTTGTGGTATTAAAGAAATAACAAGGTTCGTTTATATAGGCTTCTTGGCCCTGAGTTCCCCATCTCTGGTGACAAGGGTGTCCTTCTACCTCCAGATGCAGGTGGGCACCTTTCACAGGGGAGACTTATTTCCTGCCTTCAGGGAGACAGAGAGGAGGGTCAGAGTGTCCCTCTACATCAGCTCTTCCTTAAGTTTCTTAAGTAACTTTAATTCAAGATTATCAATATGCCATATTTGGGGGTGGCCCTCTGTGGGCCCCAACAATAATAAGCACATAATAAATGAGAACTGATACTTGGTTGTTGTGTATCAAGTCATACTGCTCTTTTGATACTATCCTTTTTTTAGCTGTTGATTCGTTAATAATTATTATGGCGATGAACAACACATTTGCAGTTGAATTTCAAGTCAGATTACATTTCTACTCATTCTATTAAATTAACTTTTCAAAATTCTATTGATAAAGTTAAGAGTGATCTGAAAGGAGGAAAAGTATAAGTTGATTTTTTAAACTCCATTATGGCTGTTGATGACTAGACTTCCAATTTATTCTTTGGGGTTTTGTTTGTTTTATAAATCAAGGATTGGCTGGTAGCATATTAAAAGAATATTTCATAAATGAATTCAACTGAAATATTTTTGGAAGATGAAGACAGTATATATTTAGTACATGTAACCCAAAGGGACTAGGCAGTGTATTGTGGTAGGGGTTTTCCTTTAAAAACAAAAAACAAGTAGAGGCCGGTCTATATTGTTAACTAGCTTTTCTCCTTTCCTACACTCGAAGCGAAATTTATTTAGAAAGGGATGGAAGCGAAATTACATGGGCTCTCAGTTCCTTTGTACTGTGTTAGATGTCTGAGTAGGTGGGGCTTATTGAGTAAAGCTGATTAATTGCACGGCACAATTAGATTTGGGGTTCATACACATATTAATGAAGTCAAGGAGCTGAGAATGGGGGTGGGAATGGGGGGGGCATGGAAGGGATGAATTCAAGACATCTGGAGGCCAAGGAAACAAAGGGGCCAGCTTCCTGTGCTCTTTGAAACTGAGAGTTTTCCAGGTTTTTAAACCTGTTTGCCGTTTGGTCAGCCATTTTGTCTTTAAGTCATTTCTCTCTTCTTGAATTTTACTGTAAGCATTCAAGAGAAGTCAAGCTGCACCTTCAACACTTTGTTTAGAAATTTCTTCAGCCAAATATCCAAATTTAATGGCTCACAAATTCTGCCTTCCACAAAACACCAGGACACGGACTAATTCAGCCAGGCTCTTTGCTACTTTATAACAAGGATTGCTTTCCTCCATTGTCCAAAAGCTGTTCCTCCTTCTGTATGAGGCCTCATCAGAATGACCTTTACCTTCTGCGGTTCTACCAACATTCTGTTTACCACCACTTAGGTATTCTCTAAGAAGGTTGAGGCTTTCTCTACAGCTTTCCTCTCTTCTTTCTGAGCCCTCACAATAATCACTGGATAATCAGTCCATTCAGGGTAGTGGCTTTTTCTAGCACATACTTCAGAACTTTTCCAGCCTCTACCCATTATCCAGTTCCAAAGCTGCTTCCATATTTGTTATACTAGCACTCTGCTCTGGGTACCAATTTTCTGTCTGAGTTTGTTTGGGCTGCTGTAATGAAATACCACAGACTGGTTTTCCTTTTTTTTTTTTTTTTTTTTTTTGGTTCCCCAACCAGGGATCGAACCCATGCCCCCTGCATTGGGAGCACAGAATCTTATCCACTGGACCACCAGGGAAGTCCCCCAGACTGGTTTACTTATAAACAACAAAATTTAATTTCTCACAGTTCTGGAGGCTGGAACTCCAGGATCATGGCAGCAGCATGGTCAGGTGAAGGCACTCTTCCTGGCTCACAGCCAGCACCTTCTCACTGTGTCTTCACATGGTGGAAGGGGCTAGGGAGCTCTCTGGAGCCTCTTTTATAAGGTTACTGATCCCATTCATGAGGGCTGTACCCTCAAGATGTAAGCACCTCTCAAAGGCTCCACCTACTAATACCTTTTGTGGGTTAGGATTTCAACCTGTGAATTTTAGGGAGACACACATTCAGATCGTAGCACCTCTCCTGCCTTTTATGTTCTAGTTCTCATGCATTTTAATTCTATATATATTTTAAACACCGTAAGAAGTTATTTTTTGTAGTCGATATTTAATTTTACCTACACCTTTATCTTTTGTATGCTCTTTAGTATTATATAGTATATATGCATATGTACACACATATGTGCATATATATATATATATATAATGTTAGCATATATCTTCTGCTTTCAGCTGGGATCATTTTCCTTCTACTCTCAGCATTTAAAAAAAATTAAGGTGTGGTTCTGCTGCTGGTGCGGCTGTTCTCCTTTTTCTTTGACTGGAAACTTCTTTCTTTTGCCCTAATGTTCACAGAGTAGTTTCACTAGGTCTAGAATTCTTGGTTGGGAATTATTTTCTTACAGTACTTTAAAGGTATCATTCCTTTGTCTTGTGGCTCTCATTTCTGTGCTGAGATAATAATCTTTACTGTTGTCCTTTGAAAATAACATATCTTTATTCCTTTTAAGAAATCCTCTCTTTTCCGTTTTCAGCCATTTTACTATGAAGGCCCTAAGTATGGTTGTTTTTTGTTTTGTTTTTGTACTGGTCTTGCTTGGAGCACAGGCGTTTCTTGAATCTGCGAATCAGTGTCTTTCTTTAGTTGGGGAAAATTTTTAGCTATTATCTCTTCAAATACTGCTCTGCCTGTTCCTCCTCTCTTCTTTGGAATTCAGCTCGTATGTGTGTTAGACCTTTCTTCGTGTCCCTTATGCACTCTTCCGTGCTTTTCATCTTTTTTCCTCTCCATGCTTCAATGTGGGTGATCTCTCCCCTTTTATGTTCCTTCTCACTAATCCCTTCACTTGTTAAGCCTCCGCAAGACTGATGAAAACTCTCTGCTCTTCATCTACTTGGCTTATTCCTCTTGCTCTTCCACAGCTTAATTGGAGAATACTTTGAGGGGAAACCAGGACCGAATCTCTCACTTCTCTGCACTGCCTTCTCTTCAGAATCTCTTCCTTCAAGCCCTGGCTGTCTCCATAGCCCTGAACCCTAGTTTATCTCTACAGCCCTGTGAGTTTTCCTTAAAGCTTCTTTGGCTACTCTGCACCCTAGCAGATGCCCTCTGCCTGGCTCTTGTCCCATGCCAAGAATCAGAATGCTCTGTGAGAGATAGCTGGGCAAGAAAGTTGGCTTCACTTCAGTGAGCTTCCCTTTGTTCTGGCGTCTGTCCTCGCAGGTCTTGTTTGCCTCGGCAGCTCCTCATACCTTCAAACTGATTTTTTTAAAAATGTTTTTTTAAATTTACCACTTCTTATTGGTCTTGGTAAAAATGTTGTTCCACTGTAAACTGTCTCATCAATGAGGAAATCTCAGCAAAAAGTTTTTAGTGTGTATGCATCTCCAACTAATTGGTTTCTGGGTTTTGCTGTTTACCAGGCATTCCAGGAACAGGAACTACAAGGCTGAGTTTGTATCATGCCGGTTGGAGGCTGTACCACTGGAATTTGGGGACTATCACCCACTGAAACCCATAACTGTAAGTTTTGTCAAGGGTCTCTCTGTGACATTCTTATTCCGTAAAATTATAGACAGTATTCCTGGGTCTTTCTCATTTTGCCAGTGGTAGGTGCTTTTGCATATTTAAATCAACCAGTTTGTTCTCTGCCCCATTTTTTTTGTGATGTTGGTCTCACCCACCATCATTTTTATTCCCTGTCTCATATTAGTGAGGTGATCATGCATATGTGATGCCTTTGTTCCTGATTTGGAGGTGTAAACAAAATACTTCTTAATTTGCCTATTTGGAATATTAAGATCACTCTAATTACTAATATAAGGTGCTGTCCTGAATAGCATCTTAGTCTATCTGTGAGTTTATTTAAAAAACAAAACAAAAGGCAAGCAAGAGTCATAGATTGTCTCACCTGAGTTAGCACTTTTTTATTAACAAGTAATAGAAGCTACGTGGTTGTCATCATGGGTGGGATGAGGTTGACAGATGCCACTAGACACTGAGGACGTGACGTTTCTGAATGGCAGAGAACCTGAGAACACACAGAGGTGATTACATAAAGCAGGAGGTCACAAGACCAAGCTTCAGCCTCCCAGGGCCCCTCAAATCCCCACGGGCTCGAGTGGCTGCGGCTGACCCACCAGTGAGTTGGTTCCAATCTCAGGAACTCAAACCCAACATCAGGGAGAGTGTCTTCTCTGCATTTTCTGTTTGCCCAGTCGGGTTACGTGTCCTTCCCTGAATCAACCCTGGTGACTGGGGTGTAGAATATGCTGATTGGTTGGGTTGGGCTCCTGCCCACCCTGGGAGCCAGGAGCAGAGTCCACTCTAGCAGGCCTTTAAGAGCTGAAAGTCAGGCAAGGCTGCCTTCCCAAAGAAGATGTGGACTGTTGAGCCTGGGAGATGGAGGAATGGATGCCAGGCAGACAGGAGCAACAAACATGCACCAGTGGGAGGCACTTCACCAAGTTACCTAGGGTTAGTGTCAGACCCCTCAGGTTTAGGGCATGGTCTTCAATAAAACTGCCCTAGCTTCAGACTCCAGCTGTAAATTTGGGGGTCCCCAGGCCACCTGCACTTCTGACCAACTGGCTACAAATCCAAGGGTTTCCAGAGACCTCCCTCAGGTTTGATAATTTACTAGAACAACTCACAAAACTCAGAAAAGTGAAATACTTATGCTTATATTTTTATTATAAAGGATGCACATGAGGAGCAGCCAAATTAAGAGACATATAGGGCAAGGGGGAGGGTCCCAAATGCAGAGCTTCCTTGTCCTCTGCCTGTGGAGTCAGGGTGTGCATCACCTCCCAGTGCATCATGTGTTCAACTGGGAAGCTCCACTGAGCTTTGGTGTCCAAACTTTTTATTGGGGTTTTATGACACACATGATTGATTGATTCCTTGGCCACATGATTGAACTTGATCTCCAGCTTCCCTCCCCTCTGCTGAAGTGAGATCTCTTTCATCTTTTGATAGGTTTATTGTCCATCCGTGGTGAATTAGCCTGAAAATTTTTTATCATAGTAAACCTTTAGACAGATCTGTTATATTCTACAGTGAGGGTTATCACCTGGCTGAAAGTCCGAGCCCTTTAATCACATGTTTGGTCTTTCAGCATCCTCTCATCAGCATAAACTCAGGTGTGATTGAGGGGCTCATGAATGACTGATGCTCCAAGGACTTGGAGTCTCCTTTCCAGGAACCGGGGACAGAGGCCAAATTCTCTTTTATCCGACGCCCTCTCTCCGTCATGCTGTTACATCCTCTCTCTCTCTGAAGAATTGTTCCGGGTTTTTATAGCCTCCTCATTTAAAAAGGAGTGGAGCCTAACTAGCCCTTCTGGATGTTGATCCTAAACCTTCAGCAGACAAACTCTGGCTCTGGTTGGATCCTCTCGGCTCAGGGGTTCACCACGGTCTGGTCCTCTGAAGTTGGGGAGGGTTGGGGGCAGTGGAACAAGAACATGGCTTCACACCCCAACACCCCCGCCTGCTTCTTAACACATACACAGTTCTCCCGAAAGGGAGGAGTTGGGCGCTCACTGCTTTGTGATGATGAGCTGGCCGCGCAGAGCCACTGAGACCGTCTTCGAGAATGACGACTCTGGGATCTTCCGTATGCTGGTTCGTTACCCCACCTAGACCATTGCTGCAAGATGCAAATTCTGCTGCACTGGGTCCGGGGTGGGGCTCGGGGGTCTACAGATTTATGAGCTGGCAGGTGATGTGCATGCGGCTTGTCCAGAGACCACACTTTGAGTAAGAAGGCCCTGTAAGAATTCACTTATAGCATCATCTTCTAAATCTCAAAGACCCCGTCTCTCCCTTCCTAACCCCAATTTCTCACCTTCCCTTCCTCGACAGCTGGGATTCCGAGTCATGTCAGTTTGTCACAAAAATAAGTGTCCCTGCTGCAAAGGAATGGTCAGTTCAAAACGGAGCAAGGGAAAACCCATTTGTGTGTTTCATTGGGAAAAGTCATAGGAGACTACCATTTTACCTCCACAGATTTTCCCCACAGGTCACAGAGTCAAAGACAAAGAAAGTGAGCCGGAAAGGAAGCACTTCTTCCACGTCCTCTTCATCCTCCAGCTCTGTGGTGGACCCACTGAGCAGCGTCCTGGATGGGACCGACCCCCTCTCCATGTTTGCGGCCTCTGCTGACCCTGCAGCCCTGGCGGCTACCACGGTAATGCTCCTAGCTATGGTCAGTCCTGTGAGTGCAGGGTTGGGGATTTTCATTGAACAAGTAATACGCAGTGCACTCGGGTTGTAACAATTCAAATAATCCAGACTCAGTGACACTGCATAGCATGTAGATCCTGGAAACTGCTTCTTCTTCTTCTTTCGTTTTAAAGCATTTTAAAATTCTTTATTTTCATTTCACCCTTTTCATACCCTTTATTTTGGATTTATTTTTATGTAATCACATAACTAATTTACTAATTTTTCATGTAAAAAATCAAACATTACAGAGAAGTCCAGTTGACCAGTTCTCATTCTGTTCTCCACTCTGGAGGGCATCAGTGCTATCAGTGTAATGTATATTCTTCAACTTTTTCTTTGTATTTTCATAGATATTTATGACAACAATTTCTGAACATTTACGTACATACTCACATATAAGTAACAACAACAGCAGTAATAAGAGTATCAGCTAAATGCGTAGCAGGTATTTTCCAAGTGCATTCCAAGTGTAGTTCTCATACTGCCTAAGCTTCATTTAAAGAGGTACACACAGAGGAGCAGAGATGTTAAGTGACATGCAAGCTGGAATTCAAGCCTGGGCAGTCTGACTTCAGAATCCACCATCATTCTTTGCTGGCATTGCACACAGCTATTTACCTTTTTTTTTTTTTTTTTAACATGTATACTTTTTTTTTTTTAACTTGACAATATGTCTTGGAGAACTTTCTATATTAGTACTTACAGAACAACCTTCTTATTTTGAACAGCTGCATTGTATGGTAAGGAACAGGACATGAGTTTGGGTTTTTTTTTGGCTGCACTGCTCGGCTTGTGGGATCTTAGTTCCCCGACCAGGGATTGAACTCAGGTCCTCGGCAGTGAAAGCCCAGAGTCCTAACCACTGGACCGCCAGGGAATTCCCAGGGACATGATTTAAATTGCCATGATGGACACATAGACCGTGTGTGGTGTTTGTTGGTATAGGCAGTGGTGCATTTGTCCTTGAACATACATAGATCTTGGTGCCTACGTGCAAGTATTTCTGCAGGGTAACTTCCTAGGAGTTCATTACTGGGTTAAGGTAACATATACATAAAGTTTTTTTTTTTATGTGGACCATTTTCAAAGTCTTTATTGAATTTGTTACAGTATTGCTTCTGTTCTATGCTTTGGTGTTTTGGCCCTGAGGCGTGGGATCCTAGCTCCCCGACCAGGGATCAAACCCACACCCCCTGCATTGGATGGCAAAGTCTCTTATCACTGGACCGCCAGGGAAGTCCCCATATACATAAGGTTTTGATGGTTACTGCCAGATTGTTCTCCAGCAAGGGTTCACCAATTTACACTCCCATCAGCATAGCAGTATTTTGGAGTGCCTGTGCCCTGCATCCTTGCCAACCTGGCTACTATCAGTCATTTTATTTTATTTTATATTATTTTACTTTTATTTATTTATTTTTCTTGCGGTACGCGGGCCTCTCACTGTTGTGGCCTCTCCCGCTGTGGAGCACAGGCTCCGGATGCGCAGGCTCAGCGGCCATGGCTCACGGGCCCAGCCGCTCCGCGGCATGTGGGATCTTCCCAGACCGGGGCACGAACCCGTGTCCCCTGCATCGGCAGGCGGACTCTCAACCACTGCGCCACCAGGGAAGCCCTATCAGTCATTTTAAATCTTGCCATTCTGATTGTTGAAAAGTGATCTCTTTCAGTTTGCCTTTCCTTGATTCTTAATGAGTTTGAGCATCTTTTGATAGGTTTATTGTCCATCTGTGGTGAATTGGCCTGAAATTTTTTATCATAGTAAACCTTTAGATAGATCTGTTACATTCTACAGTGAGGGATAGTCTGCCTTCTCATACTTTTTTTTTAAGCTTTACTGAGGTATAATTGACAAATAAAATTGTAAGATATTTAAAGTGTGCAGTGTGATGCTTTGATACACATATACATTGTGAAAGGATTTCCTCCATTGAGTTAACGCATACATTACCTTACATGCTTACCCTTTTTTTGATGAGAACATTTAAGTTCTACTGTCTTAGCAGTTTCACTTATACAATACTATGTTATCATGTGTCATCACCATGACTGCGTATACTTTTTTAAAGGATTTAAAAATTGCTGCTGAAGAGATTGTCTTGCCTTTTCTTAGGACAACTCCAGAAAGAAACGTGACAGAGATGATAACTCCATTGTAGGATCAGATTTTGAGCCTTGGGCCAGCAAACGAGGAGAAATCCTTGCCCGGTATACTACCACGGAAAAGCTCTCTATTGTGAGTACCAGTATACTTTTCTCCCAGTGTCTACTTCAGATTTCGTAGGTTTTTTTTGTTATTACGATTCTGCACCCGATTCCAGTGTGTAGGTTCGCTCCCCCCACACCAAGCAGTTCTTTGACACCAGTGGGGTGTCCTATAAATCCACTCAATTCTGACATTGTCTACCTGGAGAGAGCACCAGATCCCACAGCTTAAGGGCTCAGTCCCCACATCAGATGCTAATCAAAAGTCCAGGTTGGGCTTCCCTGGTGGCACAGTGGTTGAGAGTCTGCCTGCCAATGCAGGGGACGTGGGTTCGTGCCCCGGTCCGGGAAGATCCCACATGCCGCGGAGCAGCTAGGCCCATGAGCCATGGCCACTGAGCCTGCGCGTCCGGAGCCTGTGCTTCGCAGCGGGAGAGGCCACAACAGTGAGAGGCCCGCGTACCACAAAAAAAAAAAAAAAAAAAAAGTCCAGGTTGTTACCTGGCTTCTGACCAACTAGCTATAAATCAGAGTTTCCCATGACCGCCTCTTTGGGTTCAATTAATTTGCTAGAGTGGCTCACAGAACTGACTAGACTACTGGTTTATTACAAAGGATATTAAAGGTTATAAACCAGTAACTAGATGAAGAGATACCTAGGGTGAGGTCCTGAACAAAGGAGCGTCTGTTTCCATGGAGTTTGGGGTCCAGCACGGCAGCATGTGGATGTGTTCTGATTCACCAACCCGGAAGGTCCCTGAACCCCTTCCTTTCGGGTTTTTATGGAGGCTTCGTTACATAGATATGATTGATTAAATCATTGGCCACTGGTGATTGATTCAACCTCCAGCCCCTCGCTCCTCCCCAGAAATCAGGGAGGTGGGACTGAAAGTTCCCACCCTCTAATCACGTGGTTGGTTCCCCTGGCAACCAGCCTCCATCCTTAGGTGCTTCCAGAAATCACAGGAGAGTGCTTCCTAAAAAGAACAGAAGCCTCCTGGATTGTTCTCTCACCTGGGAAATTCCAAGGGTTAGGAGCTTTGTGCCTGCAATTGGGACAAAGACTAAACATATTTCTTCTTATAAATCACAGTATCACAGTTATGTTGCCCCAACGCCGACGTTCTGTAAGTTTCAGTTATTATGTCAATGTTAGTTGGGAGAAAACGTGCTAATTCGTTCCTCAAAAAATGTGTTAAGAATCGGGGATCAGGCACAGTTCAGACAATGAACTGGAGCCGCAGCGTCGTGTCTCTGGGGGAGGAGAGAGTTACGAGGGGAAGAGAGTGCCACCCTGAAGAAGGTTAACTTCTTACTGTTGCTCAGGGAGTCCCACTGGTGGGTTTTCTGCCAGGGCTGGGAGTTCACTGCTTCTTTGGGTGGCACTCACTAGGTCAGGTTGTTGGCTAGTGCCCGGGGCTTACCTTGTACTCTGCAAGTTGCTCAGCCGGGGAAAGCAGGTTAATGCTTATGTCGTCAAGGTCTAGCTTGTGACTGAAGCCCTCCCTAAAGAAGAGAGATGTTCGTCTCTCTTCATACTGGAAAGAAGTCTAGAGGCAGATAGTCCAGGACTATGTGGCAGCTCCAAAGTCATCAGGGACCCAGCTCTTTCTGTCTTGCTGCTCTGTCATGTTCAGTGTGACCTCATGTCCAAGTTGTTAGAAGGCGGAAAGGGGAAAGTGGGATGCACCCTCTCTCATTCAAGAACACTTCCTTGGGACTTCCCTGGTGGTCCAGTGGTTAAGATTCCACGCTTCCACTGCAGGGGGGGGGGCTCGGGTTTGATCCCTGGTCGGGAAACTAAGATCCCACATGCTGAGTGGTGCGGCCAAAAAAAAGAACACTTCCTGGAGTCCCCTCAACATGTCCAGTTACATCTGTCTTGAAGGTAGTCATGGGCTGTACACAGTGCACCCATCAAAAATCGGGGCTGTGAGCAGGGAGGAAGGGGTGAACTCAGTAGCGACTAGGAAGGTTCTGCTCCCTTCTCCCAGAGTCTATACTTGTTAAGCAGAATTGCTGGACTATTTAATTCTTTTTCTTACTGTTTTCTGATTGCCCTGATTTAATATAAAGCCGTGATTCTCAGCCAGGAGTAATTTTACTCCCCAGGGGACATGTGGCAATGCCTGAAGACGTTTTTGGTTGTCACAACTGTGGGAGTGCTACTGGCATCTAGTGGGTGGAGGCCAGGGATGCTGCCAGACATCCTACAATGCACAGGACAGCCGCTTACAACAGAATTTTCCAGCCCATAACGTCAATATTGCCGAGGTTGTGAAACCCTGATTTAGAGTAAGCTAAATGCTTTCACATTGCCACCATTGTCTCAAAATTTTGCTTTTTTTTGGCTCATTTTGAGAGTCCTGAAATGAGTAGAAATTTGAATCTCTAGTAGTTTCTAGTGAGCTGTGTTTTCCTCCTTTGAATATTTCTGTTTTTCATTTAGATAAATAAGTGGCTTTGTTGGAAAACGATGGATCATATTGTCCTAGTGCTGCTTGAACAATAAGTAAAGTTTTTGTCACAGGGTCCAGTAAGTTTTAAAAAATATTAACATATATTTTTTGCCTCTGCAGAATCTTTTTATGGGATCTGAAAAAGGTGAGTTTTTGCTGTTGTTACTGTTTTGATGGGGAATTCTCCCATTACCTTTAATATAATTTTCCAAAGGAAAAAAACATCCAATCCTGATGTTTAATTCAATTGAAGCTATTATTTCCTAGATTATGTATAGACTTAGTAGAATCAAAATACATATTTAGATGACGAATGAAAAAAAAAAAGACCAAAGAGTTTACTAGGAGGAAAACAGAAACTCAGTGCTTGACTTTGGGATTACAGAGCTGTAGTCTCGCATCTATGTGCCTCCTCACTGGCTGGGAAATGGTTGAAATTCTCCTTTTTACAGATCCTTTCTTTTGCCTTAAGTCATTATCCCTTGTGAAAACACAGATGCACTGGTGAGGGGAGTCACACACTCAGTCTTATCAGCCACTGGTCCCTGAATACGGCAGTTCTCAATTTCTTGTGCCAGGACACAGTCTGGACCAAGGTGTCTCAAACTAGCTGTTCAGCAGAGTCACTTGAGGAATATACATATATGTGTGTGTATATATATATATTTCATAAAAATACAGACCACTGGGCCCCACTCCACTTATTGAATTAATCTTGAGGAAGGGGATGCAGGAATTCCATTTTTAAAGCTCCTGGGTGATTATGAAGCCACTGTCTTAGATGCTATATCACTGGGGTGCGGAGGGGCACAGCCGTGGTTTATGTGCAAAGCGCTGGTATGGCAGCTGCAACTCTCCTCGTTCTCTGCAGGTTGGGGCAGCACACTAGAAATCAAGAGAGTCGGAGCACCTTTGTTATGGGCATAACTTTGACCCCAAACCATAAAAAAGTAAATCACAGCATTGCATATCTACCAGTTTGGAGAGGTCAGAAAGTGACAATACCACTTGCTGGTGAGAATGTAGAGCAACAGGAACGCTCGTGCTGCTGGTGGGAGTGTAAAACGACACAGCCGCTGTGTAAAGCACTTTTGCATTATCTGTTCAAATTGAAGATGGGCCAACCCTTTGACCTAGCAGTTCCACTATTAGGATATACCCTAGATCAGAAATTGGCAAACTGTATCCTGGAGGCCAAATCTGGCCCACTGTTTGATCTTGTAAATAGTCTTATTGGAACACAGCCATGCCGGTTTGTTTACATATTGTCTATGGCTGCTTTTGTGCTATAATGGCAGTTGAGTAGTTGTGACAGAGACTGTATGACTCACAAAACCTAAAATACTTATATATGGCCTTTTATAGAATGCATTTTTTCAGCTCTGCCCAAATCCATGTTTCTTAAAGTGTGGTCCAGGGACCAGCAGCATTGACGTCACCGGGGGCTCATCAGAAATGCAGAGTCTCAGGCCCTGCCAGACCTAGTAAAAATCAGAATCTGCATGTTAACACATCCTTAAGTGCTTCCTGTAAAAGTTTGAGAAACTACCCTGAAGAAATGCATGCATATATGAACCAGGAGACATGCACAGAAATGTTTATAGCATATTGTTCACAGTAACCCCAAGCAGGATACAACCCAAGGATCCACTGACGGTAGAATAAGAAATAAACTGTGATGTAGTCACACAATGGAAAATGCTAAACAGTGGTGAAAATGTGTGAGCTTTATGCAATGACAGGGGTAAACTTCATGAACTAAAGTCAGTGGTGAATGAAAGAAGCAAGACAGTGTACAATCTGGGTGGTGGCTACAAAGGTTTTATGATTATCTGTTAAAATGTACATATATGCATGTTCTGTACTATATTTCAAAATGAAGGGAAAAGTAGAAGTAAGGTAAAAAAAAAATCAAATTATTTGGAAACTCCTTAATTTTAGTAGTTGTTAGTAATTGAATAATTGTACCATGCTCTCAGCTGATCCCAGACAAATCTGTGAGTTAACACCAGAGCTAAGAAAGCAGTGCCTTAAAAGAGTAAACTTTAGTTCCTGAGAGCGAGTTCGGTAGGCAGGAGCAAGGAAACCTCTGGTCTAGAACAGAAATACCCTTAAGATGGAGAAAGGGTTCTGAAACAGGAGGCTCTAGAGGGCAGCAGCCAGCTGGCCAGAGAGCCCTGTCCTGTGACCGGCCTGTGGCCTGGAGTCCTTTCCTTCTCTCCCCGCCAGTCCCTGCTGATGGGAAGAGTTGTGCTGATGGATGATGGAAGGAGGCTCACTAGCCCTGTTTGCTTGAAGAGACGGCTTTGAAGCCCTAGTGTTTCCACCTCTGGACAGACAGTGGGATTGTTGTTTTGTTAGTTGTTAATACCACAGTTCTGCACTGTGAATATGAGCCTGAGAGGGCCTTTTGTTTGTGGAAAACAATTAAATGACGGATTTTTGGCATCCTTCTCTGGACCGCCTTTCTTTAGGAATAAACAAATGATTCAGTGAAAAGTTTGTAAATATCAGGTGTCGCAGAACCTTTTTGAGGCTGGCCCACTGCACTCCCACGGGCAGCTCCTAAGCAGAAATGTTTCTGATGAAACTTTGGTTACGGAAGGAAGTTGCTTTCAAAATCTCAGGGAGTTTTCTGTAATGAAGTTGTTCCCCAGCCTCTTTATGCATGATGAAGTGTAGAGTGAAAGATGCCTTCCTTTGGGGGTATTGGTGACAGAGGAAAGCCACCTGTGTGACATGAATCCATTCTGTTTAGGCAAAGCTGGGACTGCCATATCCGCAATGTCGGAGAAGGTTCGGACCAGGCTGGAGGAGCTGGATGATTTTGAGGAGGTGAGCAAGTCAGTTGTTGAATCCAGGGAGGGGCGGGGCTTCCCATGTTTCTGCCAGGTGAGGTCAGTCTCGGTGGCTGCTCTCTGATTAATTCTCGAGCTGCGCATTGTGTTCAGTCCTCCTGAGGCACCAACTGATCGAGGGAAAGATGCCAGTGGCGCGGCTGGCCAAGCTCACAGGAGCCTTCCTTGGGCTGGTTTTCTGAAGGCGTTTTTCTCACTGTGATGCTTGAGCAAACCCCGGGTGTCTGGGGACAGGGTCTAACTGTGAAAGCCAACGGTAGCCATCTCCCGGGAAGCCGCCTCGCATAGTGTAAAACGGTCATGCCTGCTGCAGAGGCCATGCATGGTCGCTCAGCTGCTGAACTCTTTCAATTAGCCTGCACGTGCTTTTAAAGAACATGAATCTTGCCAACTCATAAAAATTAGTAAATTTAACGTATAAATCCAGATTTCTGACTTCTCTTAAATTCCACCTAACTGTGGGCTCACATTCTTGCATTTAACCTGGGTGTGTACTGTCCAGGTTGCATGGTCCTCCCTGGCCCAGTTCACTCATAAACATTACTAGCCTGGCCCCTGGAGGCGGTGAATTTGCATCCTCTGGAGTATCATTTAGAGAGGCAGCATACCATGGGGGTTAAGAGGGCAAACTCAGGAGCCAGACTGCCTGGGTTTGAATCCTGGCTCTACTGTTTGGTAATTCTGTAGTTTGGGACAAGGTGCTTAAGAGCTTGAGCTCTGTGCCTCAGTTTACTCATCTGTAAAGTGGGGGTGCTACCTAGTACCTGCCTCTTAGGGTGATTACAGGGGATTACATGAGTTCATGTATGTGAAGTGCTTAGACCAGCACCCAGCACATGGTACGTGCTTTGCAAGTGTTAGCTGCTGTCACCATCACCATTATGAGTCTAGAGGCCTTAGCTTGACCGCTTATTAATGGGGTGCCCTTGGCCGTTCATCTTCCTATACCCATTTCCTCATCTGTAAAATGGGGATAAAAAATATAGTTGTGTAGGCTGAATGGGAATGCTTTGAAATCCACAGAGGTCCATATAATGGCAGTTGCCATTGCTCTGTCCTGCATCTTGCCCCAGTTTCAGGGCCCTTCCAGCTCTAAGACCAGAGTTGTTAGGTGCTCAGCAGAGTCTAATCGTCCAATATTTTATTTTCCAATTCAGAAATGACATATTTTGAATTAGGGCGCCCGAGAGCCTCAGTCTGCATGTCATCAGCCAACCTTGGCTGGTAGGAAGGGAATTGCTAAGGGTTTTTATCAAAGCTCTTTTGTCTGTTGAGTATCTGAAAGTCACTTGAGCTGGCTTACATGGAAAATAAGGACTGTATTGAAGGATACTGGGGCACTACCCTGAACCCAAAGGCACAGTGGCCTGGAACCAGGAACTGAAAAACCACCCAGAACCCCAGCAGCTGTCCTCTGTGTCTCTTGCTTCTGTGTAGCCTCCAGACTCTTTCTAGTTCTCCTTTTTTTTTTTTTTTTTCTGCAGACTGGTTTCCTTGCTTCCCCCGCTCACAGGAGCACATGGCTGCCCCATGGCTTCCAGGTTAACATAGCATATTAGTCAGGATAAGACTAGGTTGTGCTGTGATAACAAATGAACCCCCGTATCTCAGTGGCTTAATATAACAAAGGTTTATTTCTTCCTCACATTACTCGTCCAGTGTAGGTGACAGACATACCACCATCTTATGGTGCCGCCATCTCAACATATGTCTCCAGGGTTGTCACAGCAGAGCTGAAGAAAGGGTCACTTTTCACTGCCTCAGCCCAAAGGGGACACATGCCACTCTATTTACCACCCATTTGCCCAAACTAGTCACGTGGTTCTTCCTACGGCAGAGGGGCAGGGAGGATCCTGTCTCACAGTTCAAGTGACCAGTTGGGATCAGTTCAGATTTCCTGAACTTCCTACTTGTATTCCTTTAATAAAGAGTTCTTCCAGCAATCCCACTCCTGGGCATATATCCAGAGAAAACTCTAACTCGAAAAGATACATTCACCCCAGTGTTCATAGCAGCACTATTTACAAAAGCCAAGGCATGGAAGCAACTGAAATGTCCAACAGATGAATGGATAATGACAATGTGGTGTATTTATACAATGGCATATTACTCAGCCATAAAAAAGAATGAAATAATGCCATTTGCAGCAACATGGATGGACCTAGAGTTTATCATACTAAGTGAAGTAAGTCAGAGAAAGACAAATATCATATGACATCACTTATATGTGGAATCCAAAATATGATCCAAATGAACTTATTTACAAAATAGAAACAGGCTCCAGACATAGAAAACAAACTTATGGTTACGAAAGGGGAAAGGGCAGGAGGATAAATTAGGAGTTTGGGGTTAACATATACACACTGCTATATATAAAATAGAAAAACAGCAAGGACCTACTGTGTAGCACCGGAAACTATACTCAATATCTTGTAATAAACTATAATGGAAAAGAATATGAAAAAGAATATATATATGTATAACTGAATTACTTTGTTATACATCAGAAACTAACACAACATTGTAAATTAACTATACTTCAATTAAAAAAAAAAAAGAGTTCTTTACTTTGGATTCCAGGCAACATTCATATGAAAAAGATTTGGTTCCTGGTCTCCTCATGTGGGTTAGCATGACCCTCACTCCTGTGAGCTGTGCAATCAGCGTCTTAGCAGTAGGCAAGGATTAGTGAGCATGTACTGTGTGCCGGGTGGTGCCAGGTCTTTACATATGTTATAATATTTCATCCATGTGATGACCTTGCCCTCTTCTGCCATGGGTTTTTGCTGGGTCTGCTCTCTGTCCTGAATGCTGTCTCCCTGGTCTAGTTAACAACCCTCCATTGCCTAGTTAACGCCTGTACACCACTGAGAGTTTGTCTCAAGCATCACTTCCTCCAGGAAGCCATTCTTGACCACCATTCTAGAGTCCATTCTGAGATGAACCTTTCCCCCAACATTTGAATATCCCTGAAATTGGACTCTGTCTCTCAATTGGTGCATGTCCGTGATCGGCACTTCTTCTTCCTTAGTGGTACATAAAACAGTTGTGCTTCTTAAAACGGGCACCTCAGATTCAGAGAACTATGATATGTGTCTTTGTAGAATTGTTTCCCCGAGCATTTGTCTCAGTTTGTATTAATGTCCATCTTGTCCTCTGTACTTTAAACTCCATTAGTGCTGAAACAATGTCTTTTTGCTCACCTTTGTATCTGGGGCATCTGGTATACCATACTTGCCTGGCACACAATACCCCCCAATAACTATTTGTTGAATAAGGTAAGTCCTGTTATCACTGTTCACAGAAGAGACTCAGGGAGGAAAGCAGCTCACCTAGAATCATACGGTTAGAATGTGGCTCAGCTGGGAATGGGCTCAGGTCTGATTTGTGTTCAAGGCCAGTTTTTCAATCACTGCCCTCTAGCCGTCTTTGAAGAAAACTCAGAACCTCTTTGATTACAAGACAGAACTATCAATCCTGGTCAGGATATGAGGAAAACTTAGAGACCAAAACTCAGCTAATACTCAGTATTGTTCATGGGGGCAAGGGGGGAGTCCAACAATGTTTTTTCTTCTGTGCCTGTATCTTTCTACTTTCTGCCCACAGGGATCCCAAAAGGAGCTGTTGAATTTGACTCAACAGGATTATGTGAACCGCATAGAAGAGCTCAACCAGTCGCTGAAGGACGCCTGGGCCTCGGACCAGAAAGTGAAGGCTCTAAAAATAGTCATCCAGGTCAGGTCGAGTGATTTTTTTTTTTTTTTTTCCCCAGAATTTCCTTTGTAAAACTCCTTTGTGGATAATTAAGGTTTTCAGAGGCCTGCCTTCAGGGTCTTACCCTAATTTTTTCATCCGTTCTATTTTCACGTACTTCCTGTGAAAGGCCATAATTATGAATCAGTGTTTTTATGAGATGGCTAATCCTAGGGCCACCATGTGCAGCTGCATAGGTTGTGCACTGTGCAGTTCCAGGAAATTCACCCTAGATTACAGAATTACTGATGTCCCCCCAGGGTTGTGCAGTTCATTGGCCCTGTTACATCACCTGACACATTTATGATTTGTGTAGACTAAAGATTGATCTACTGTCTTTTGGGTTTCCTTGACCAGATTTTCTTTGTATCTTTGGAACTAATGGTTGTGTGTCCCTGATATATGCATTTTGGGGTCATGTTCTGCATAATGATGTGACAAAGAAAATGTATATACAGTGTTAAGAGAGGTATGTTTGTTGAATCCTCTTTGTTGATGAATTTGTTAATCCATGACAGCTCTTGGATTACAAGAGCAAGTTCCACAGGGAAAACAGCTTATTCTGTTTCTTGACTCTTAAGATCACCCCGTCTTGTCAAAACACGCTCAGAAGTACATGGTAAAAGGAATAATGTAAGCATTATGCTTTTCAGAGCAGAGTTAATAGAGAATTTCTGAACAGCCATTTTAGTTCAGAAGGACAAGATTTCATTCTTGTTTATTGTCATGGGAATGTGACATTTGTTTTCTTACTCTGGGAGTCTTTACACTGGGTACTTGAAGTCTTTTAAGATGACACTTTGTATGGCAGGTGCTGTTTTTTTGGTGTTCACGACAGAGGCAAACCCAAGCCCTTTTCCCTTCCATCACTGTTGTTAGTTGACAAAGCAAATACTCTGAAGAAGGTTTCTCTCATCCTGCAGGCATGTGATGGAGGCTGCTTGCTGAGTGGCTCAAGTGAGAGAATATCTAAACTAACAAGAGCTTCTTCAAAATATTTTTGTTGGCAACATCTCTCCATAGAGTATTGTGGTATAGAACTGTGACTTCTAAGAGTTTGACATCTGGAGGAGATTTGATTCATGTCTTCCCAAAGAAAATAATCATGAAACTGTTTAATTAACTCCACATCTAGCTAATAGTAACTGTTTGACTTGCAATACTTTAAAGACTGCCCTCTTTATCCAAAAAAGCTAGTCAAGGTACAGAATATGGAGAAGTGAGCAGTTTCCCTTATTTGCTCTGCAGTAAGGTTTCACTTTGTTTTTTCAGCTTTATTGAGGATATTTTACATGTCCTAAAATCCACCATTGTAAATGTACAATTCAGTGAAGTTTTTAGTAAGTTTACAGAGTTGCCCAGCGATTACACAATCCAGTTTTAGAACATTTTCATAGCCACTGCCCACCTCCCGCCCTCGCCCCACCCCCTGCCCAAATTTCCTCAAGCCCGTTAGCACTCAAACCCTGCTGCCACTTTCAGCCTTAGAAAAACCACCGATCTGCTTTCTGACTCTATGAATTTGCCTTTCCTGACGTCTCATGTCCGTGGGGTCACTCATTATGTACTCTTTCACATCTGGCTTCTTTCGCTTACCGTGTTTTTGAGGTTCATCCATGTTGTAATATCAGTACTCTGTACCATTTTTCTGCTGTATAGTATACCACTGCATGCATAACCACATTTTACTTATCCATTAACAAGCTGATAGACGTTTAAGTTGTTTCCACTCTGGCCATTATGAGTGATGCCGCTGTTCACAATTGCAAACAAGTCTTTGTATGGACGTATATTTTCATTTTTCTTGGATAGATTCCTAGAAGTGGAATTGCTAAGTCATATGGTAAGTTTATGTTTAACTTTTTGAGGAACGGCCAAATTGTTTTCCAAAATGGCTGCACCATTTACATTCCCACCAGCAAGGTATGAGGGTTCCAGTTCCTCTATATCTTTTCAATCACTCATTTCGTTATTGCCCATCTTTTTGATTATAGCCATCTGAGTGGGTGTGAAGTGGTACCTCATCGTGGTTTTTTTTTTTTTTTTTGCGGTATGCGGGCCTCTCACTGTCGTGGCCTCTCCCGTTGTGGAGCACAGGCTCCGGACGCACAGGCTCAGCGGCCATGGCTCACAGGCCCAGCCGCTCCGCGGCATGTGGGATCTTCCCGAATTGGGGCACAAACCCGTGTCCCCTGCATCGGCAGGCGGACTTTGAACCACTGCGCCACCAGGGAAGCCCTCATCGTGGTTTTAATTTGCATATCCCTACTGACTAATGATGTTGAGCACCTTTTCATATGTTTATTGGCCATTTTTATATCTTCTTTAGTGAACTGTCTATTCAAGACTTGCCCATTTAAAAAATCAGGTTGTTTGTCTTCTTGTTGAGTTGTAGTAATTCTTTATCCTTGATACGAGTTCTTTATCAAATACATGATCTACTTGTATTTTCTCCTAGTCTGTGGCTTATCTTTTCATTTTCGTAATGGTATCTTTTGAAGTGTAGGAGTTTTTAATTTTAATGAAGTCCAGTTTATCAGTTTTCTCCTTTTTGGCTCATGCTTTTGGAGTTGTATGTAGGAACTCTTTGCATAACCCAGGGTTGTGAGAATTTCTTCCTGTGTTTTATTCTAGAAGCTTTATAGTTTTAGCTCTTACATCTAGGTTATATGGTCCATTTTGAATTATTTTTTTGTGTGTATGGTGTGTCTAAGTTTATTTTTGTCCATATGGATATCCAGTTGTCTCAGCAGCATTTGCTGAAAATACTTATCTTGGCACCTTTGTCAAAAGTCAGTTGACCATAAAAGTAAGGGTTTATTTCTGAACTCTCAATTCTATTCCATAGATCTATAGGTATGTCCTTATGCCAGTACCACACTTGATTACTATAGCTTTATGGTAAATTTTGAAACTAGGTATAGTATGTCTTTTGACTTTGTTCTTCTTTTTCAGAATTGTTTTGGCTCTTCTGGGTCCTTTGCATTTCCATATGAATTTTAGGATCAGCTTGTCAATTTCTACCAAAAAAAAAAAAAAAAACCCTTTGGGATTTTGATAGGGATTGTACTGACCCTACAGATCGGTTGGAGAGATTTGCCATCTGAAGCAGAGTTAATCTACTGATGCGTAAATTATGTATCATTCATCCTGTTGATAGGCATTTTGTTCTTTTCTTTTTCCTTCTTTCATTATTATGAACGATGTTGCTGCGAACGCTGGTCACGTCTGCTGGTGACCATATAAAGTGTTTCTCTAGATGAAGGCCCATACCTAAAAGTGGAATTGCTCGGTGTAGGATGTGTGCCTTGTCTGCTTTCCCAGACAATGCCAAGTTATTTTCCGCAGTAGTTGTGCCAGCCTGCACTGTAGTAGCAGTGGGGGTGTGAGAGTCTGTGCTGTTCAGTGGCCTACCAACATTTGGAATGAGCAGACTTTCAATTTTAATTTCTCCAATTTAGGAGGTAATAACATCATATTTTATTGTGGTTTTAATTTGCAATTCCCCGATTATAATAAGATTGAGCATCTTTTCATATGTTTATTGGCCATTGGGGTTTCCTTTTCTATAAAATGCCTTTTGTTGATTCCTTTTGCTCATTTTTCCATTATGTTATTTGTACCTTTCTTACTGATTTTTAGGATTTAAAAAATATATATTGTGGGCAGTAATTGTCCTCTGATTAATTAGTCTGCTTCCCTCCTTTCCTGCCTTCCTTCTAGCCATCCGTCTAGTCATACTTTCTTATACTGAACCATAGATTATCTTTTAATTTATCCATTTGCTTTGGTTCACATTTTTGGTTTTTAATTCCAACTTAATTTTAGGAACTGCTAGTTTCCTTCTAGAATCTTGCTAATTGGAAACAAATGAAAAGCATTCTTTTAGTATTTTTTCCGCAGTGTTAATAAATTCGATAGCAAGTATTTTAGGCAGAGTAATTCATCAGTTAGTTGCTCAGGAAATGTTTATAACAATGGTTCTCAACCTTGGCTGCACATTAGAATCACTTGGGAGCTTTAAGAAATCCTGATGTCCAAGCTGCACCCCAGACCAGCTTAATCAGAATCTCTGAGAGTGGGATCCAGGCACTGTTATTTTACAAAGCTTCCCAGATGATTCCGAAGCTGAGAACCCTTGGTTTGTAGAATGCTCATTTCATTCAGAATGTGGTACAGATTGCGGATCTCAGGAACCCAGTGTGTCCTGGGCTTGTTTCAGTGCAGCAGTCACCTGGGGCCCTTGTTGAAAATACTGATTTTGGAGCAGGGAATCTGTTTTTTTTAACACATACCCTGGGGGTGCCTGATTTTTATTGGTTTAGGAAACTGCACCAAAGCTTTACAAAAACTGTGTAATCTTCAAAATAGTGATTTAAAAGGTAACTTCAATTTATGACATTATTATGATTTTAACTTTGGATTAAAAAATTTTTTCTGCTTCCTATTGTCTTTATAAAATACATGTTCTGTGACACCAGCTTGGGAGACAAATCAATGCACAGGTGTTGGGAAACGCCAGCTGTGTTTAATTTGAAATCTTCTGTTTGAATTCTCTCCCTCTCACCTCACCAGTGGGCAGTAACCCATCTCTGAGGGGCTCTGGGTAGGAACTCAGGAGATGTCACATCCCTAGGAACCAAGAGCTGTGTATTGTAAACAGTCTCTAGGATTCAGAACTGTTTGTTTTTTCCAAGCCCTGAAATCTCATGGGGTAATTAATTGTTTAAGTTGGAGCTCTCATAAAGGGCATGTGAAAAACACAAAGCAAGGTGTCAGGAAATGGAGTTCTGTGTACATCCAAATGCCACATTTGGTGTCATTGCCATTGTTTTAACAGCTTACATTCCCCTCACCTCCAATCCCCAAATAACATTTGGGCCATGAGAGGATGTTTTACAAATTAGACACATTGTTTACTTTTAGTTACATAATGCTAAGGAGAAACTTGATGAATGTAATAATTCAGATATTGTGTAACAAAGCCAAACTGAAAACACATGTCAGCCTACATCTTGATATGATGAACTTTCTAGCCATTCTGTGCACATCGGAAGCGCATACATACGAAAGTACCCTTTCTAAATGTCCAAATAGTTTTTTTCTTTTAACGTGACATTTTTCCTGTCTGATAAAATATGGCAAGGTTATCTAGTTCCTTATCCAGACTTCTGAATTTGCAAGGATTTCAGGGCATTACTTCTAGTTCTTCGAAGTAGAGATAGATTTTTGTTTCTGATTATACAAGATGACTTCATCTGGGGTGTTCGGGGCCACGTTGTGTGGCTGCCATCTTCCGTTATGAGTCCTGAACACGTCGATGGCCCTCTGGCGTGAGTGATGGCAGAGGAATTGAGGAATTCCCGGCAAAGCCAAAATGTTCTGGCTTGCAGAGCACAGTTCCAGAGAAACATGTAACTCTTTGAAGCTTGTCACGTTTCCTTTTAGAAGGAAATTTAAGAGTAAGTATAAATAATAGGTGCTAGTTTAAGAAACCCTAGAGATTTGCCTATGGGGTCATTTCATAGAAAAGAACATTTAAGAATCAAGACCATTCTGAAATAAACCAGCGGAGGTAATGCTGAAAAGATGGAGTCACCTGCAGGGACGCTGGTTGACTTCTCTGGTGACCCAGTGCTGACCCTAGTTCAGACCCTCTGGATAAGATTCCTGAGTCGTGGCTTTCCTGAGGGAGGTGATGGTGCCTTTCATTAAGAGGCTGTCTTGTGAGCATAGTTGACTCCCTTTGTCAAAAGCACGGTGGTTTTACTTGTCATTATACCTTCAATGACTAGCACCAGGCCTGGCACATGGTATACACTTGCACTTGTTTGTGGAGATCCTTAATTTTCCAGGCCTGGAGTGTTCCAACCCAGTCAGACATGACAGTGACTTTTCTTTTCTCTTCTCTTTTTCTAGTGTTCAAAGCTTCTTTCGGACACAAGTGTTATTCAGTTCTACCCAAGCAAATTTGTCCTTATCACGGACATACTTGATACATTTGGTAAGTACTAGTTTTATTCATCTCAAATCTAAGAAGTGCGTTTGTTTTGCCGGAAGTTGGATGGTAGAGTTGCTTTAAATTGGGTTCTGCTGTGGTTTAAATTACTAGGCAAGTCACGAGGGAGACCCAAACTCCCACCCCTACCCTTGCTCCCCTGCTCTAATGAGGGGAGCAAAGGTGCGGGTGCTGTTTTTGCAAGAATTTTAAATTGTGTGTTTCTAACCTTCTGATAGGCTAGCGAGGCGAGTGAGTCAAGCAAGGCAGGCTGGGGAGCACATGTCTTATACAGACCAGCCTCGGTCTGTCGCCGGCCGGCTCATGGCATCTGGAACTCACTTTGTTCAGAACTGAACCTGGCATCTCCTCCCAGCCCTTCCCCACCCGCACTGGGTTTCTGTGTCAGGGGATGGCGGCACCATGTACCCCCGTGCCCACGCTGGAAATCTGAGTCTTCTCCCCTGTGCCCCATGTCCAGCCCGTCACCAGGTTCTTCAATTCACCTTCCTCAATCTCTCCCCCGTATGTCTGTTTTTCTGTCTTCTCTGTTAAAACCTTAGTCCAAGCCCCTGTTCTCTGCCCCATGGATGATGGCTGCAGCTCCTATGAGGTCTTCCTGCATCACTGTGGCTGCCCCTCGTCCCACACTCCACCCCTCAAGCCGAATGATCTTCGGGAGTGCAGCAGAGAGGTTTAGACTGAAGAGATTAATAACCAGGAGCCCCTTGGAGAAACAGGAGGTCTCCATGCTGCTTGGTGATGGTCAGTGGCCAGAACATCATGCCATTAGCAGTTTGCCCAAACCGTGCAGCCTGTACATGATGTTCAGCAGAGAGGTGCCCTGCAAGAACTAGGAGACAGTCATTGTCTGAGAACTGAACACGTAGGGGGTCGGAACAGACCTTTGCTGTCTTGCCGAGGAAGGACCGATGGGCTCCCAACCTGGCAAGTCTTGTCTGTGACCCATTGAAAGGTCAAATGTGTCAGAAAATGAAATGTCATTCAGAGAGACCCATTTATTTCTGTGCAGGAGACCGGGGACCTGAGTGTATTAGCTAGAATAAGTGATAGAAAACCTAACTCATTCATTTCCTCGTGGAAAAGGGGGGAGTATTTATTGGCTTATGTTGAAAAGGCCGGGGTAGTTTCTGGCTTCAGGTATAGCTGGATTCAGGAACTCAAACAGTATCTTCAGGACATTGGCTTTTTCTAGTACTTTTTCTTGGGTTGGCTTCATTCTTAAGCTCCACAAGGTGTTCTCAACTTTTATCAGTTTTGCTGCTACTAGTCCCAGGACAAGGAAGGAACTTTTATCCTCGCTTTCCAACAGAAGTCCCGGAATTCCATCTCATTGGCCTGGCTTGGATCACACGTCAGTCCCTGAGCCAGTTATGGGATCTGGGGATGAAATGTGCAGGTTATCCAGAGCTGGTTGCCCCAAAGGAGAAAGGGTGATGCTGTTGCCAGAGGAAAGGGGAATGGGAGCCAACTGGGTTAAAGGAAGAGATGTCCTGGCCAAACGACGGGACCTTTGGGTTCAGATGATCCGGGAAGGTGGCATCGGGCACTCTGCTGGGTGCTGAGGTTGTGTCAGCAAATAAGAAACAAAAATCCCTGCCTTCGTGGGCTGTGCCAGAAAGAGAGGATTCGCAGAACAAATAAGTAAACCTGATTGTGTGTTAGACAAGGATTGGTGCTATGGATGAAGAAAACCCAAACCAGAGCAGGGTGAAGTGGGCAGTGCTTTTATTTAAATGGGGTGGTCGGGGGAGGCCTTGCTGGGAAGTCGGTGTGTGGGCAAGTACTTGAAGGAGGTGAGAGATGAGCCGTATGCTGGCAACGTGGGGCCGGCTTATGACCAAGGAACAGCCAGTGCAAACACCCTGGGGTGGAAGCAGGCCTGGCAGGTCTGGAGAACTGAGAGGCCAGCGTGGCTGGAGGGGGGCGGGTGGGGTGGGGATGCAGCCAGAGAGCCTGGTGGGCCATGTAGGCCATTGGAAGGACTTGGGCTTTGAGCCCGAGGGCATGAGGAGCCGCCCAGGGTGTTGAGCACAGGAGGCGCAAGTTCCAGTTTGGGTTTTAATGGGCTCCCTCTGGCTGCTGTGTTGAGACTAGACGGTAGGGCGAGGGTGGAACGGGGGGCCCGGTTGGGAGGCCGGTGCAGCACTCCAGGTGAAAAATGAGGGTGGCATGGCCCCGGGGCGGCGGTGGGGATGGGGGAAGGTGATCCAGGACAGATGGGTGCATTAGGCTCTCAGAACAGATATCCATCGCATACCCCTTGGGCCTTGACCTGTCCTCATACCCAGCTTGCCTTCCGGGAGCGAGGATGTTAGTCAGCGAGAGAGGCCAGTGGCTATGTCTGGTTCCCCTGACAGTTCTGTATCGCATGGTGAGTTGACACATTGGCCTTCTGGTTTCCCTCGCCAGCCTCCTGCAAGTTTCTTTTGCATGAGTCAGCATCCCCGGGTGAGACTAGCTCTGAGATCATTCCTTGAGCCTGCAAGCCTGGCCAGATCCAGACGTTAACCTTGTGAGAATATGGGGCGACCGTTCTGTCAGCCTCTGTGGTGGCGGCCCAGTCCCATGCCTCGGCCGGCCAGGATGCGGTGTAGATGCCCGCCGTCCTTGCTGTGTCCCAGAAATTAGCTGGGCCGGGATTGGAGAATAACGGTGATAAATCCTCAACAAATCAGGGTTTTCCTTGGGCCTGACTCTCTGTTCTAGGTGCTTTGGTGATCTTAAGTCATGCCGTCCTCATAACAGCTCTATGAGGTAGGGTCTGTAATTATCCCCACTTCACAGATGAGGAGCCTGAGGCACAGGGAAGTAAAGCAGCTTGTCCAAGTCCCCAGGCTAGTGAGGGGCAGAGCTGGGACCCAAATTGAGTTCTCTCTGCAGTCAGAGCACCTGCTTTATTTCTCTTGTACTTGGCTTACGGGGGAAATTCTCTCTACAAAACTACAAATGCGTGTACCTTTGACCCAGCAACTTTGCCTCTGGGAATTCATCCAACAACCCAAGTGACCGTCCATAGGAGACCAGTTGAACAAACTATGGCACGTCTGTGTGCAGCAGGACGAGGAGGCCTCTGAGAGTGAGGGCGTGCTGTGTTCCAATGTGGAAAGATCCCCAGGGTACATTATCAGGTGAAAAACTCAAGATGCAGAACTGCTATGGGGTATGTTCCGTTTTGTTTAAGAAAGGAGGAAAAATTAGAGCGCTTGGTTGTTTTCACTTGCGTATGCCTAAAGAAACATTAGAAGGATCCCCAAGGAGCTAATAAAGGCGGAGACCCTCAGAGGGTGGCTTGAGCAGTGAGCTGGACGGGACGGGACGGGCTGAGAGAGAACCTTCATTGAGTACCTCCTGCAGCCTTTTGAATTTTGAATGGTGGGCATGTTTTACCTCTTCAAAGCGTTCCCAGAGGTGCCCTTGTCCAGATCTGTTGCGAATAGCTTTCCTCAGGAGCGCGAGGCAGCCTGCGCATGTGCAGGTGCTCGAGGACACTTTGTTATGCTTTGGGGCTAATGAGCAGCTTTCACCTTTTAAAAAGGGGGCGGAACTGGCCTTGCTTGGGTGGCAGCTCCGAGTGCTGAGGTCCATTGTGCATGTGTTGCTGGTGGTCAGTGGTTGTGAACGAGGCTGACCGAGGGTGGGAGCGTCTTGCTGGGCAAGGATGCGGGACATGGCCCCAGGCGTTTGCAACTGCAGCGCTTTAGCTGGGATTTCCCTGGAGGCAGTGAGCACAGAGCTGGGCTCTGGCGTCTCTCTGCCTGCATTCGTTGCCTCTCCTCCTACAGGGTTGTGTGAACTTGAGCCTTGGTTTCTTCACTTGTGAAATGGGCATAATAGGCCTTGCCTCTGGGGATTTCTGGAGAGAATTAAATGAGAGAATGTGTAGGAAGCACGTGATGTCTTTCCTCTTCTAGGAGCTGGCAGGGTCAGTGTAAACAGCTTAGAGCCGTGGCTGGCACAAAGTAAGGTGCTCAGAAAGTGTTAACTGTTGTCACTGTTGTTAACGATCTATATTAGTGTCCTTGATTTATAAGAAAGTGAATCAAGAAAGAAAATCTAGGGTCAGGTATTATTTCTCAAAATAGTTGTCCACTAACTTAACAAAGGAAAACAAATATTCACCAAACTCTTTTGGCCAAAAATGGTTTTGTGGTTAAAGGCCTTAGGAGATGAAGGTGAAATATAAAAGTTGTGCTTTCGTTTTTAAAAGAAAGCTAGTTTTGGAGAGATGGCAAGCTTTTTGTGGAGGAAGTAAAGGCGTTGGGTTCTCTTAAGCCCGGTCCACGCACTCTAGGAGGTATGAGAAGTTACATGGTTGCCCAGCGTGGCTTGCTGTGCTGTGTGATGGCCGAGGTAAACTGCATGTAGTTCCAATGCGGGGGGTTCTGTGCTCATCTCAGAGGAGGCCTCTCTTGGCATCAGGTGTGGCTGCCTTGGGGAGCCCGTGACTGCAGGTTACTTCCTGCCAGGAGGACAAAGGCAGGTGGCTTTCAGAACTGGAGCTTGGTCCCTGAGGCTTCCTGGGAACTTCTAAACTGAATCCACGGTTTGGGGCAGTGATTCTCATCCTCGGCTGCATACCTGGGGAGCTTTAAAAACACTTCTTTCTGATGGTCACGCTGTGCCCCAGATCATTTACATTAGCATCTCTGAGAACAGACGCAGGCATCAGCGTATTTTCAAGTGCCCCAGGTGCTCTGAGTGTTCAGCCAAGGTTGAGAACCCCTGGGTTAGAGGGAGGAGGGAGGCTTTTGGCAGTTGTTAGAGATTCCCACACCTAAGGCAAGTTTCAGCTCAGAGACCCACAGTGCCTGCCTGAATCAATGGTTCTCACACTTGAGTGTGTATAAGAATTTCCCATTAAGGTTATTCAAAATTCATATTCCTAGTCTTCACCCCCCGGAATATTCTTTTTCACTGGCTCTGAGGTGGGCCCCAGGAATGGACATTTTTAACAAGTGTCTTTCGGTGATGGTAATGTAAGTAGTCCACACTGGGAGAGGCATCTAGGGCTCTTCTCAGCTTGGCTGGCTTCCTGCATGTTAACCTAGCATTCTGTCATTTCTTGATGATGTCATTTGATCTCATGTTCTTTGACCAGAAATGATCCTATAACTCTCCTGTCTTTTTCCACGTATGGACAAGGGGTGTGGTTCTTTGTAGCCCTGAATGGTGGGGTTGTGCGGGGGAAAATGGGCATGGGAAAATACTTTCAACATCAAGGGTGATTTGGGAAGGTCCAGAAAATGAATAGAACTGTAACTTTTATCCTTTGAATATTGATAGCATTTTCCAAAATAACATTTGTACAGAATACATAAAACTTTTTGTGCTAGGCTGACCTGTAGACCAAGTCCAGACTGCACACTTGTATTTGTAAGTAAAGTTTTATTGGAAACAGCCACATCCATTTGTTTACCTATTGTCTATGGCTGCTTTTGAGCTACAGTAGCAGAGTTGAGTAGTTGCAATGGTGATCTCTGACCCACACAACCTAAAATACGTTCATCTATCCATCCAACAAAGATGAAGCACCCACTGTATGTCAGGCACTGATCTAGGTACTGGGTATATGTCAGTGAACAAAACAGGTAGAACTCTCTGCCCTTGTAGAACTTGTATACCTAGATGAATCTCAAATTCCAGCGCTTCTAGGTACCAGGCAGATTACGTAAGTGCGTGAAGCTGGCTGTTGATGAGAGACAGTAGGGAGCAGTGGAGACTGTGGCAAACTGGGTAGTTTTCAGGGGGCAGCTACTAATCTATTCAAGCTCATTTTTATCCTAGAGGGATGTGGGTCATTTTTGGCACATAGTTTGTGAAGGAGCAGGCAATCTGGGGGGTTTTTCTTCCAGTTTAATTGAGATAGAATTGATATACAACACTGTATAAGTTTAAGAAGTACAGCATAATGACTTGACTTACATACAGCATGAACTGATTACCACAGTAAGTTCAGTGAAAATCCATTCTCTCATATAGATACAAAATTAAAGAAATGGAAAAACATTTTTTTTATTATGATGAGAACTCTTAGGGTTTACTCTCTTAACTTTCATATATAGCATACAGCAGTGTTAATTATATGTATCATGTTGTACATTACATCCCCAGCACTTATTTATCTTATAACGGGAAGTTAGTACCTTTTGACTGCCTTCATCCAATTCCCCCTCCCCCAACCTTTGATAACCACAAATCTGATCTCTTTTGCTATGAGTTTGTTTGTTTCTTTTTGAAGTATAATTGACCTTTGTTAGTTCCTGTTACACAACACAGTGATTTGATATTTCTGTACATTTCAAAATGATCACCATGATAAGTCTAGTTACTATTTGTCATTTTACAAAGATCATACATAGTTATTGACTATATTCCCCGCACCATATATTTCATACCCATGACTCATTTATCTCTCTCACCTATTTCTCACCTTCCCCTCGCCACTGGCAACCACCTGTTTGTTCTCTGTATCTATGACTCTCTGTTTTGTTATATTCTTTTTTGTTTGTTTTTTAGTTTCCACATACAAGTGAAATCATACAGTATTTGTCTTTTTCTGTCTGACTTATTTTGCTTAGCATAAGTGAAGGATCACTTTTCTGCCTAGAGCAGAAAGTCCCCTCTTTTAATTAAAAATCTAAAATTAAAAAAGAATCATGGCTAAAAATTTGCCCCACTAGGTGGCAGCATACTATCACAAGTAGAAGCTCATATGGGAGACGCCACCGTCTCTGTCCCTAATTAACAAACATTAATTTATTGTTTGCTTCTGGAGGGCACAATGCTGACACCATATGTCCTTTTCTCCCCAGGAAAGCTGGTATACGAGCGCATCTTTTCCATGTGTATGGATAACCACAGCATCTTACCAGGTAATGTCTTAGCTTTTCCATGGGTTTCATGCTGCCCTCAAGTCAGGATTAGAAGGTTTATATCAAGTCAGGATTTGTTGAGACCTGAAATAAAGGTTTTTTTGTTTGTTTGTTTTGGTGTGTTAAAAGTTAAAGAAACGCCTTTACGGATTTCTGATCAACTCAGTCTTCAAAAAACATTAGATTTTCCAACAGCCCAGCTAGGGATTTGGGCAAGTAATTTGAATCTGCAAGAATGAAGAGGTATTACAATTAGATTCAACTGAACTTTTATACCAACTTCAAGTTCTCTGCTGCTGGACATTTAAATATTTTTCCTATATGTTTTTCCTAAGAAGCAAATTACTTTATAAAATCAACTTTATATTAAGGAACAATGTCAAATAAATCAGTAATAACAGATGCTTTGAATCTACATTCTATGCCCAAGTGATGTTTGCATTAAATTTATTGCCACTCAGTTTTAAACTCTCAGGAGGTTATAATGGGACAGCTAGATCACAAATTTCTTTTGTCACATAAATGATGATGATGGGGCCAGCAGCATGGAACGCCCAGCAACAGCATCCTTTCCCTCTTATTCCTCCTTTCAAGTTCCTAGCGCTGCTGAGAGGAAGCGCGCTTATCTGTACAAGTTAGAACAAGCTCACCCCACCTTCATCCCACCTCCTTCTGCTTCTAGCAGCGGCACTTCCCTGGAGGATGAAGAGATGGCATGTGACAGTACCCGTAATTTGATCTCTTTTCTTTTTGTCTGTTTATCTGTCTTGCCTTTCTGTCTCTTTCTTTCCCCCTTCCTTCCTTCCTTCCTTTCTCTTTCTCTCTTTTGCTCTCTTTCACTGTGTCTCTTTTTTCTCTCCTTTTCTCTCTTTCTTTCCTTTTTTTCCTTTCTTACCTTCCTTCCTTCCTTCCATCTATCTATAGTGTTAAAAACTATTTAATATGTACATTTCTCAGAGAGAAAGACAGAACTCTACAGACCTTTAGGGTTAGAAAGGCTCTTAGGAATCACCGTGTCTCATTGTAGGTGGGCAAACCCAGTGGGGAAGAGTCAGGGACTTGCCCACAGGCCTGCCACCGGCTAGCGAGAGCCTGGTTCTTAGCGCTGGGCCTGCACCATCCAATATGGTGGCCACTGGTCACGTGGGGCTCTTGAACACTAGAGATGTGGCCAGTCCAAACTGAGATGTGCTGTGAGTATAAAAAAAAAAGTACCCTGGATTTCAGAGACTTTTTTTTTTCTTTTGGCTACACTGAGTGGCATGCGGGATCTTAGTTCCCCGACCAGGGATCAAACCCATGGTCCCTACAGTGGAAGTGCAGAGTCTTAACCACTGGACCACCACGGAAGTTCCTCAGAGACTTATACAAATAAAAGACCATGAAGTACCTCACTAATTTTTAAGTTGATTACATGTTGAACTGATACTTTAGATGAATTGGATTAAATGAAGTAAATTGTTAAAATTTCGCCTGTTTTGTTTTAGCTTTTTGAATGCTGCTCACGTGATATTTCCACTGGACACTGCTGCTCTAGACCCTCCCCTCCACCACATCATACCTGCGATGTTTTTTTTTTTTACATCTTTATTAGAGTATAATTGCTTTACAGTGGTGTGTTAGTTTCTGCTTTATTACAAAGTGAATCAGTTATACGTATACATATGTTCCCATATCTCTTCCCTCTTGCGTCTCCCTCCCTCCCACCCTCCCTATCCCACCCCTCCAGGCGGTCACAAAGCACCGAGCTGATCTCCCTGTGCTATGCGGCTGCCTCCCACTAGCTATCTACCTTACATTTGGTAGTGTGTATATGTCCAACAGCTCCTCCCACATTCTAGGCTTCTCAAGACTTGGAGGCAGGGACAAGCCTGATGGAAAGGCTTCTCTGTCAACTTAAGGATTTGGGAAACTCGGGTGCATTTATTTTACACTTGCCAACTTTTCTTCCATATGCTATACCAGCAGCAGTAAATTCTTAGCCTGCAGGCAGAAATAAACTCAGATAGGTGTTTTCTTTGGCTATAACAGTATTTTTTAAAATGCTTCTTCATGTAGGTTCTACTTCTTCCTATTGTTGTATACCTAACTGCTTTAAAATATTTATATTACCTGACTGGCCCCTAAGGGCATTTGTGTTTGCACCTATTGCAATAGTTTTCCTTCCTCTTAGTTTTCACTAACTATACAAACAACATTTTAGGGCTAGTTAAGGAAGAATTACTAATAACTTTCTCCCTACCTAAACTATAAAAATTCAGAATAAAAGGCTACTTTCATGTTCACTTTTAGTTCTTATCTATATATTACTAATTAGCACGTTTATCACTAAATTCTTCCCTTCCAAAATATCTTTTTTTTTTTTTTTTTTACCTTGAATCGGGCTTTTGCTTTCTTGAAAATAATTTCATTTCCCCCCTTTCAGTTAAAATCTTCATCTGCATGTGTTTTCTGCTTCCCAGAACCTGAAAGGGAGAGGGGCAGACTTTTCTCAAAAATATCAATAATGTTGGGGATGAATCTTAACAGTAATTATGAAGAAAGCTTTGAAACCTACTATGCAGAATTCTGCCCAAAGAAATTATGTGGAGAGAGAAGTCCGGTGGCGTGTGTACTCATTCTTTCCATTTGAATCAAGTTCAGACTGTGAACTTAGTATTTGAGCCCTTTACCTTCAGGAGTTTTAACTAAGGCATAGCTCTCATGACCTCAGAAAGATGCCAGTGTCCTTTGGGTTCACGGAAAGTATATGCTACTAGTTGTGTAGTTTCCCCCCAGCATTTCTTAATCCAGCATGTGGCTGAAGAGGCAATGTACTCTAAGTGATAAAACAATTCTGTTTCCATGTTGGGAGAAATAACTTGGGTTTATTGTGTTGTGCTCTCCTCATCAACTGGGGGCATTCCTATCTTCAGTTTTTCTCCATGGCTGATGTAAGCTGCATCTGGATAAGCAATGTCCTTAACTGACCTGGCCTTTCAGGCACATATTAAGGTGATGTGGCACCCCTATAAGCCTTGTTGTGTAAAGAGACCTCTCACTGCCAGGGTAGAGACTTGGCAAATGAAAGAGAACTAGAGTCGCTGGTGTCCTCCCTCCTCCTAAAATATCCACAGAAGTTAGGGTTGAAAAAAGAAACACCATAAAAGAAAAATAAGTGAGAACTAGAGGAAAATATCTTTGGTCTTTGTTACATCAAAGCCTCTTCTTAATTAATTTCCAAATTCTGAATTCATTCTCCACGTAGCAGCTCAAGCACTGAAGTATAAGTCATGTCATGCCATGCCATTCCTCTGCTCAGAACTCTTCAGGGAGTTTCCGTCATACTTAGAAAAACTCTCAGACTCCTCACCAAGGCTGCAACCCCGCATGACCTGGTTTGTGATGCCTGCTTCCCCCCTTCTTGCTCTCACCACTTTGGCTCCCTTTCCTGTTCTTTGACCACACCAGAGGTCATACCTACCACAGGGCCTTTGCACTTGCTGTTTCTTCCTCCTGGAATACATTTCCTCCACATCTAAGCATGGCTAGTTCCTTTTTATAATTCAGGGCTCAGCTCAAATGCTACGTCTGCAGGAGACTTCTCTGACTGACACCCTGTCTAATGAATCCCCCCTGCCAAATTAACTCAGGTCACTCTCTATTCCATACCTAGTTTTATATCTTTCATAGTGTTGACTGCTGTTGCATGTTATCTTGTTTGCATGCTTATTCCTTTCTGTGTTTATTATGTTTCTTCCCCCACTGGAATGTAAGCTTCATTAGGGCAGGGTCTCTCTTATGTGCTATTATCTACCTGGATCCTAGAATACCACTTTTAGCTGGTTCCTAAGACGTTTGTATTGAGCAAATGAAGTAATGTAATATTGAGTTTTCTGTAGCATTTTTTTTCTTCCAGTTTTGTTTATTTACTTTTTTCTATAATATTTTAAAGTCCTGCATAACATAATCCTTTTCCTGAATTATTCCTTGAGCTGGAAGGAAAGCCTGAAGCCTTTATATTGCATATGAAGATTATTGTATAGCTTTCAATCAATGTGTACACGCAGGGCAACTTGCCTTTGGTGTGATGTCCAGCTCTCTCTGGCAGACTGAATCCCTGTCATCCCACCCTTTGCTGCTGCACTCCATTCCCTCAACTGAAAAGCAAGAGTTTTTCTTAGATGACCTCAGAGACTTATTTTTGCTTTTGGGTCTCAAGTCACATGATTTGGTCATATGAAGGGAAATTAACCCCACCTCTCCCTTTTCCAAAAGGCAAGATTGACAAACGAATTTAAGAATAACCCTTATCTTTTCCTGTCTGGATCTCTTGGAACTTGAAAAAAAGTTACTTTGAAGTGCACGGGTTCAGGCCAGGAAAGGGAAAATGGTAATTTCCCTTCCCTTTGAAAATGGCAAGTGAAAAATTCTCGAATGAATGAAGCATGCCAGAACGTCCAAAAATAGATCCTTGAGGTTGCAATTCCAAAATATCTGCCGTTGTGATTAGTGACTGTTCTCAGCTCGTGAAGTACCTAGAGTTTTATCTTTTTGCTGATTCCATAGATATTTTGATCACCTTAATGGTGTGCCACCAAGTAGCAGAAAGTAGAATCAGGGATGAAAAATGACCCACTGAACAAGATGAGACCAACCAACAAGCTAACGTTCATCTGTTATGTTCTATAGTAATTAATTTCTCCTGTTTTGATTGAATCCTGAAAGTGTAAAGCACACCCAGTGGTGGGATCGGGCTCCAATTTGTGTGGAAATCATTTAGAAGAAATCATTTTCATGTAAGAGTTCAACAGTGGCCTTCTTGGTGTTGATGAGTCTTTTGTTGTTTGTTTTTGTTTTCATTTTTCCGTGCTCTTTTCCATTCCTTATTAAGATGCATGTCATGATTGGGCTTGGTTGTCAGTGCCAGAAAACTCAAAATCACAGTAAGGAAGATCAGGGCTAGTTGGGTAGCCAGCCCGTGGTGCCAACAATTCTGACTTCGGTCTTGCTCTTGTGTTTCAAGATGGTTATGGAGGTCACAGCCATCGTATCTGCATTCTAGCCGGCACGAAGGAAGAAGGAATGAAGATCAAGCCCTTTCCCTTACAGCTAGTTCCCAGACCTTGCACTTTTGTTTATATCCTGGGGCCAGAACTTGGTCACATGGCCACACTGAGCTGCAAGGATGGCCGCATGCCCAGCAGAAAACGAGAGTCCTATTAAAGAGGAAGAGAGTAGATAAGCGGGGAAAGTGGCAGTTTTGCCACAAAGTGACTCAAGTCTTAGTGCCATATGGAGCTGGCAGCCTGACCCTGGCTGGTTTCTCGCCTCAGAGTCTTGCTTTACCTTTCAAGTGTGGTCCATGTGATATTTAGAGCACAAACACTGATCGATCACATTTAATATTACAGTTGCAGGTTCCTCAAGCATCTGGAATTCTCAATAGTATCACCATAATTACTGGTGGGTACACCAAGAACCTCTGGATTAAATTAGAGGCAGTGGCTAAGAATATAGGCTGCGGAGCCAGACTGCCTGAGTTGAATTCTAACTCTTACGTCTGTTGTTTTTTTTTTCATTAGTTCATGTCTTTTATTAACCAATACACAATTACTTGTCTTCTGGTTTGTTGAAACAATAGGTCCGACAACATTTGCCACGATAATGTCTGTCAAAGTGGCTGACCATAAAAGCTCCAGCACCAGGTTTACCTGAAGGGCACTCCCGACGAAGGCGACTGATTCTGCCGTTCTCCTCCACCTTACAGTGTTTCAGGACAGCCAGCTTAACCTTCTTTCTCTTATGCTTGTTCTGCCTGGGAGTGGTGTAAGACCTCTTCCTTTTCTTAGCACCACCATGGAGTCTCAACACAAGATGAAGAGTGGACTCCTCTTGAGTGTTGTGGTCAAAGTTCATCCATCTTCCAGTTGCTTGTCAGCAAAGATCAGTCTTTGCTGGTCAGGAGGAATTCCTTCCTTATCCTGGATCTTGACCTTTACATTTTCTATCATATCCGAGGGTTCGACCTCGACAGTGACGGTCTTCCCCGTCAGGGTCTTCACGAAAATCTGCATATTGGCGGTGGTGCCACCGCAGATGGTGGGTCCAAAAGGAACTCTTACATCGGTTTCCTGTGTGCCCTGGGCAAGTCCCTAAACTTCTCTGTGCCTTGCCCTCTGTGTCTATGAAAGAGGACAATAAAAGTGTATAACTTAGAGGGTTCTTGTGGGGATTAGGTGAGCTGATGTCTATACACCCTGAACGGCGCCTGGCACTTAGAAAGCCTTTGTGTGTCAGCTATCATTGTCACCAGTTATTTCCTAATAATAATGATATTTGGAAGGAAAAACATAGAAGGACTGGGTGCCCCACCCCTTCTTCTGCTCCATTGTAACTTTTTTTTGTCCTAGGACTCATAGCAGCTCTAACAGATCCCAAGAATTAGGGGGCTGATAGATAATATTTTTGTTTTACAGATCACTTCTCTCCAGAGAATGTAAATGACACAGCCAAAGAAACATGCTTAAATTGGTTTTTCAAGATTGCTTCCATCAGGGAACTCATTCCGAGATTGTATCCTTTTTTTCTGTCTGATGGTTTTAAAGATAGGCTGCAAGAGTTGCACTGCTAATAGAAGCCATGTAATGGGCTGCCCTGAAATTCCTGTTGAAAATGCAGTTCTGTTACGGTTGCTAGCCTGGAAGTACAAGGCCAGCCACATTGTCCACGAGGTCCTTGGACTCTGGCTCTCCCCAGTTTTCTGTTTTTTTACTTTGACTATAGTGCCATGTACCAGGCTTTTGTTTCCCTGAGGAACATTCCCACATTAATTTTCTCAATTAAAATGCTTCATCATTTTGTGTTTTCTCTGGTTTCAAGAACTTGAAAAGAACAGGGTCAGGCTTCTCTGCACAAACACCAGTGTTGAAGGACAGAGAATTCAACTTATACACAAATGGAATCTTAGTTCTCTGTGTTTCATCCTTTTCCCCATAAAGCCTCGATTGGGAGTGCTCAAAACCCAGTTTAAATTTCAGCATGCAACCATAAATCAGCATACAACGTTTTCCAGATTTTATTATAAATAAATATAAAACCTTGAAAACCAAATATAGAAACCACAAGCCACTCACTAATTTAATTCTCTGGATTGTTGAGAGTCACTGTGGCCCCCTCTCCTGAAGACACACCAAGTTCTCTGCATGAATAGTTTAGGCTTTTCCCCATAGGGAACAGACCATCTGGAAAATGTCTTCCTTAACAGAATGTTTTTGTAGCTATGTGGAAGCATCCATCCTGAAGTGTAACAAGTTCCTCTCCAAAACGTAAGGCTCTTCTTAAAGTCCGGGACCATACATTTCCAAAACATTTCTCTCTCATATGTGCCTGTGCACACACATACACACACATGCTAATGACGATGTAATAGTAGCTGTCATTCTTTGAGAACTTAGTGTGTAGAAGATCTGGTGTTAAGCACCTTCCATCCATTTTCTCGTTTAATCCAAATGAAAACTTAAAGTAGAGATAGCTTTTTAATCTCCATTTTACAGAGAAGAAAACTCAAGCTGGGAGCAGTTGGTTGACTAACTCATGGAAGTTCAGCTCAACTGTATTTGAATCCTAGCTCTGCTATTACTAGCTGTGTGGTCTTGAGAAAGTTACTTAGCATCTCTGACCCCTAGTCTCCTCTGTGAACAAGGCCCTAAGAAGGGGTCTGTGAGGGTCTGGTGAGCTGGACACACCATACTGGGAGCGGCACCTGTGGGCCCTCACTCATTGTCTTTGCTGGTGCTGTCCAAGATGATGTCAGGAGGAAAAGCCTTTGCCCCTAAGCCCTCTGCTACTCTGGGTCACCTCAGGCATTGTACTGAGAGTAGTTTTGCGGAGCCGGGAGAAACCAGATCTGCTTTCTGCAGAGCTGCTGAAAGACTGAGTGGTGTTGGATCCCGTCTAGATAATCAACTCCTCAAAGCCATGGGCTGACTCACGGAGCTCTGAGGAATAGTTGGGTTGGATTTAGAATGTGTACCAAATGTGTTTGATTGGGATCTGGGAATGCCTGGGGGAGTTTGTGGGGATAACTGTGGTGCTGAAGAAAGAGTTATTTTGCCTCACCAGTTGGGGGAGAATAATGCCCAAGGCAGATGGGAGTCCCACGTGGCAGGAGCAATAAATAAGTCACAGTTCACACTGAGGGGGATGCGGATGTTAGCCTGAGGTGCTGGGTGTCAGGTGCTAGGAAGGGGCGTGGCACAGGGCGCAAATCAGTACCAAAGGAATATGGATACGACGAAAATATCAAGAAGGTCAAGGAGTGAGCTGTCAATGGAAAATAATCAGGGGACAAAAATCGTTAAATTAGTAAAATAAATGTGACCTCAAGCAGGGAAAGAGTGAAGGTTAGACTCCAGCACTGAGCAAATGGTAAAGATAAAAGAAACCATTCAAAGTATGAATCGTGGCAAGAGAGAAAGACTTGTTACATGGCCTTAGAAGACTCAAACTTTGACCTTGGTTTGGTTCCGAAGCTTGATTTTCCCCCCTGCATTTAGGAAGTCTAGCTTTTTTTATTAAAAAAAAAATGAAAGAACAGAGAGTTCTCCCACGGGGTGTAATGCTGCTGTCTTTTTGTCTCTAACAGGGGCATTTCAGAGTGTCTGCCCCGGCTGACTTGCATGGTCCGAGGGATCGGGGACCCTCTGGTGTCGGTGTACGCCAGGGCCTACCTGTGCAGGGTAAGCTGCGTCCCTGCACTCGCGCCTGTGACTGTGTCCTGTCTCCTCTAATGTTGACGCTTCTCCCTCCCCGCCACCTCACCAGTCACTGGCAGAAGGACTTTATTAGCTGCTAATTTTAGAGCACAGCTTGTTCGCAGAAAGCAGAACTGTAGGATTCCTTTTAAAAATTAATTTCAGAGTAGACCCACTTACCAGTAACTCTAATTAGGGGGTGTTTAAGGTCATCTTCTTAGAAATGAACTAAGTTTCAGAACTAATTGTTTCTCCCTTCTTGCTGGGAAGGAGGCTCCCAAAGACTTTCGGCTGATAGGTTGCTTTTCATTGACTCGAAACATGCTTTCCCTTTGTCTTTGAATTCGATTGTTTTATTAGATTTTTGGTCTCTGTATTAAAGAGTTGGATTGGAGTGCAAGTTGGTGAGGGCTGTCTGGCAGGGAGAGGCGCCTGGTGACGGCGGGCATCAGGGTCTGTGTCGCCTGGCCTTGGAGGGCTGCTCTGCTGGTGAGGATTGTAAATCACTCAGCCTTTCTCTCCTTTAAAGCACCGTGAAGCTCCTACTTAAAACTAGTAAGTTTTTCATTTATGAAAAATGCACCCTGTGGAGAGTTTACACTCGTTTTTCTTCAACTCACGTGGGACCTTTGCCTCTGGTAGCTTTCTGTGGAGTCCCCCTTGCTAGTTCCGTTGGCATTGTTCACCTTTAGAGAGGGGTTATTGTCCCTGTTCTTTAGGGTCCTGATGAACCCCAGACTTCCAGTGCCAAGAAATCAGAAGGCGAGGACCGTAGCCTTTGATCTGCTTCTTTTATGTGACGTCTAACAAATGACAGAAGCCCTGTGGTCTCCAGTGTCACAAAGAAATCAAACAGTCATTGCCCTCAGAGTGAGTAGCAGACATCCTTAGGAAGGATACTTTTTATAGGTCCACTCCCTGATAAGGGAGAAAAGAAAAAAAGAAAGAAAGAAAAAGCTTTCCATTAAAGGGCACTTGCTCCCTCGGAGTAACCGAGGCCGAAGCATTTACGCATTGCCATCTGCTTGAAACTTGGTGTGGATTTTTCATACAGGAATATCAGATATGTTTCCTAGAGCTTCAGCTTTGGAATATCGGGAGCTTGAACACTCCAGCCATGTCAGTGTTTGCTGAGGGCCTATTCTGTGCAAAATGCTCCTGGATCCTGCAGTGGGATGAAAGGATACTATCACTTGTGTATTTGTGCTCTGCTGCCTTTCCCCTTGTAGGGCCCATCACATTCTTTGAACTCACCTTGACGTCAGTAATAGTAGAATAATAAAGATCTAGAATCTCAGTGTGTTTTATGACACACAGTTATTAAACAGAAATCAGAAAGTGGGTGGAAATATTCATTCCTTACAAACCTGTTCCAGTTTTAAAGTTTGAAGTAAGGTACACAACCTAGTGAAAGATGATATTTGTTGCATATAACGTGCCTTTGCATGACAGATGCAACTTTAAAACTCAGTGGCAATGAGGAGAAATTACAGACCCACCCTAGGAAAGCTGGTGATGAGATGCACTGTATCTGAAATCATTTGTGTCAATTTAGGCAGAGCACTGATTTCCCTGGTTGGGTAGTTACTGAAAATCTTCTGATATAAAAAGAAGGAGACAGTGTGCATTAGTAAGGATTCTTTCATTTGCAAGTGGCAAAACCCCAATTCATAGTACTTTGAAGCAAAAGGGGGGAAATTGTTGGCCGTTGCGTCTGAAGAGCCTGAGGTAGTGCATGCATGGCAGACCCAGGGCCCCCAAACCATGTCAAGAATTGTCTCCTCCCTCGTTGCTCAGCTCTGCTCTCCTCTGTGTGACTGCACTCTGAGGCTTTCTTTTTCCATCTGGTGGAAAGACCTCCATCCTCTTGACTTAGGAACTCCAGTGGCAAGAGTGCCTTTTCCGCAGTAGTTCCAGCCAGAGTTTCAGGGCAGAAACTCACTGCACCACCTTGGGTCCCTTGTCCATAGATAGACCAGTCACTGTGGCCATGGGATGGGATATGCCTACGGACTGAGCCTGGGTCACGTGCCCACGCCTGCAGCTCAGGGTCGGCCGGGTCCAGCTCTGCCACAGACCTGGTCTGAGAGGGAAGTTTGATGTCCCGAAGACAAATCCACTTTACTGATTCCAGAAACAAAGGGAATGAATGCCAGGCAGGCAGAAACAGCAGATGGAAATCATGAGTAACTACCCTTGCTACTCTGGGTAGAAATCTTTTAGACCCAAGCAGATTTCCAAGCTGCTCATTTGGCTTTATGGGAAGACATAAACAAAACACAAAGTCAGGGCTTCCCTGGTGGCGCAGTGGTTGAGAGTCCGCCTGCCGATGCAGGGGACACGGGTTCGTGCCCCAGTCCGGGAAGATCCCACATGCCGCGGAGCGGCTGGGCCCGTGAGCCATGGCCGCTGGGCCTGCGCGTCTGGAGCCTGTGCTCCGCAACGGGAGAGGCCACTACAGTGAGAGGCCCGCGTACCGCAAAAAAAACCCCACAAAGGCACTGAGTAGGCAGGGCATGGGGGGACCTCAAAGCTGCTTATTAAAGGAAAGTATGATTAACTCCCAAGTCATGGCCCCTTCAGTTCCTCTCCACTGCTTGTCCACTGGGCCTTTTTTTTGCTGTCGCCTAACAGGTAATTATTGCCTTTTCTACAAAGTGATTAGTGGAAGGAAAGACAATAGAATCAGAACACAGTAGAAGTGGATCTGACATTTGTTGTTAGTATTTTTTTTTAATCTCTGTGCCTGTCCTTGGAAGCATCCCCAACAGCCATAGAGATGCCCTTGGAATTTACCGCCCCAGTGGATCTTGCATAATTCTTCTCAAAGGAATTCTTTACAGATATCTAAAAAACCTTGTTATCATGAATTTTCATGACCTCTGGGTAGCGGGGGAGGTGAGTGGCAGGAATCTGTCCCCCTTGGAAGGAACCAGGTCCCAGAAAGCAACTCCCCTTACAAAGTTGTTTTCGTGCTAAAGCAGCAGTGTGGAATTGAGGTGTATTCTGAGGAGCTCAGTTTAAGGAACATTATGATGCTTTGTTTTGTTTTAAATACTTGCACTCCCTGCCATAGCTGAGACCTTCACTTTTCCATCCAACCCTAGGGCTCTGGCCACCTTCTCTATGATTAGCAAATTTTTTCAGCTGAAAATGTTACCATCTTTTTAAAACAATGAACGAAGGAACCAGTGGATTACAGCATTGTTAGGCTTCATGCTTGTCTAATAAAAACCGGCTTAAAATACATCAAAATTTATGTCTGCTTCCATGACTGCCCAGCAAAGAATGAATCCATGTATTTTAACAATGCAACAGTGAAGTCCCAGCTGACTCTCTTACATACCAGAATCTTTTTGCTTCATTTAATAAGTACAGCCACATGTGTGTTTATCATTTTTTAGAGAGGAAGAGAATATCGTATACATGATCTTGAGAGTACATTTCTCCTTAGTGCTGTATTGATTTGTTCCCTTGGTCATCTATTCAGTCATACTTTCATTACCTTTGGGAAATTGCTAAGGTGTTTACTGCAAATGTTGCCCTTTTTTCATTAAAAATAGCTTCTGTGGTTTTTCTTATAAAAGCAAGATATGCTTATTGAATAAGAAAACAGATAAGCAAAAAGAATAAAAGTTAACTTGCTGGACCTCTCTGCTTATATCTATATGTATATTTTTAATTTACAAAAATGACATCACACTGTATATGTTATTTACAACCTGTTTTTCCATGGTCAAGGTAATTTCATTTTGATTGGCTACAGGTGGGCATGGAAGTGGCTCCACATCTCAAAGAAAGCCTAAATAAGAACTTCTTTGACTTCCTCCTCACATTCAAACAGGTAAGAGTACACTATCAATCAGAGCAGCTGATTGATGTAATAGCTACGTGATCACAAATTCATAAAACCCAGTTGGTTTTCCAAGTCGAGATTGCCTTAAAGTTCTTTGAATGTGTAAACCCTATAAAATTACACTCGAGTCTGTTACACACAATTAAAACGTGCTGATTGTACTGAACAAGCAGAGAGGGTTAATATGCATGTGTTACCAGGAAACATCTCCCGTTGATCAGCCTTTCTTCTTAGCATCTGCTGGCTCCAATTTTATCAGGTTACTTCTCTGCACAGCACACATTCCCAGAACAGCTCAGCCTGGTGACATGGGAAACTTTGTGGGCTTTTTTCTAGTTTAAAAAAACCCTGAGAAACCAGGCTATTTCTCTCGGGGCCATCCAGATGCTTGCAGATATGCGCAGTCTGTGAGTTACATGCTATTCGTTTATTATGTGACTTCCCCTTCTTTTGAGTGTTTATTTGGTCTCCTGTAGATTCACGGCGATACTGTCCAGAACCAGCTGGTGCTCCAGGGAGTGGAGCTTCCATCCTACCTCCCCTTGTACTCGCCTGCCATGGACTGGATCTTCCAGTGCATTTCCTACCATGCCCCCGAGGTAACTGCCAGGTGGCGTCAGTGTGAAGCTCACCACCAAGGAGGGCTCCTCTCTTCTGTGTCGTAACAAGCCCTACACCTGTGTGCCCAGGGACATAATCAGGGCCCTTTCATAACGGCTCACTGTTGTGACTGGTTCTGCGCTCAGCACTTTTCCTGCCTTGCCTTGTTTACCAACTCTGGGAGGGGGATGTAGGGGCCCAGAGAGGCCAAATAACTACACAAGGTCACACAGCTAGAAAGTGGCAGTGACTGGACACAAACCCATTGAATCCGACTCCAGGGACAGCAGGCTTCATTGCCCCTTCACTAACCTTCGTGCACTCCTTTTGTGTTGATAATAAGTTAATAAGGTCGTAAAGCAGATAATATTTTCTCCATTTTATGGAAGGAAAGTGAAACTCAAGATACGTAATTGCTCTTATAAATTTTTTTTTATTTTCTTTTTTGTCTAATTGAAGCATTGTCAGGGATTAAAGTGAAGTCAGAATCATAGCAGAAATACTCTTTTTCTTCCCTAAGGCTGAGAAGCAATTTCAGTGGAACACCAGTTTCAGATTGTCGCAATAACTGTGATAGACGAAGCTTCTGTTGTCTTCTCGTTGATGGTTGAGAATTTATTCTTTGTGAGGGAAAAAGAGACCTTGCTACAAAACAAGGATATTTGGAGTAAAGCAAAATTCAAATCCATCTGTCTTTTCCCTGTATCTGCAAACACATATTGACAGCTGTTAAGAAAAAAAAGATACGACTGTGACTAAGCAATCCACTTTTTAAAATATCCAGTAGAAATAACTTGATGAGTGCGTAAACACACACACATACACATGTGTAGCTGTGTTCACGCTAGTGAAACAGTGGAGACAGCCATCAGAAGGGGATTGGTTAAATTATGGTCTGTGTACTCAGTGGAATGTTGCGGGGCCATTTAAGATGATGGAGACCCATGATGGAGTACACACTGATGTGCTCAAGTGAAAAAAAGAAGTTACACCTGTTACTGTGTGTGTCGTAAGTGGTAGTGTGGCCTGGTGTTCAAGTGTGGGCCCTGGAGTCGGGGTGCCTAAATCTGAATCTCAGCTCTGTTGTTTACAGCTGTCAGACTAAAGCAGAGGCCAAGTCACTTGTGCCTAATCACTCAGCTTTTTTCTTTATCTGTGAAATGGGAGCAGTAATAATTCCTGTTTTCTAGTCTACTGCATGGATCAAACAAGGCAGTCCGTTTACAGTGCTTAGTGGAGAGTCCCACACACAGCGCTTGAATGCTGTGTCATCGGGATTGCAAACGTGATTTTCATATCTGCACAGGAGAACTGGGAGAGAGATATGACAGAATATCGCTGGAGGGCAAGATTTTGGATCGTCTTAACTTATTTTTTTGCCCTGTTTTTTAACTTTTCAGCAAGTATAATGTCTTGCATATATTTAAAATTTTCCAAATCCTATGAGGAGAAAAATAGGGACATTTCATATTTCAGGTGAATTTTTTACCATTGAGTAAATTGATTTTAAATCAAGCCAGTTTAACAGAAGATGCTTTGAAAACCTTGCTGGCCATTCTCTGTGATCTTCAGTGTAGTCTCAGCCACCACACGCTGGCCCAGGCTCCTGGGAAGAGGTATCATGAACTTGACCAATTCAGCTGAATGACTGAAACCTATGAGCAAGACGGAATCATTTGAAAATGAGAACACTTATTTTTTTCTCCTTACTTTAATGAAAAGCAAAATTGGATTTAAAACAAAAAGTACATGTCATAAGGCATTCTTCCTTTTAAGTGCCAGTAATCTCAAAGGATGGCAGAAGCTGGGAGTAGAGCTTTCCTGGGGAGTAAAACTCTAGGAAATCATTATTGCACTAGAAGAAGTGATTAAAAAAATTAGGTCACCTGAATAATAATAAACTCTGATTCTTGGGGCATTTAAATAAGGAACTTGCAGTGTCTCATAAAAAAAGTCATTTTCAAAATGTGGAAGAATTAATGTCAGTGTGGTGCTGAAGATGTGTGTGGCAATATGATACCTAAAAGCTCTTTGACAGTGGCTGGGATGTGTCCACCGGGGAGTTGGAGCTGTGTATGTCTGTAAGAGGCCATGCCTCCAGAATGTAGGAGTTTGTCTGCAGCAGCTGGCAATACACCTGACAGGTAGATGTGAGAGAGGAAGGGAGAACTATCTAGATGAGAGAAGGGAGAAATGCCTTCAGCTGCAAATATCTGACATACGAAATTTCAGATCAAAATTGAAATATCAAATCCCTTCCCCCCAAAAAATCAAGGAGTGATTATTCAAAAAGGCTTTTTTGTTGTTGTTTAAAGACAGGATTTTTTCCCCTTATACAATTAAAATTAGAGTAAGTGAAAAACATTTATGCCCCCAATTTTAGGCACATTCTGCAGAGAAAAAAGCAACCGTTTCATAAAACCTGCTTTTGGGCAATGAAAACGAATCCCTTGATAAGCTTCTCATCATTTTCAGCAGCTTTTTATCTTGTCTGGTATGGAATCCCATGATCACTTGCTAAGCTGTGTGATGCAGGTTGTCACCGTTGAAGGAGGGAAGAGGAAAGTGGTAGAGGCTGGGGCAGGTAGTCGGGCGGACCTGGGTTCAAACTGTGGCTGTGTTGCCTTGGGCTGCTTTACCTCTTTGTGTTTCAGTATTACCAGCTGTAAAATGGGGCTAATAATAGAACCTTCCTGGAAGGGCTCTCACGAGATGACAGATAGTGCATGTCAAGCGCATGGCCAAGAGCTGGTGCATGGTAGGCAGCAGGCAGATGGGGGTGGTTACCATTGTTGTCTTTGACCTTAACAGCAGATGGGAGCCTGGACTGACTTGAAGGCCAGGAGATGAGCATAGGGGCAGTAAGGAGGGGTTGAGGGACGGGACCTGTATAGACGGACATGATAAGGAGACAAGCATTACTGGAGAAGAGTGAGGGACTAGGCTGGCTGGGAGTGGCTCAAGCAGAGGTTGTTGAACATCATGTCGTGGAGACCAGGCAGCGCTTGAAGATTTTTGACCAGGGGGATAATATGAAAAAAGTGGTGCTTGAAGATCAAACTGGCAGAAGCATCTGAGATGGATTAGAGGAGAACTCTTTGGTAGCCATGGAAAAACCAAGAGGCAGAATGGATGGGGGAGTACATATTCATTGGAAAGAATTTGGAAAAGACAGGTTAAAAGGAGGAAAGGAGCCACCTAAAATTCTGTCATGAATAACTGGTCACTGTTAACGTTTTGGTGCATTTTCTTTTTAATATTTCTCTCTCCGCTTTCATTCTTGCTCTGTAATTGTGGTTTTGTAGATGAGAAATATTTCCTGTATGATTTTATGATGCTTTTCCCTCGCTTAACATTATAACAAATACCTATTGTTAGGAAAATTTTGTGACCTTTCAGGAAGAGTTTAGAAGGCAGTGTTGGTTGGCTGTGAAGAATGGAGTGGGGAGATGGGTCTGAGATGCTGCTAAGCTTTGAGCCCTTAACCACCTCTTTCTGAGGCTCCCTCTGCCATGCGCCCCACAGGCACCCCTCGTTTTGTTGTGCTGTGCTTTATGAGCACTTCGCAAATAGTGCATTTTCATAAATTGAAGGTTTGTGGCAACCCTGCGTTGAGCAAGTCTATTGGTGCCATTTTTCTAACAGCATTTTGCTCACTTTGTGTCTCTGTGTCATTCTTGCAATATTTCAAACTTTTTCATGATTATTTGTTATGGTGACCTGTGATCAGTGATCTTTGATGTTACTATTGCAAAAGAAGTATGACTCACTGAAGGCTCAGATGATGGTTAGCATTTTTTAGCAATAAAATATTTTTAAATTAAGGTACGTACATTTTTTTAGACATAATGCCATCGCACATATAATAGACTACAGTATAGTGTAAACATAACTTTTATTTGCACTGAGAAAGCAAAAAATTCGTGTGACTTGCTTTTTTGCAATATTCACTTTATTGCAGTGGTCTGGAGCAGAACCTGCAATATCTCTGAGGTCTGCCTGTATTAGTTACTTTACTTGGGCTATCTTAATTCACTCTCAGAGCTTCCCCAAGCTAGGTGTTACTGTTATACCCATTTTACAGATGGGGTACCTGAGGCTTACAAACTTCTTACATTCACACAGTTAGAAAGAAGTCATGTAGCCATTTTGGCAGTGACTGAAACCAACAGATTTGTTCCCTTGACTGCTTTAGACTCTTTCTTTCTAGGTGTCTCCTGTTAACTGCTACATTTTAAGGTGGGACTTGAATAGATTGACCCATGGGACTGCTACTCCAATGGTCATACTATAAATTGCCCTTTAAACATTCTAATGTATGATTAGGCTAGTAATGCAAACCTAAGACTAGTCTTGGTTGATGATAAATCCCTCTCAAGCATACAGGTGTGTTATTTTCATTCTTTTGAATTAGGGAAAAATCCCCAGAGAAAGATAAATAAAGGAAAAATTTTTAATTTCTCATTTTATTACCTGGGATATAAAATTTCTTTTTATTCACACTGAAATATTTTATTTCTTTGAGACTTGAGCCATATTAACTCTGGATTGGAGGAAAGATACTAGCTTTTAAGATTAGTTTATGATTTTGCCTACTGTTTTACATGTTTGTTTCATCTAGAAAAATAAGGAAAATGTGATATGTGTATCATTTAGTTCATTTTTTTATGGAGCAATAATTGTAAATGCTGATTGGAAGGCTATTTAGTAAAAGTATAAGTACATATCTTCTGAGCACTCTGGGCTGCGTATGAGTTAATCTCAGTTTAGAAAACAGAAATGTGTTATTGACCCAACTTCTTTTTTCTTTTCCTATACTTTTGAAGTGGGTAGATAACCCTAATCTGGAGATAACCTTAAAAATCCAGTAGTTAAATGTGATGGTGGCTATACAAATCCAAATATGTTAATGAAGTGTCACAAAGATATACCCTTTACCCCACAAAAAGAAAGGTGCATGAAAAACCTGGTGAAATAGTCTAGTTAATTATATTATACCAATGTCAGTTTCCTGATTTTGACAATGCACTATAGTTATGTAAGGTGTTACCACTGGGGGAAGCTGGGTGATGGTACCCAGCACCTATACTATTTCTGCAATTTCTCATGAGGCTATAATTGGTTAAAAATAAAACATTTAAAAAACTTCATCAATTTGGAGCAGTTTGAAAAATAGTTACGTACATGATGTGGATTCCTCAGGCATTAAAAGGAATGAGGTAGATTTGTGTGTACTAACACGGGAGGAGGGAGGCCCGTGCTAGATTCTTGAGTGAAAAAGGCAAATTGTAGCTCAATGTGTATAAGACTATCCATTTCTGTAAAACAGAACAAAAGTCTTCTACAACAACAGCTACGTATTCGTAGGGCATAGACAAAGGCCTAGAAGGATAAACACCAAATGTTGACACTGTTGATCCCTAGGAAGTGGGAGTTGGGAGGGAGGGCACTCATAATTTACTTCATACATGACAATATTATTTGAACTTCTGTCCATAAGCATTTCTTGTTTTTATAATTTTTATAAAAAACAAATATATAAACAAACGAAATGTAGGGGCCTAATGAATCTTCAAGTTCTGATGTGCCTGTGAACATATATTCAGAGCTGCAAGTTTTTCAATGGTTTATCTCAGCCAATAGGCTTTTTTTGATCTCAGTCTGCTTTGAACTGTTGTTCATCTTGTTCTTGCCAAAGATAATCAATCCTGTCACTTCCCAGAAAAAAAAATTAATAACCTCTAACAGACCTTCCTGGGATCTATATAGCATTTGGCTCCTGGACACTTAAGGGTAATGACAATAAGCCCTTTTTTTTTTTTTTTAAGTTATATTCTTGGATGCATTTTTAATGCATTCATCTCCTGTGGAAAGAGAACTTTTAAAGCATTTGTCTTGTCTTAATGGCCAGAACACTTTGTCCATATGTTAGCATTTGCCCTATTTCGTCTTTTCAGAAGTGGTGGGCCAAGATAGCTCATTCATTTGTGCATGTGTGTGCACATGTGCACTTGCATGTGTATGTATGAAAGAGAGAATAAGCATCTAAGATCATGGATTTCTGTCTGATTTCCTCACTGCTATTCCCAGTGCCTAAAATAGTGGCTAGTACATTAAAGTTGCTTCACAGGCAGGTGTTGAGTGAGTGATTATTTGTGCATGTTAAGGAGTATCAATGTGATCATTATAAGAATATCTCTTTCCCAGTCTTCCCAGAAACCACTTTGATATTGGTCTTCATGAATGACTTTTCAAATATTAAATCCTCATGAGTGGGTTTGGGAAGCCATTTGTGACATTGTCAATTTTATCATCAATTGGGATGCTGGCTGCAAGGAACAAACACCTAACTGGCCCTTCAAAAATAATTCAGTGTGTTCTGTTGAATAACAGTGAAGGCTCTGGGCCAGGCAGGTTCCGTTCTTTTCTCTGCTCTGCCATCCCCAGATAGCAGCAAAGTGGCTGTAGCCATTCCACACGTAATGTCCATACATGGCAGCATCCGAAGGCAGAAAGATGAGGAGTCTTCGGTTCCTCTTTAAGGACAACTTTGGGAATTCCCTGGCGGTCCAGTGGTTGGGACTCGGTGCTTTCACTGCTGAGGGTCTGGGTTCGATCCCTGGTCAAGGAACTAGGATCCCATGGGCCGTGCAGCGTGGCCAAAAAAAAAAATGGAAACTTTTCCTCTAAGCCCCCATCTAAGTAGCAAGAAATGGGTCATGTGCCCTGTCTAAACTTACCACTGGCAAGGGGAATGGGACCACCGTGATTGGCTTGGGCCTGTATTACTTTGCTTAGTACGTTTGGGCTGCTCTAAGAAAACACCACAAACTGGGTGGCTTATAAACAAAAGAAATTTATTTCTAATGGCTCTGGAGGTTGGGAAGTCCAGGATCAAGATGCTGGCAGATACAGTGTCTGGTGAGGGCCTACTTCCTTGTTCACTGACAGCTGTCTTCATGCTGTGTCCTCACATGGCAGAAGGAACAAGGGAGCTTTCTTGGGCCACTTTTATAAGAGTACTAATTCCATTCATAAGGGCTCCACCCTTAAGACCTTATCACCTCCAAAAGACTCTACCTTCTAACACCATCAACTTGGGAATTAGGTGGCTATTCAGACCTTAGCAGGCTTCCGTAATAGACTGGGTAGCTTAAACAACAGAAGTTTATTTTCTCAAAGTTTTGGAGGCTGGAAAGTTCAAGATCAAGGTGCCTGCAAGGTTGGTTTCTGGTGAGGCCTTTCTCCTTGGCTTGCAGTCCACTGTCTTCTCACTGTGTCCTCTCCTGGTCTTATCATCTGTGCATCCTCTTCTTATAAGGACACCAGTCCTGTTGGATTAGGGCCGCACTCTTATGACCTCACTTAACATTAATTAACTCCTTAAAAGCGCCATCTCCAAACACAGTCACACTGCGGGTTAGAGCTTCAGCATATGAATTTGGACGGGACATAATTCACTCCATAACAGGACCCAACCTGTATTTTGTTGGCAGAGACAGAAATCTGAATAAAATCAGGGTTCTGGAGTAAGGGGTACTGACAGTATCTCCACAAGCAACTACCACCTTAATTATTCAGGCAGCACCCAGGATACAGAGGGCCACAGCTGGAAAGGGTAGAATTTCACTAAAGAAGACTGATTTTATCTTTTGCCTCCTGGGCCAGACTTAGGTACAAATCTCATTTCTACCGCTTAGTAGGAAGTGGCTTAACCTAGCTGAGTTTTGGCTTCCTCGTCTGTAAAGTGCTGATAATTGACATGGGCCTCAAAGACCATTGTGAAGAGTAAATGGGAAAAGGTATGTAAAGTGCTTAGCCCAGTGCCTAGTGCTGTGCGCCTGGTGAGTTCTCAGTGTTGATGCTGCTGTTACCAGCTCTTTTGTCTTGGGATTGACCTTGCCTGTGCCATTCAAAACCTTCCCCAAACCACTGCCCTATTGGAGACTTCTTCCATTGATTTTTTTAAAAAAATAGGAGCTCTTTTAAAGATACGTAATTGTCTTAAGATAGCTCTAAAGCCATTAATAGTATCCCAATGAGTAAAACATTTACTTCCTTTTGGGGAAAAAAATGTCCTTCAAAATGCATGGAGAGGAAGTATAGTGAAGAGCATGGCCCTTGATGCCTGACTGCCCGGGTCACATCCAGCCCGCCGTAACTAGCCGTGTCACCTTAGCCCAAGCACATCACTGTTCAGTGGCTTGGTTTCTCATCTGTGAAATGGGAGAATAGAGAGCCTGCCTCATGGTGGTTGTGAGAAGTGACATCATGAGTGCCAAGTGCTTCTCACCGTGACTGGCCAGCACCAAGTACTGGCCCAGTGTTTGTTATTTGTTTTACTGAGAATTTCACAGACACCTCGTGAAATGGGGAGGAAAAAGGGGGGTCTAGAGGAGGTGAGTAGTAAAGCAGATTTCATTCTTGGTGCCCTGGAGCATAGGAGGTACCACTTTCATCATCCTGCAGTAATCTGTAGGTGGGATGGTACCACAGGTCGGTATCATCTACCTAAGGATGAGGAAAAGTAGTTGGTGAGACTGGATTTGAACCCAAGTGTGCCTGAGGCCAGGGCCCCAGCTCTTATCCATTATACTAAATGCCACAAGAGTGAGCTTGTTTTCTCCTTCATCTTCCCCATCCCTGCCAGGCACTGAGATAGAAATGGGCATGTGGCTGTATTTATTTTAGAGTATTGCTTTGGAAATCTGTTCATGAGAAGTGTTGCTTTAGATCCTCCAACTTGATGGTTTTTATCATTTTTTTGATTAGGCTCTGCTAACCGAAATGATGGAGAGATGTAAGAAACTAGCAAACAAGTAAGTATTTTGAAATTCATAAAGCCTGTGTTTGAAAATGGACTTGGTTGCTTTTTTTTGAGGTTGGCATGCTTGCATGGGCAAGAGGGCCAACAGAGAAGCAGGATAGCATGGAGGTCAGGAATGCTGGAGTCCAGGTGCCTGGCTTCAGATCTTGGCTCCACTCTTTCTTAGCTTTCTGACCTTGGGTCACTTACTTTGACCCCTCTGTGCTTCTGTCTCCTCCTCTGTAAAATGGGTATAATAATAGTTCTTTCCCTGTGGGGCTGTGATAAGTGATAAGGTCAGGATAAACTCGAATTCCTGTCTACCAGGCATAAGAGGTTTCTCCTCTGCTCTCCTTTTGGTGGCAGATGTGTGAGCAGCCCGGAGTGGGTTTTGTTCACCACTGTGTCCCTAGGTCCTAGAACAGTGCTTTTCATAAGAGATGCGGATATATATTTGCAGCTTGGATCAATATTCTTACTTAATGCTTAGTTTTATTTGTGCACTGAAGGCTCAGTTTTCTTCTGTTTAAATGGATTTGATTACTTTCTTATTTACCTGTCCATCCATTGATCCATCTACCCATTCACTCATCCATCCACCCATCCATCCATTCTTCCAGTCAGTTGAATATTAAGTTCTGAATATGCATAAAACACTGAGTCAGCCTCTAGAGGTGGCCTTGTTACTCCAGTCTGTCTTCTTATTTTTCCACCCTTACCATTAAAGGGCTGTCAGTCATCTTTCCCAACAACATACATCCTAAAATGAAAGCGACTGTCATTAAGGGGAAGCTCTGCTGACGTGGGGCATGTGTGTGTGTCTTTCAGTGCCTTGCTGTTGAATTCCGTAATGTCAGCTTTCCGGGCCGAGTTCATCGCCACAAGGTCCATGGATTTCATCGGCATGATTAAAGAGTGCGATGAGTCTGGCTTCCCCAAGGTAGGCTCTTGACTTAATGCTTAGCGGAGAACAAATAGGCAATGTTTGCCCAGTAGCTCCCCAGGGAGAGAGAGTTCGGAGTCAGGGGAAGCTCCAGCCAACAGGAAAACAAGCGAGGGCTCTGTTTCTGAAGAGTACGATGGAGAATGAGTTAGCGACTGGGGTTGTGAGACACGTGTAATTGCCGCGAGTCAGGCCTCCTTGAGTCCTAAATCTGTCAAATTAGCTCACTGTGAAATATTTAGGAAGAACTTTGGTCTTACATCCTTAAAACTGTATCTTCACTTATTATTTATGAAAAGCTTTGTCCAGGAGAATATTATGGCCCACAGGTTGGACCAGTACACAGAGCCAGCTCTCTGTTTTGAGCTTCTCAGTCTAACTTGCACAGGTCTGTGGTAGAACTTCAGAAAACGGTTGTTGGAAGATTAACCTCAAGACAGGCCAACTGTTACAGCCTTTTCCTTTATTGCCTCAAGTTACTCTGATTGTACATCTCCAGGATCGTAATGGTTTGTTGTATTTCTTAGCATCTTCTCTTTCGCTCACTGGGCTTAAACTTGGCCTTGGCTAATCCTCCTGAGAGTGATCGACTTCAGATTCTCAATGAAGCTTGGAAAGTTATCACTAAATTGAAGAATCCACAGGTGGGTGACCATTTAGACCTTGTATTGACTGCTTTTTGTCCAGGTTATGCAGTATACTCTTTCTTTTAAAAAATTTCTCTTTCAGCTAATCATCCTTATTTTTTTTTAAAGAAATCCACTTTTAATTGCATTATTTGTTAATCTGTAATGGAGAACTTATAGCTTTAAAGATGTATTTCTTTGATTTTTGTATCCCTAGCATGTCTTATTCCTGAGACCTTAAGATGCACCAAAAGTGTAAAATTATAAATACTTGAAACTTTAAAAGACCTGTAGCTTTGCAAAGAGCATTCGAAGTACAGCAGTCTGTAGCACGGTTGACCTTTGAACAGCATGGGTTTGAGCTGCGCAGATCCGCTTATACATGGAATTTTTTTTCAATAGTAAATACTATACAACCTATGGTTGGTTGAATCCACAGAAGTGGAATCGCAAATACGGAGGAATCGTGGATACAGAGGGCTGACTATAAGTTATATGTGGATTTTTGACTGCGTGGAGGATCAGTGCCCCTGACCCCTGCGTTTTTTAAGGGTCAAGTTGTATTTGGATTTGAAAAAACCAATTTATTGAGATATTCCTAAATTGAAGATCAGTAGTCAAGCCAGTGATTAGCAAAAGGGAATTCCAGTTTCCTTCCCTTGAATGGACAGCTGAAGGCTCTTTCTCCCCATACTTCTGACACAGGAAGTCTTGGGAAGATGGACCAACTGATGTTAGTTTCTGTAATGCATGTAGTGCTGGTTATCATGTTGTAGGTTTGGGTTTTATGCCTCACTGTCCTTTCAGGCAATGTGCCAGCAATTTATGTAGCTGCCACTAGGGAAATGCTGTTGGCTGTCTTTGTGGCCAAACTTCACCACACCCTGCACTGTTCCTCTCCTACTAGCAGCATGTCCTTGTTCATTTAGTTTGTTGTAACAGAATATGATAGATCATGTGGCTTATGTACAATAGAAATTTATTTCTCACATTTCTGGAGGCTGGAAGTGCAAGATCAGGTGACCAGCATGGTTGGGTTCTGGTGAGGACCCTCTTCTAGGTTGCAGCCTGCCTGCTTCTCCTCCTCACATCGCAGAAAGAGGGAAAGAGACCTCTCTAGGGTCCCTTTTATAAGGGCACTAATTCCAATCGGGGGCTCCACCCTCATGACCTAATCACTGCCAAAGGCCTCACCTCCTAATACCATCACATCAAGGGCTAGGATTTCAACATATGCATTTTGGGGGGGATACAAACATTCAGACCATAACACAGAGAATAAGTGAATATGTGGCATTTGATTTGATCATTTATTGGGAAGGAAATATTGAAGTGAGCCCAGTTATAAACCCCTTGCTAATCACCACATTTATGATAGTGTATTAAGAACAATATAATTTAGAAAAATTAGAAACTTTTTTACAAAATCGTATACCTAGTTTAATTCAGCAAAATTCTCACTAAACTCTAGCCGTTGAAATTCTCTATTTAACTTAACTCTGATTGGCTAATGAAAACAGCTTATTTAGGATATTTAAGTCAAAAACCTCTGGGCCTCTGGTGTCTGTACTTCAGTGCTTCAAAGCAACCTTGCATCAAAAGCTCATAATAACAGTTTTCTCCAGTCTTTAACTTCACACTCTCCTCGTTAAGTCCACCTTAGCATTCCTGTTAGACTTTAGAATGTTCCTGGCTTTTCTTGTGTGAATGAGATAACTGTTTTCTTCCCTCCCCATTTCTTCTTTTTTTTCCTTGAAGTGTCAGAACAGAAAAGGTATACTTGCAGACTCTGTTTTTCCTTGACAGTTTTTTCCCATGTGCATATTTTCTGGGGCAGACAACCTTACCAAGTTGGTCATTGCCATTTCCGTAGCCATCTCATTGTCTCTTCTACTTGAATCTAACACATCTTTTCTTACCTAAAACCTTTGTGCTTTCTTAACCTTTTTACAACTTGTATGCATCGCCCTCTCTAGGACCAACGGTTTGTTTTTAAAGGCAGGAGGCCTATTTTTTCTCAGAACATTCAAAAGTCACATCGTAAACATTACTTGAATTTTCAACCAGATCTATGGTCATTGTGTCCACTGAGGTGTGATGAGGTCTCCCCACTGTTATCTCCGCTGCCCTTTGGTTCTTCCCATTCTCCAGACATGGCAGAGCCTCCCAGATTTCTGTCTTGGCCCAAGTAGCAATTCTGGAATGACAGTCTAATTAGTTTCAGGCAACTTATGTTTTCTCACGTCACCTCTCAGGGTAAAATCTATCAGTGGGCCAGAGTTTTCTGTACATGAACCACTCTTGAAATCCTCATCACTTACCAACTCTTAGTTTTCAAAGCCCTTGAAGGGATTTGTACACGATGAGCTTTTGCCATAAGGTCAATCGTGGCATTCTTATTGTAAAGACATTTTTACTTTTTCTTTATAGGACTACATTAATTGTGCCGAAGTGTGGGTAGAGTACACCTGCAAACATTTCACGGTATGTGTGCTGTGGTATCGTTTTTGAAAGAATTATTGTATATTTTTTTCATGTTCGTAATTGTGAATAAGTCTAGCTTAGACATTTAGGTATTTTATGATGGTAATTATTCTTAATTTATGAAAATTGCATCCTTTATAGTATAGTGTGATGGAGCATTAATACGTGACCTATAACAAAAGTGTTCCACACTCACGTGTAAGCTTGGGAAATGCTGCATTGTACAAAGTTAAGCAGGTTTTTTCACCATAATACACCTTAGATCCTTATTGTTAAAATATATTGGAACTTTCCATGGGAGTCTAGTCAGCAGCGTTTTCCAAACATATTTGATTTGCATGTAATTTAACTTTTTTCTAAGCAAACAAAGATGCTTCTTTTCCTAGGCCCAAACTAGAACCCCAGTTTGGGAAATACTGGTCTTGTCAATGAGCAGAGACTTTTTTTGAGCAGAGACTTTAGAAGCAGGTAGAAGTGGTTTCAAATCCTGTTGCCAGGTGTTTATTTTAATCAACTTAAAAAACCCCGAAGTTTAGCCTACATGAAGAAAAGCATATATATCGTAAGTTTGCTGTATAATGAATCTTCACAAAATACACCCATGTAATCATGGTCCAGATCAAGAAACAGGAAATAACTCCCCACCCCACCCTGAAGCCCCCCATACTCTCCTCCCAGTCACAGCCTTGGAAGTTGAAGGTAGGCACCATCTGGTCTCTAACTCCAGAAATGGGTTTTGCCTCGTTTTGAGCATTATGTAAATGTTGGTCTGTTAATTTTCCTTCTTTTGTCCAATTTTTGTTTTATTATGGAAACTTCAAACATATGATCTCCCTTGTACTTAACACCCAGAAATGATCAACTTATGACAGATCTTGTTTCGTGTCCTTCCCTTTTCTCCCCACCCTTGGATTATTTTGAAGCACAGCTCAATCACCGTGTTTCACCTGTCAGTATCTCTGCACATATCTCTAAAATAGAATTCACTTTTCTGAAACAAAATCTCAATACATTATTGTAACTAATAAAATTAATAATGTTTTAATACCATTAAAAATCGATAAATTTTCAGATTTCCCCAATTGTCTCATAAGTTTTTTACAGTTTATTTGTTCAATCAGGATTAAAATAGGGTCTATACGTTGTAAAACCTTTAATTAGAGTTCTTTTAATCTGTAAGTTCCCTCTCTCTTCCCCTCTCTTTCTCTCCCTCCCTCCCTGTTCCCTTCCCTTTTTTTTTTCTATTATTTATTTGTTGAAGAAATTGGGTCCTTTGTCCTGTAGAGTTTCCCAGTCTCGATTGGCCAGATGTATGCCTGTGGTGGTGATTAAACATGCTCTTCTGCCTCCAGTATTTCCTATAAATCAACAGTTAGTTCTGGAGACAGGAGACTTCATCAGCTTCAGATCTGACTTTTTGGCACCCTGGGTGCTGGCATGGTGCTTCTCCTGGGAGGCTCACGGTATCTGGTTGTCTCTCCGTGATGTGAGTGACCACTGAAGCGCATTCATCTTATGGTTTATCACGGGTTGCAAAGTGGTGATATTCGGAGTTATCATTTCTCCTTTATTTGTTAGCTAGAATACTTGAATACTTGCATGAAGAGAACCTCTTCGCTCCACGTATTTGGTTACCCTGAGGTACAGTTTGTACAGAAAAGGCAAGATGCTCATTTTTGTCCCTGTTACTTACTAGTTTTTAGAGTAAAGAGTCAATTCCCCAGCATCCCCAAAGGTCACCAGTGAGTAGTAGTTGCTGTGGGTATCTGTAGGAGCTCACTAATTGAGACATATTTGATATGTATCAGTCATTGCAATTGTATTATTCTTACTGTTGCTCAGTTGTCCCATTTTTGTCCAGTGGGTGCTTTTTCAGGTTGGCTTCTGAGTCCTGACACATTCTTTGTAGTCTTTGATGCCTTCCTTGCTTTCTATTATAAGATGCTCCAGCCTCCTTTGTATTTTTCTTATCTTAGATTTGGAATCAGCTCTTTCTCCAAGAAGCTTTCGTTCCTTTTATTGCCATTGTCAGATTTTTTTTAGCTCTGTGACCCTGGCTAAGCCGCTTAGCCACTTAACTTTTCATGGGGATAATGATGTCCATGATGGGGAGGTGTTTTTTTTTTTAATATTTATTTATTTATCATGGGGAGGTTTTTTTTAAAAATATTTATTTATTTATTTCTGTATGTATTTATTTATTTGGATGCGCCCAGTCTTAGTTGCGGCATGCGGGATCTTTGTTGTGGCACACGGGCTCTTAGTTGTGGCATATGGGATCTAGTTCCCTGACCAGGGATTGAACCCAGGCCCTCTGCATAGGTAGCGCAGAGTCTTAACCACTGGACCACCAGGGAAGTCCGCATGCTGTGGAGTTTAATGAACATTAAATGAGAGAGTACATAATGGCAACTAGTTAGATAGCGTGCTATGTGCCAGGCACTTTACCTGTAAGCTGCACAGCTTCATAGTGACCTTGCCAGGAAGTTTCACTGTTCCAGTTATATAGACCAGGGGTCAGCACACTTTTTCTGTAGAAGTCCTCTTTTTTCTGTATTTGAGGCTTTGTGGACCATATGATCTCTGTTACAAGTGCCCGACTCTGCCACTGTATCATGAAAGCAGCCGTAGACCATACAGGAGTGAGCATGGCTGTGTAAATAGTAAACCTTATTTATGCATGCTGAAATTTGAATCTCATATAATTTTCGTTGTCACCAAATATTATTATTCTTTTGGTTTGAATGTAAAAATCATTCTTGGCGCCTGGACTGTATGAAAATAGGTGCTGGGCTGGTTGGCTGACCCCTGATACAGCTGACAAAAGTGAAGTGGTCATTGAGTCACCCAGCTTGTAAGGGTTCAGTCTGTGCTCTTCCCACAATGCTTCGCTGCTCTCTGCAGCACCTGGGGAGGGGCCCAGGACTGGCAGGCAGAAAGTGGCACGTTGGATTTCACCAGCACTCAGAGAAAGCTGGGACAGGAACCTTTGAGAACCATGTTTTAGTCCTGACTTGGTGCAGACATAGCCATCTTTAGGGCTGTGGTATGGGTGGGATATCCCCCCTTACATTATTTTCAGCAGAGTAGTTGAAACTGCTTCCTGGAAAGTGTGTGCTATATTCTGAAAGCGTTAGTTCTTTCTATCAGAAAAATGGTCAATGACTACCATTCAGTGTCTAAATACAGGTTTGATATTTTTCCCCACTTAGAAACGAGAGGTGAATACTGTTTTGGCCGATGTCATCAAGCACATGACTCCAGATCGTGCATTTGAAGACTCCTACCCTCAGGTGACAGATTTTCATTTCTCATTTCCACACTGTAAGGAATTTTATTCTGTTGAATTAAATAGGTATGTTGCATGGGTCAGGCTGTAAAGTCAGATAATCCTGGGTTTGAATCCTAGCTTTGCCATATCTTAGCCATGTGCCCTTTAATCAGTTACTTAGTCTTGTTGTGCCTCAGTTTTCTCACTGTAAAATGGGGATAATAATAGTCCTCCTCAGAATGGTTGTGAGGATTCAGTGAGGTGTGATGTGGAAAGCCCTGTACAGTTGCTTGGCACCAGTAAGTGAGATGCCTATGTTTTTCAGTTAAGCTAACTTTTTATTTGGAAATAAATTCAAACTTTATTGGAAAGTTAAAAGAATAGCTCAGAGAACTTCCATTATTTTTTACCCAGATTCACCAGCTGTTGAGAGATTCCATGTTTACTTTATCATTGTGTACACACACACACACACACACACACACACACACACACACAGACATATATATTCATACATACGTATGTAAATTTTTTAAAAAACAGTTGAGGATAAATTGCATACATCATGCCACTTCTGCCTCTAAAGAGTTCAGTGAGTATTTCCTAAGAACAAGGACATTCTCCTTTATAACCACAGTTTAGTTATCAACATCAGGGAATTTAATGTTAATGTATTACTTTTACCTACTCCACAGTCCATATTCCAGTTTTGTCAGTGGACTCAATGTCCTCAGTAGCAGATTTTTTTCCCCACTAGTACAGAATCCAGCTCAGGATCACTTACTGTAAAGTAACTTCAGACCTAATTAAGATTTTATTTTTTATTTAATAACATGATGTTCTGGCACTTACTGCTTATGATCAAGTGATTTCTGGGCTCACTTAGTATAAGAAAATTAGTTACATATTCTTTTTTTTTAAATAAATTTAGTTAGTTAGTTTTGGCTGTGTTGGGTCTTCGTTGCTGCGCGTGGGCTTTCTCTAGTTGAGGCGGGCGGGGGCTACTCTTCGTTGCAGTGCGTGGGCTTCTCATTGCGGTGGCTTCTCTTATTGTGGAACACGGGCTCTAGGTGCGCGGGTTTCAGTAGTTGTGGCACGTGGGTTTCAGTAGTTGTGGCACGTGGGCTCTGCGGCATGTGGGATCTTCCCGGACCAGGGCTCGAACCCGCGTCCCCTGCATTGGCAGGCGGATTCTCAACCACTGCACCACCTGGGAAGCCCTAGTTACTTATTCTTGTATAAATTTTAGAATTCTTAGATTTTACTCATTTAAGAAATTTTCACCATTTGCTAATTAAAATGGTTCATCATTACAATTTATTGAGCAGCCACTAACTATCTGGCATTTTTCTAGATGGAATGAAAAGAATACAGTCACGCACAGCAGGCTCTTGGTCAGTATTGCAGGGTAAATAAAATGTGTCGAGAAGATGGGTCATACCCTTGTGGGTGGTCAAGGTCTCGGCCTCATATGAAGACTGATGTGCAGAATTTTAGTTGGGGAATTTTCAGTAAGGCCTTGACTGCTAGTGACCCAATTAATTGAAAACTTTAAGTAACATAATAATTTTAATGCAGTCCATTCCTAAGTGACAAGGGAACTATACTATACTGTAATTCTGTCATATCTGAGAGCAACTTATAAAAGATGCCCCGGGGTCAGCCTGCATTCCAGACAGCCACCCATATCGGTTGTGAGCCCTTGGTCTTAAGTGAGGGCCACATCAAGAAAATAAAACTGTGGGGATCTGTGAAGAATTAGCTTACTCCAGTTCTAGGATAGGGAAGGTATAAGGTGAGCCTGGAACATTTTCTTGTGCCAGGAAGTAAGGAAGTACTGCTGGGGGCACATGAAATGGGCACAGGAACAGCTTGGAAGGGGCTCTCACAGGTCCCCAGTTTGAGCATCAAATGAAATAAATACAGTGATGGATTATAATCCACTGAGTAAAGTAGGAATCCAGGAGTCGGCCCTTATGACGAATAGATAAATAAATAAATAGATGAGGGGAAAGGTGGGCAGGGGTGCCATTTGAGAAATGTGGAAGAAATGGTAGAGTTGAAAAATCACCATTTGTAGCCATCACAGTGAAGACAAGAATCATCGGTCTTCAGGCAAGAATCATCAGTGGGTGCTAAATCTGGGGGGAATGTCTGATGAGGAGCAGGACGTTTCCGTATCTCCTCCCGTAGCATGAGTATAATCGCAAGGGGAAAAATAGTGACTCTGGAGTGGAGAATTTGGACAGTCATTGACAGGCTAATCAAAATCCTTATCACCATTGAGGAGCAAGTGGCTATCTTGTACCTGCAGATATGGAACCCCGAAAAATAGGAAAGACACAGCATCATCTATGTAACATTCCAGTCGGGAATGCATGACTGAATCTAATCATGAGGTAACATTAGTCATGCCCAAATTGAGGAGCATTCTATAAAGTAATTGGCTTGTAAAAAAAATCTTTGCCATCAGTGACAAAGAAGGTTAAGGAACTGTTCCAAATTAACACAGACTACACAGACGTGAAAACAAAACGCAATGCATGATCCTGAACTGAATCCTGTTCAGAGAGGAAAAAATAATGCTGTAAAGAAGGTACTGAGGGCTTCCCTGGTGGCGCAGTGGTTGAGAGTCCGCCTGCCGATGCAGGGGACTCAGGTTCGTGCCCTGGTGCGGGAAGATCCCACATGCCGTGGAGCGGCTGGGCCCGTGAGCCATGGCCGCTGAGCCTGCGCATCCGGAGCCTGTGCTCCGCAACGGGAGAGGCCACAACAGTGAGAGGCCCGCGTACCGCAAAAAAAAAAAAAAAAAAAAAGAATGTACTGAGACAGTTGACAAGATTGGAATACAAATGATAGATTAAAGTATTAAAATTATACCCGTGTTAACTTTCCTGAATTTGATAAACAACAGAGTAGAAATGTCAGAGAATATGACTATTCTTAGGAAATACAAATGAAGTGGTAAGGGGTGACGGACATGATACATTCAATCTACTTTCACATGGTTCAGAAAAAATATAGTATGTCTTTTTACAGAGAGAAGACAATGAAACAAATTTGGCAAAATACTAAAAACTGATGACTTTGTGTAAAGAGAATATGGGAGTTTTCTGTACTGTTTTTTCAATGTTTCTGCAAGTTTCAAATTATTTCACAGTAAAAAAGTTGGCAACACACAGTCAACACAATTTTAAAAGTTCTGCCATTGGATCAATGGATAGGTGAGGAGGTAAAGCAAATATAGCAAAATGTTAGCCCTTGTAGAATCTAAGTGGTGAGTAAATGGGTGTTTGTTATTATTCATTGAATCTTCTTACATTTCAGCATTTCATAATGAAACGTTGAAGGGAAAAAATACATCTTTTAAAACCAGGAAAGGCATTATTTGTAAGTGTACTTTAAATATTAAAAAAAAATTTCCTGTTCTACAGGAATTAGTTGCTGTGGATAAGGTTTCAGGAACTATTTTAACCAGACAGTACTGCAGTATCTTTGAATGCTCTGCCTTGGAGCACTGTTTGTCATGACGTTTTGAAGTCCTTTTTGCTTGCTGACCTAGTAAACTGCATAATTATGAAATGGGGTGTGTGCCTCTTAATATTCCGTATGTTGGACCATGAGCCATTTCCTTTGCAGATGATTTAAACAGTGATGTTTTTAGTATAAACAAAGTACTTGTCAGTAAATTTTCCTTTCTTGACAGCAACCAGGGATAGGGGTTTATTTTTTTTAACATCTTTATTGGAGTATAATTGCTTTACAATGTTGTGGTAGTTTCTGCTGTATAACAAACTGAATCAGCTATACATATACATATATCCCCGTATCCCCTCCCTCTTGTGTCTCCCTCCCACCCTCCCTATCCCACCCCTCTAGGTGGTCACAGAGCACAGAGCTGATCTCCCTGTGCTATGCGGCTGCTTCCCACTAGCTATCTACTTTACATTTGGTAGTGTGTATATGTCAGTGCCACTCTCTCACTTCGTCCCAGCTTACCCTTCCCCCTCCCTGTGTCCTCAAGTCCATTCTCTACATCTGCATCTTTATTTCTGTCCTGCCTCTATGTTCTTCAGAACCTTTTTTTTTTTTTTTTTGGTGTTTTTAGATTCCATCTATGTGTTAGCATACAGTATTTGTTTTTCTCTTTCTGACTTACTTCACTCTGTATGACAGACTCTGGGTCCATCCACCTCACTACAAATAACTCAATTTCGTTTCTTTTTATGGCTGAGTAATATTCCATTGTATATATGTGCCACATCTTCTTTAGCCATTCATCTGTCGATGGACGCTTAGGTTGCTTCCATGTCCTGGCTATTGTAAATAGTGATGCAGTGAACATTGTGGTACATGACTCTTTTCGAATTGCGGTTTTCTTGGTATATGCCCAGTAGTGGGATTGCTGGGTGATATGGTAGTTCTATTTTTAGTTTTTTAAGGAACCTCCATACTGTTCTCCATAGTGGCTGTATCAATTTACATTCTCACCAGCAGTGCAGGAGGGTTCCCTTTTCTCCACACCCTCTTCAGCATTTATTGTTTGTAGATCTTTTGATGATGGCCATTCTGACTGGTGTGAGGTGATACCTCATAGTAGTTTTGATTTGCATTTCTCCAATGATTACTGATGTTAACCATCCTTTCATGTGTTTCTTGGCAATTTGTATATCTTCTTTGGAGAAATGTCTGCTTAGGTCTTCTGCCCATTTTTGGATTGGGTTGTTTTTTTGATACTGAGCTACATGAGCTGCTTGCATATTTTGGAGATTAATCCTTTGTCAGTTGCTTTGTTTGCAAATATTTCCTCCCATTCTGAGGGTTGTCTTTTCGACTTGTTTATGGTTTCTTTTGCTATGCAAATCTTTTAAGTTTCATTAGGTTCCATTTGTTTATTTTTGGTTTTATTTCCATTTCTCTAAGAAGTGGGTCAAAAAGGACCTTGCTGTGATTTATGTCATAGAGTGTTCTGCTTATGTTTTCTGCTAAAGGTTTTATAGTGTCTGGCCTTACATTTAGGTCTTTAATCCATTTTGAGTTCATTTTTGTGTATAGTGTTAGGAAGTGTTCTAATTTCATTCTTTTACATGTAGCTGTGCAGTTTTCCCAGCACCACTTATTGAAGAGGCTCTCTTTTCTTCTTTGTATATTCTTGCCTCCTTTATCAAAGGTAAGGTGACCATATGTGCGTGGGTTTATCTCTGGGCTTTCTATCCTGTTCCATTGATCTATATTTCTCTTCTTGTGCCAGTACCATACTGTCTTGATTACTGTAGCTTTGTAGTATAGTCTGAAGTCAGGGAGCCTGATTCCTCCAGCTCCATTTTTCTTTCTCAAGATTGCTTTGGCTATTCGGGTCTTTTGTGTTTCCATACAAATTGTGAAATTTTTTTGTTCAAGTTCTGTGAAAAATGCCATTTGTCATTTGATAGGGATTGCATTGAATCTGTAGATTGCTTTGGGTAGTAGAGTCATTTTCACAATGTTGATTTTTCCAATCCAAGAACATGGTATATCTCTCCATCTGTTTGTATCATCTTTAATTTCTTTCATCAGTGTCTTATAGTTTTCTGCATACAGGTCTTTAGCCTCCTTAGCTAGGTCGATTCCTAGGTATTTTATTCTTTTTGTTGCAGTGGTAAATGGGAGTGTTTCCTTAATTTCTCTTTCACATTTTTCATCATTAGTGTATAGGAATGCCAGAGATTTCTTTGCATTAATTTTGTATCCTGCTACTTTACCAAATTCATTGAATAGCTCTAGTAGATTCCGGTGGCATCTTTAGGATTCTCTATGTATAGTATCATGTCATCTGTAAACAGTGACAGTTTTACTTATCTTTTCCGATTTGTATTCCTATTATTTCTTTTTCTTCTCTGATTGCTGTCGCTACAACTTCCAAAACTATGTTGAATAATAGTGGTAAGAGTGGGGAACCTTGTCTTGTTCCTGATCTTACTGGAAATGGTTTCAGTTTTTCACCATCGAGAATGTTGTTGGCTGTGGGTTTGTCATATGTGGCCTTTATTATGTTGAGGTAAGTTCCCTCTATGCCTACTTTCTGGAGAGTTTTTGTCATAAATGGGTGTTGAGTTTTCTCAAAAGCTTTTCCTGCATCTATTGAGATTATCATATGGTTTTTATCCTTCAATTTGTTAATACGGTGTATCACATTGATTAATTTGCATATATTGGAGAATCCTTGCATTCTTGGGATAAACCCCACTTGATCATGGTGTGTGATCCTTTTACTGTGCTGTTGGATTCTGTTTGCTAGTATTCTGTTGAGGATTTTTGCGTCTGTGTTCAACAGTGATATTGGTCCGTAGTTTTCTTTCTTTGTGACATCTTTGTCTGGTTTTGGTATCAGGGTGATGGTGGCCTCATAGAATGAGTTTGGGAGTGTCCCTCCTCTGCTATATTTTGGAAGAGTTTGAGAAGGATAGCTGTTAGCTCTTCTCTAAATCTTTGATAGAATTTGCCTGTGAATCCATCTGGTCCTGGGCTTTTGTTTGTTGGGAGATTTTTAATCACAGTTTCAATTTCAGTGCTTGTGATTGGTCTGTTTGTATTTTCTGTTTCTTCGTGGTCCAGCCCTGGAAGGTTGTGCTTTTCTAAGAATTTGTCCATTTCTTCCAGATTGTCCATTTTATTGGCATAGAGTTGCTTGTAGTAATCTCTCATGATCCTTCGTATTTCTGCAGTGTCAGTTGTTACTTCATTCTGTTGATTTGAGTCTTCTCCCTTTTTTCTTGATGAGTCTGGCTAATGGTTTATCAATTTTGTTTATCTTCTCAAAGAACCAGCTTTTAGTTTTATTGATCTTTACTATTGTTTCCTTCATTTCTTTTTCATTTATTTCTGATCTGATCTTTATGATTTCTTTCCTTCTGCTAACTTTGGGGCTTTTTTGTTCTTCTTTCTCTAATTGCTTTAGGTGTAAGGTTAGGTTGTTTACTTGAGATGTTTCTTGCTTCTTGAGGTAGGTTTGTATTGCTATAAGCTTCCCTCTTAGAACTGCTTTTGCTGCATCCCATAGGTTTTGGGTCATCGTGTTTTCATTTTCATTTATTTCTAGATATTTTTTGATTTCCTCTTTGATTTCTTCAGTGATCTCTTGGTTATTTAGTAGTGTATTGTTTAGCCTCCATGTGTTTGTATTTTTTACGTTTTTTTCTTTCCTGTAATTGATGTCTAGGCTCATAGCATTGTGGTTGAAAAAGATACTTGATACAATTTAAATTTTCTTAAATTTACCAAGGCTTGATTTGTGACCCAAGATATGATCTATCCTGGAGAATGTTCCATGAGCACTTGAGAAGAAAGTGTATTCTGTTGTTTTTGGATGGAATGTCCTATAAATATCAATTAAGTCCATCTTGTATTTTTGTTTGTTTGTTTGTTTGTTTTGCGGTACACAGGCCTCTCACTGTTGTGGCCTCTCCCCTTGCGGAGCACAGGCTCCAGACGCGCAGGCTCAGCGGCCATGGCTCACGGGCCCAGCCGCTCCGTGGCATGTGGGATCTTCCCGGACCAGGGCATGAACTCGTGTCCCCTGCATCGGCAGGTGGACTCTCAACCACTGCGCCACCAGGGAAGCCCAAGTCCATCTTGTTTAATGTGTCATTTAAAGCTTGTGTTTTCTTATTTATTTTCATTTTGGATGATCTGTCCATTGGTGAAAGTGAGGTGTTAAAGTCCCCTACTATTATTGTGTTACTGTTGATTTCCCCTTTTATGGCTGTTAGCATTTGCCTTATGTATTGAAGTGCTCCTATGCTGGGTGCATAAATATTTACAATTGTTACATCTTCTTGGATTGGTCCCTTGATCATTATGTAGTGTCCTTCTTTGTCTCTTGTAATCATCTTTATTTTAAAGTCTATTTTGTCTGATATGAGAATTGGTACTCCAGTTTTCTTTTGATTTCCCTTTGCTTGGAATATCTTTTGCCATCCCCTCACTTTCAGTCTGTATGTGTCCCTAGGTCTGAAGTGGGTCTCTTGTAGACAGCATATATACAGGTCTTGTTTTTGTATGCGTTCAGCCAGTCTATGTCTTTTGCTCAGAGCATTTAATCTATTTACATTTAAGGTAATTATCAATGTGTATGTTCCTATTACCATTTTCTTAATTGTTTTGGGTTTATTATTGTAGGTCTTTTCCTTCTCTTGTGTTTCCTGCCTCGAGAAGTTCCTTTAGCATTTGTTGTAAAGCTGGTTTGGTGGTGCTGAATGCTCTTAGCTTTTGCTTGTTTGTAAAGGTTTTAATTTCTGCGTCGAATCTGAATGAGATCCTTGCTGGGTAGAGTAATCTTGGCTGTAGGTTTTTCCCTTTCATCACTTTAAATATGTCCTGCCACTCCCTCTGGCTTGCAGAGTTTCTGCTGAAAGATCAGCTGTTAACCTTATGGGGATTCCCTTTTATGTTATTTGTTGCTTTTCCCTTGCTGCTTTTAATATGTTTTCTTTGTATTTAATTTTTGATAGTTTGATTATATGCGTTTTGGCATGTTTCTCCTTGGATTTATCCTGTATGGGACTCTCTGTGCTTCCTGGACTTGATTGACTACTTCCTTTCCCATATTAGGGAAGTTTTCAACTATAATCCCTTCAAATATTTTCTCAATCCCTTTCTTTTTCTCGTCTTCTTCTGGGACCCCTATAATTCGAATGTTGGTGCGTTTAATATTGTCCCAGAGGTCTCTGAGACTGTCCTCAATTCTTTAAATTCTTTTCTCTTTACTCTGCTCTGTGGTAGTTATTTCCACTATTTTGTCTTCCAGGTTAGTTATCCGTTCTTCTGCCTCAGTTATTCTGCTACTGATCCCTTCTAGAGAATTTTAAATTTCATTTATTGTGTTTTTCATCATTGTTTGTTTGCTCTTTAGTTCTTCTAGGACCTTGTTAAACCTTTCTTGTACTTGTCCATTCTATTTCCAAGATTTTGGGTCACCTTTACTATCATTACTCTGTATTCTTTTTCAGGTAGACTGCCTATTTCCTCTTCATTTGTTTGGTCTGGTGGGTTTTTACTTTGCTCCTTCATCTGCTGTGTGTTTCTCTGTCTTCTCATTTTGCTTAGCTTACTGTGTTTGGGGTCTCCTTTTCACAAGCTGCAGGTTCATAGTTCCTGTTGTTTTTGGTGTCTGTCCTCAGTGGATAAGGTTGGTTCAGCGGCTTGTGTAGGCCTCCTTGTGGAGGGGACTGGTGCCTGTGTTCTGGTGGATGAGGCTGGATCTTGTCTTTCTGGTGGGCAGGACCACGTTTGGTGGTGTGTTACTTACTGTGATTTTAGGCAGCCTGTCTGCTAATGGTGGGGTGTGTTCCTGTCTTGCTAGTTGTTTGGCGCAGGGTGTCCAGCACTGTAGCTTGCTGGTTGTTGAGTGGAGCTGGGTCTTAGCGTTGAGATGGAGATCTCTGGGAGAGCTTTCGCCTTTTGATATTACGTGGAGCCGGGAGGTCTCTGGTCGTCTAATGTCCCGAACTCGGCTCTCCCACCTCAGAGGCTCAGGCCGGACACCCAGCCAGAACACCAAGACCCTGTCAGACACACGGCTTCAGTCCTGGGTAGCTTCTCAATGGCAGTAGTTTTGCTGGTGATCCAAATAGGGCTGGTTTTCTTGCAATGTCTGAAGCAAGGCCTAGAGTGACACTCCATCGTGTGTGGCTGTCGCAGGCAGGACGTGGGGGTAGGCATCGCTCCTGGCCACGGTTTATATTTTATGTAGAGAAAGTGCCTCCTTGGTTCTCCCGTGCCAGGGCACTGTGAACAGGACTCTGTGCATGTCAGGGTGAGGGGTGGTGGACATCAGTACACGGCCATCTAGGACCGACCTCACAGACTGTGCCACCATCCTCGGGTAATGCCATGGCCTTTGACCCCACAGTGCCTCTTCACTGAAGTAGTCAAAAAACACAGGACCACCATGGGGTAGAATAGGGATCTGTAAACCACGGCCCATGTAGCCCACAACCTGTTGTGAATAAAGTTTTATCGGAACCCAGCTACACCCCTCTGTTTACACATTGTCAATGACTGCTTTCCAGCTACAGCAGCAGAGTTGAGTAGTTGTGGTGACTGTATGGCCCTGTATGGAAAACGTTTGCCCACCTCTTGAATATTCATACCTGATTTGAATGGAGAGCTTTGAAGGGCAGGCATTGCTCTAAACACTGTAAGCAAACCATCCCATTTAGTCCTCACAATGAGTGAGATACTGTTTTGCTCTCCAATTTTACAGAAGAGAAGACTGAGGCCAAGGTGTTTCTCCAAGACTAGAGTAAGATGGGCAAGCTCAGGTTGAGACTAGGTTTAACGTAACCCAGTAATTCCCTGTTCCTTGTGTAATCTAGGTTTCCCTTATTGTAACTGTGATTGCGAACTATGGGTAGGGTTGCCTTTTTAAAAATATCGAAGTTTTATTAAAGATGTGTTTTTCATTTTGCTTTACAGCTTCAGTCAATAATTAAGAAAGTAATTGCACACTTCCATGATTTCTCAGTTCTTTTTTCAGTGGTAAGTAACCTTCCTTAACTATCTTTGGAAATTTGTATCTGACTCAGAGTTTCCTTTAGTGTCTCAATAATTTTTTCATGGTGTCCTAGGCCAAGAGAAATACTTAACAGTTCCGTTTTTTATTAAAAAACACTAGTAAGGTTTAAACAATTTAAATATTTATGTCATGACAACTTAAGCAGCACTTGAGAAAATAATACACATAAACTGATAGAAAAATATTGTCTTTATTTCATTCATTACTTACTATGGGGTATGTGCACCTACTGGGTATCACACAACTTCTCAAACCTTGGAATCAAATTGGACATCCTTTTCCTCATTGATTTTTGCATGGTACCTGCTTTTTATCACACAATAGTCTAATGTTGAAACTATGATACACATCAAGCTAATAGTTGTCTCAGTGTCTGACAGAGTTGAGATTTATTATATTTCCCTCAAAAATTTAAAATAGCCCGTGACACCCTTCTCATTTGCTGCAGTGCCCTGGTCACATACCAATCTAGGTGACTCTCTGTGTAGTAACACTCTCTGCCCTGCCCTCAACTTTCCTTTTCCCTCTTCCTGCTTCCATTTCCAGTACTCTCACAGACTATAAGCTTTTGTTTATTTAATAATAAAGGCTGTTATTTATTGGACTTTTGCCACGCCCCAAGCACTGTGCTAGAACTTTTTTTTTTCTTTAATTTTTATTGAAATATAGTTGATTTACAATGTTGTGTTAGTTTCGGGTATACAGTAAGGTGATTCAGTTATACGTATATATAAATATATATCCTTTTTTTACATTCTCTTCCATTATAAGTTATTACAAGATACTGAGTATAGTTCCCTGTGCTATACAGTAGGTCCTTGTTGGTTATGTATTTTATATATAGTAGTGTGTATATTTTAATCCCAAACTCCTAATTTATCCCTCTCACCTACTCTCCTTTGGTAACCATAAGTTTCTATGTCTGTGAGTCTATTTCTGTTTCGTAAATAAGTTCATTTGTATCCTTTTTTTAGATTTTACATACAAGCAATATCATATGGTATTTGTCTTTGTCTGGCTTACTTCACTTAGTATGATAGTCTCTGGGTCCATCCATGTTGTTGCAAATGGCATTATTTCATTCTTTTTTATGGCTGAGTAATATTCCAGTGTGTGTGTGTGTGTGTGTGTGTGTGTGTGTGTGTGTGTGTGTGTACATATATACATATGCACCATACCTTATTTATCCATTCATCTGTCAGTGGACACTTAGGTTGCTTCCACATCTTGGCTGTTGTAGATAGTGCTGCTATTGGGGTGCATGTATCTTTTCGAATTATGTTTTTCTCTGGGTATATGCCCAGGAGTGGAATTGATGGATCATATGGTACTTTGTTTTTAGCTTTTTAAGGAACGCCCATACTCTTCTCCATAGTGTCTGTACCAATTTACATTCCCACCAGCACTGTAGGAGGGTTCCGTTTTCTTCACACCCTCTTCAGCGTTTATTATTTGTAGACTTTTTGGGTCTACATTCTTTTGGGTGTGAGGTGATACATCATTGTAGTTTTGATTTGCAGTTCTCTAATAATTAACAATGTTGAGCATCTTTTCATGTGCCTTTTGGCCATCTGTACATGTTCTTTGGAGAAATGTCGTTTTAGATCTTCTGCTTATTTTTTGATTGGGTTGATCTTTTGATACTGAGCTGTATGAGCTGTTTTGTATATTTTGAAGATTAATTCCTTGTTAGTCACATCATTTGCAAATATTTTCTCCCATTCTGTAGGTTGTCTTTTTGTTTTGTTTATTGTTTCCTTTGCTATGCAAAAGCTTTTTAAGTTTAATTAGGTTCCATTTGTTTATTTTTGTTTTTATTTCCATTACTCTAGGAGACAGATCCAAAAAGATATTGTTGCAATTTATGTCAAAGAGTGTCTTACCTACGTTTTCCTCTAGAAGTGTTATAGTATCTGGTCTTACGTTTAGGTCTTTAATCCATTTTGAGTTCATTTTTGTGTATGGTGTTAGAGAATGTTCTAATTTCATTCTTTTGCATGTAGCTGTCCAGTTTTCCCAGCACCACTTATTGAAGAGACTGTCTTTTTTCCATTGTATATCCTTGCCTCCTTTTTTGTAGATTAATTGACCATATGTGCGTGGGTTTATCTCTGGGATTTCTATCCTGTTCCATTGATCTGTATTTCGGTTTTTGTGCCAGTACCATACTGACTTGATTACTGTAGCTTTGTAGTATAGTCTGAAGTCAGGGAGCCTGATTCCTCCAGCTCCGTTTTTCTTTCTCAAGATTGCTTTGGATATTTGGGTCTTTTGTATTTCCATACAAATTAAAAAATTTTTTTTCTAGTTCTGTGAAAAATGCAGTTGGTAATTTCATAGGAATTGCATTGAATCTGTAGGTTTCCTTGGGTAATACAGTTGTTTTGACAACATTGATTCTTCCGATCCAAGAACATGGTATATATCTTTCCATTTGTTTGTGTCATTTTTTATTTCTTTCATCAGCATCTTAAAGTTTTTGGAGTACAGGTCTTTTGCCTGCTTAGGTAAGTTTATTCCTAGGCATTTTATTCTTTTTGATGCAATGGTAAATGGGATTGTTGCCTTAGTTTCTCTTTCTGACCTTTCATTGTTAGTGTATAGAAATGCAACAGATCCCTATGTATTAATTTTGTATCCTGCAACTTTACCAAATTCATTGATGAGCAATCTCTAGTAGTTTTCCAGTAGTGACTTTGGGGTTTTCTATGTATGGTATCATGTCATCTGCAAACAGTGACAGTTTTACTTCTTCTTTTCCAGTTTGGGTTCCTTTTGTTTCTTTTCCTTCTCTGATTGCTGTGGCTAGGACTTCCAAAACTATGTTGAATAAAAGTGGTGAGAGTGGACATCCTTGTCTTGTTCCTGACCTTAGAGGAAATGCTTTCAGCTTTTCGCCATTGAGTATGATGTGAGCTGTGGGTTTGTCATATATGGCATTTATTAGGTTGAGGTAGATCCCCTCTATATGCACTTTCTGGAGAGTTTTTATCATAAATGGATGTTGAATTTTATCAAAAACTTTTTCTGCATCTATCAAGATGATCATAGTGGTTTTTATTCAATTTATTAATGTGGTGTATCACACTGATTGACTTGTGGATATTGAAAAATCCTTGCATCCTTGGGATAATGACCCCATTTGTTCATGGTGTATGATCTTTTTAATGTATTGTTGGATTCAGTTTGCTAGTATTCAGTATTTTGTTGGATTTTTGCATCTATGTTCATCAGTGATATTGGCCTGTAATTTTCTTTTTGATGGTATCTTTGTCTGATTTTGGTATCAGGGTGATGGTGGCCTCAGAGAATGAGTTAATTTTTTGGAATAGTTTATTAACTCCTCTCTAAACGTTTGATAGAATTTGCCTGTGAAGCCATCTGGTCCTGGACTTTTGTTTGTTGGGAGTTTCTTAATCACAGATCAGTTTTAGTACTTGTGATTGGTCTGTTTTATATTTTCTATTTCTTATTGGTTCACTCTTAGGAGATTGTACCTTTCTAAGAATTTTTCCATTTCTTCTAGATTGTCTGTTTTGTTGGCATATAGTTGCTTGTAGTAGTCTCTTACGGTTCTTTGTATTTCTGTGGTATCAGTTGTAACTTCTTTTTCATGTCTACTTTTACTGATTTGGGCCCTCTCCCATTTTTTCTTGATAAGTCTGGCTAAAGGTTTATCAATTTTGTTTATCTTTTCAAAGAACCAGCTTTTAGTTTTGTTGATCTTTTCTACTGACTTTACATGGGTTGCCTCAGATCATTTTCCGAACACCACTGGGAAGGCACGAGTAGTAATGAGTCCCACTTTACAGATGAGGAAACTGGTGCTGGAAGAGGTGGAGTAACTTGCTTAAGGTCACACAGCCACTGAATGAGGAGTCAGGTTGCAGAAACTGCTCTGAACAACTCTGACTCTTCTTTCTCTGTTCCTCTATACATTCATTAAAAGATTGGAGCCTCCTTTGCCTTCTGCTACCAAGAAGAGCTTATTCTCATCTAAAGGTTGTCCAGATGATTTGCCAAAATGTTAACTGGTCCCAGCCCTGGTCCTTGGGCATGTGCAATTTGTTTTAATAGTAATAGTTTTAAAATCCTCAGAGTTCTGTACTTACTTTCATGTGAGTCCTGATCAGATCTGCCTCAGAAAGATGAACAACTCTTACTCTGTTTTGCCCTTCAAAGAAGAAGTAACCCACAAATTCCTTCCAGTAACTTGTGTAAATTGCAGGTAGAGTGCTTTTATTATTTTTTTTTAGGAAAAATTTCTGCCATTTCTGGACATGTTCCAAAAAGAGAGTGTGCGGGTGGAGGTTTGCAAATGCATCATGGAAGTTTTTATCAAGTAAGTGTAACATGATGTAATCAGAAACTTCAATTCCAGCTGCCCTTGTGAAGTCTGTTGCTAAGAAATCCATTTATGCATTTTGAGGGCCTGTGCTGTAGTGATATATTTATACCTAAAATAACATTGAGAGAAAAACCACATTAAAAGGAGAAGTCATGATAAAAGTTTATAATTAGCTTAAGAATACAAATTAATAAATGTTAACAGAGCCTGACCATCACCCATATCTCACTCCTGTGATTTGGGAAGGAGCAATCTATTGATGTACTATTTAGGAAGTGTCATTTTAAAAGATAAAGTCATTCTTCTCAAGATACCAGAGCTAGAAAGGTTTCTGTCGTTAATGTGTAGACTTGTGATCAGTTTTCAACTTAGTTCCTTTCATTTTATTGATTAAGTCTGTTTTCCCAAAACTGCCTATTGCTGATGGTACATGGAATACTTTCAGGTGGTACATGGAAGAGAGATTTTTATTTTTATTTTAAAACGTGTATTTATTTTAAAGTATGTTAGATAATATATAACTAGTTTAATCAGTGACTTCAAATATATTATTCTTTAGGACAAGGTTAAGTTAAAAGTTCAAGTCCTTTTAAATATTAAGTATGTAGATGTGATTAAAAAAATATCTCAAGATGGAACTCAAGTAACCAGAGTTTGGAAAATTGAGTTAGAAGTTGCTGGAATGTATGTTTTAAGCTTTCCTTGTATTACCTTTCCAGAAGGTTAATTCCATATGCTTGAAACAAGTATACCTACTTTACTTACATAAAGATTTATTGAGACTTCCCTGATGGTCCAGTGGGTAAGATTCCGCACTTCCAATTTAGGGGACCCAGGTTCAATACCTGGTCAGGGAACTAGATCCTGCATGCTGCAACTAAAGATCCCGAATGCCGCAGTGAAGATCCTGCGTGCCACAACTAAGGCCTGATGCAGCCTAATTTTAGATAGATAGATAGATAGATAAATAAATAAATATTAAAAAAAGAGAGAGAGAGACTCCATGCTTCCACTGTAGGGGGTGTAGTTTCCATCCCTGCTTGGGCAACTAAGATCCCATATGGCGCGTGGTGCGGCCAGAAAAAAAAAAGATTTGTTATAAGAGCGTGTCCTTTTATGTTATTTGAGAAACCAAATTAATAATTTTGCCTGGCACTTAACACAGTTATGGACAGGTTGTTGGACAGCTTTAGAAGTTCAAGAAACACGGTAAGAAAACAGATTTGCCCTTTGTCTGGCTTAGGAAATGTATCAGTTTTACCATGATTTTGTAGTTAGGAGAAGTTATGATATGTTAGAAGAGCAAACTTGTTATTTAAAGGAGAATTAAGAGAAAACTAGATCATTGCCCATTGCTGGTGATCTGGGCCATGTTAAATGCCAACCAGATAATTTACTGCTTCTCACATATGTATCGTAGATGAGAACTAAATCTGTGCTTTCTGTGGTCTCAGTGGACATGGCTTTTACTGTTATCTCTAAATGTCTTCTAGGCATCAGCAAGAGCCCACTAAGGACCCCGTCATTCTGAACGCCCTTTTGCACATTTGCAAGACCATGCATGACTCTGTGAAGTAAGCCATGTTTAAGGCTGAAACGAGCCTGGATTGGGTCTTAATGCCACATAATAGTACTTTAGGGAATTACTGCTTCAAGCTGCCACTGTGAATAATATTATTTTATGGAGTCTATTAAGATACATGTTAACAAGGACATTCCAGTCCAGGGGAGAAGGGAGGCTGAGCTGAGGGTAACCTTCCTGAGAAAATGAGATGGCAGATGTTTTTACAAAGGGATTTCTATTGGGAGGAGAAGGCTGGTTTCATCCAAGTGAACTCATACTCCATGTCTCCTGGAGATTTCTGAGAGCAGCACATAGTATAATAATGAGTTCACTCATCCAGTAACATAGCCTTTAAGTTTTTTCTCAACATTAGCCAATTATTTAAAATTCAAATAAAATTGTGTATATTCCTTACATGAAGGACTTCAGTTTGTTGAGTATACTTGAGGGTCAGACCTACCCATGGGCCTTACCTTTGGGTCAAAAGCCAAATTATCTCCTTTGCTTTCTAGCTTTATTTGTCTTATCTTTTTTTCTTTTTTATTACATGTTTCCATTCGACTGTGCTTGAGGCAGTTCCTGCTTATTTGTGGCAGAAAGTTTGGTCCCCAAAGAATTTTTAAACATAGCAGCTTGATTCACAGGAAAATGTTACAAGAAATGAGAAAATTGTTTTGGAACTTAACCATCAACAAAGATGAATTGTATTTCTTTTTTTTTTCCCCCCTGAATTTTAGAATCTTTATTTCATGACTTTGTGCTTTCAACTTCACAAATAGTTTTCAAAATCAAAATATCCAGACTTTTTATAATAAATGGAACTGATAGACTTTAGTTGCACAAAAATAGAAATAAAGGCACAAAAAACATTTAGAAAGGTACTTGTATTAGTAGGCCATTGGTTTTTGGCCTAAGCGAAATAGAAGATGTATTTCTCTTATGAGAAGCGTGAAGCCAAAAGGTGGGGGTGGGGTAGCTCTGCTTTAGAACATCATCTAGGAGCCCAGGTTTCTTGTCTTACTGCTCTGCTATCCCTCCGGGGTGTTGTCCTTGCTTCCTGGTGGAGGTGACTTACCTCAACCGTGTCCATGTTGCAGCTGGCAGGCATTGGAGGACAGCACCCTCCTTTTAGGGACACAACTTGGGAGGCTCGTACATCACTCGCATTCACATCCCATTGGCCAGAACTGTCATGTGACTACTCCTAGTTACAAAGGAGTTTGGGAAATGTAGTCTCAAATAATGAAGGGGACACTGCATATTGGAGGACAGTATGCAGTCTTTGCCAATACAGACTTGTTTTCTCTTAGAACAAACCAATAAACAGGAGCCTTGGTCTTTGGCTCTTAAAATTTTTTTAAATAAATTTGGAGAACTATTTATAAACCTTTACACGTATTATCAAAACTATAAGGACTTGACATTTTTTCATTTATATTCATACTAAATTTGCTATTAAACAGAAGCACCTGAGATCTGTGATTTACTTTAAGCTGTATCTCCAAAATAAGGTAGATTGATGGATGGAGAGAGTAATGGAGAGTTATATGATAAAGCAGATATTGTAACATGATAGTAGTAGGGTGTATTGGTGTTCACTGTATAATTTCAACTTTGCTACATGTTTAAACTTTTTATAGTAAAACGTTGAATGAAGTTTCTCTGAAATACAAAATTTGAAGTTGGACCTTGCTATCCAAATTCCAAAGAAGAGAGTTACCTTCTCTTTTGCTGTTAATAAATATATCTTGAGAACAGCATCTTTGAGAGAAATTAGAAACACATTTAAATTATGTTAATTTAGATTACATATTTTCATCAAAAGAAACACATACATGGAAGTTTTTTAAATCTAGAAAATGCAAAATGTTCTTACCTGTTAAGTTGCTTACTTCTAATACTTTTTTTTCCTTTGGAAACTTTAATTTATCACCTCAATGTTAATTATGTACAATTATTGATTTTAGTGCACTCACTCTTGAGGATGAGAAAAGAATGCTGGCATATTTGATTAATGGATTTATAAAAATGGTAAGTATTGGGGAAGAAGTTTCAGTGCACTTGGAAATGTGATGTAATTGTTTATCCTTCCTCTGGTGAAAGCAGTTAACATTATGTTCCCTGGTGCTTTTCATTTTTATTGAGATAAGATGAAATTAGAAAACAACTTATATTAGCCAGCACTCCCCTGGGGGCAAGGAGAGCCAAGACAAACTGGCTTAAGGAAAAAAATAAAAAGGGGAGGGTGGGCGGGGACTTGCTGGCTGATGTGACATAAAGTCCAGGAAGAGACCTCTCAGAAGGAGCAGCTGGACCTGGGGTCTCTGTGGTGTTGTTAGGACCTGCCATGTGTGTGTCTTTGGCTCGTGGCTCTTCTCTCTTGGCGTCCTTCCCAGGCAGGCTCACTCCCCGTAAGAGCTCCGGGTTTTCATTCCTTCCAGCTCTGCAGCCCAGCCGGAAGGGCTCCAGCAGAAGTCCTGGGGCTGAGTCTCCTTGGATTAATTTGGGTCACCAGCTCATCTCTGAGCAAACTGCTGCTGTGAGAAAGAATGAACACACTGATCGGGCAGGCTAGGGAGACAGGCATACCTGGGCACCCGAATCATGTGGACCAGGAGTGGGAGAAGGGGCTGCCTTTTTTTTTTCTTTTTAATAAAGCCAGTTTAAATTTTTTCTTTTCCTTTTTTTATTATTTTTTTTGGCTGTCCTGTGCGGCTTGTGGGATCTCAGTTCCCTGACCAGGGATGGAACCTGGGCCACGGCAGTGAAAGCGCAGAATCCTAAGGCCCAGGCCACCAGGGAACTCCCTGGAGAAGGGGCTTCCTGAAGCACCTGCTGTGCCGCCCATCAGATGCTGGTGAAAACAATTTGGGGGTCAGGTCGGGGGGAGAAATGCCAAGTGTTCACTCCCCATTCGTCCTAGTTAGCCAGTGCTGTATAACAACTCACCGCAAACTTAGTGGCTTAAAGTAACAGTGTTTTATTAATTCTTACAATTCTGTGGGTTGGCTGGATAACCAGGCCGCTCTGTATGATGTCAGAGGTGTGGCAGAACTGGGGCTGGACGATCCAGGACAGCCTTGAGCACGTGTCTGGGGTCTTGGTGGTGGCTTATTTCTCGGCCATGTGACCTCTTTCTGTCCATCATTCTCTCATCATTCACTCATCTCAGTGAGCTCTTGTGAGGGCGAAATCAGAAGCTGCAGGGCCTTTGGAGGTTCAGAAATCACACAGTGATCTGTACTGCTTCCTGCTTCATTCTGTTGGTCAAAGCAAGCCCCAGGGCCAGCCCTCTGCAAGCGGGGGAAAGCAGACTCCACCTTCGGATGGGAAGAGTCTACAGGGACACTGCGAAGGGACAAGCAGAGCAGGAGGCGTCCTTGCAGGCTTCTTTGGGAATAACCCACCAGTCCATCCCCGCCAGAACAACTTTTGCCTTAATTCTCAGGGCACAAATCTAAAATACCCACTGCTGCCAGTATCTGCTGTTGGAATAGAAAAGTCGAGACAAAAGCTGACTGAGATGAAAGTAACTAGATCACTTTGAAAATCACCTTGAAAAATGTGACTCATTCAACAACAGGGGTCAATTTAACTATGGGTAAAATACCGATTTTGATGAAAATTCAGGATTAGCCTTTTTATGTATTGAATACCTATGACTGTTACCAGGTGCCTCTCTTGTTCCCTTGAGTTATATGCTGATCACGTGGTATTTATCCTTTTATGGGTTTATCTGAAAGCCACCAAGTTATAATGGAAAAGAATATGAGGAAATAAGATGTGAAGCCTGATAGCTATAATGGAAATTGTGACATTAAACCTCCTCCAGACAAAAATGATTGCAGTAGCAGTAAAGTTTGTCCTACCAACCAGCTGTTCATAAATTTGAAGAAATAGGAGTAGAGGGGATTTTTAATGGTGGAAAAACATCCATCTATGGCTCTAGCAGCCACCAGTGAGCTGCCGAGGTTGGAATCCCCTTCAGGAAGCAGAAAGGTTTGGCCCTTATGAGGGAACCCCTCTGACAAATGGCTCCCAATCACCAAATCTGTGTTCTGTGAAAAGGCCACAGCTGACAAACAAAATTCCATCATTTCCTTTCCAGTGGTTTCCTTCTAGCCTGGGAAATCCTCTTTACATTTTGAGATTCTGTTTTATACCCTTTGGTCTTTTTATGTTCTACAACAATGCCAATGTCATGAGGATGAGGTGGTAATAGTAACGTTTCCGCTCTCTGCTGGGTGAAGTAATGTGAAGTCTAGTTAGCGTATATTCCAGTGCACGGATGTGTGTGTTTGCTTACATACGACTGAGATAGCCACCATTTATAGCTGTGGGATTTTTGGTGACTTGTCATCACAGCGCCTCCCCTGCCCCCACAAGCTCAGGCAAAAGCTTTCCAATTGTGTGCTCACAATGGAGATAACATCGTCGGTGTCTTTCTCCTTGACTCTAGGTGTCCTTTGGCCGTGACTTTGAGCAACAGCTGAGTTTTTACGTTGAGGCCAGGTCGATGTTTTGCAATCTGGAACCTGTTCTTGTGCAGTTGATTCATGTAAGGATTTTCATTCATTCATGTGTTCTCTCAAGACATATTTGTTGATCATTGAGCCACGCAACAATTTTAATCTGGGATTCTTCTGGCCCCATATTGCTTCTGTTCCCAAGGCATGAAAGGTGTTGTCTCAAAGGTTAATAAAATCTGCAGCTTTGCTTAAGCCTTTGAGTGGTTTTATTGGCCTCTTTTTCTCTGAAACTTGCATATTCTTATTCCTGCGTGCCAACAGCAAAGAGTTAAGTGAGTTGCATTGATTATTTAGTTATAGAAATACTAACCTCATTAGAATTCCTTGTTGCCTAACCAGAGTCCCAGCTTTCTTGGGTCATGTGCCTTTCAGTAACTTTTCATGGTGCCCTTAGGCCAAAAGGAAGAAATAACAGTTCTGTTTATTAAGAAATTAGGTTCAAACAACTTAAGAATTTGTGCCCTAACAACTTGACAGCCCTCTGAACCAACAGTATACATAAATTGAAAGAAAAATAATGTATTTTCATTCCATTCTTAAATCATCATAATTACTTACTAATAAAGTATATGCATCTATTGAACACTGCACAACTTCTTAAACCTTGGAATCAGATGGGACACCACTACTTTAGCTCCCATTCCAGATAGATTTTTTTTCCCCACATTAATTTTTGCACAGTGCTTTTTATCACAGCATCTGCTAACAACCCAATTTTGCAAAGATATGAAATGATTGCAATGAATGTACCATGGTCTATGAGCTCCCTCACACTAGTGCTTTGCATAGTGTTCAACCATTGAGCCTTGCTGTGGTTGTCCGAAAAATGTGGTGCCCCTGTGATTTTGCTGCAACACCCTGGGGTGTCATTGTACACAGTTTGGGAACCATAGGTCCAAACTTTTTATATTTGTGTAAAGATTCCCTAAGGTCCTTGAATTGCTTCGTGTAAATTCAAGGAAAACAACCTTTTTATGTATTTGTCTGCTGGTTATCAGATTTTGTAGTATTACTAAGCTTCAGACCTAAATATGAGGATTTATAAGGATTAAATATAAGGATTAAATATAAGACTTATGAGGATGAAACGAGCTAGGAATGTGTAGCTCCTAGAACAGCACCTGCTTTTCTGCAAGTGATGATGCGGCTGCGGTTATACTGTTCTTACGGTTATCCTTAGTGTTGCAGAGCTACTTTGTATGGTCTGCGTCCGGTTTTGGAGGTTTCTGTTAAGATCGCTAAGATCTTAAGCTTAGTGTGGGGGATTTCTGGAAACGGAGTAAGCGAACCCTAGCTATTCATTAAGCCAGAAAATGGTCATTTATTACGCCGGTTGATAGGCATGACTTAACTCAGCGAGCGTCCCTTGGAGATGTTTGCTGAAGCCGAGATCGAATCTGGCCTGATGACCCCTTTGCCATTTCGGGGTTTGGTGCTAACTAGTCTTGGTTCTGGTTAGCTTGCTCTCATTGACTTGTATGCAGTTAATGTCCACATCTCTCTGGAAGATGTTAATCTGAATCAGCCATCATTTCATTCCCATTTCTGTTTTACTGATTAATCTAGAGTGTGAACCGGTTGGCAATGGAAACAAGAAAAGTAATGAAAGGAAATCATTCCAGAAAGACGGCTGCATTTGTCCGGGTATGTTCTAAAGATAAGACTCACAGACTTTGAACTCCAGTGGGCTGTTTCTTTTGCAAGTTTCTGAATTGCTGTTCCCAGAAAAAGATTAAGGCTGGTTTAGTATTGATTTTCTGGATTTTTTCCTTGCATATCTCTGACTGACCACTTTTCTTAATGTTTTCAAAAGAAATGATCAAAGGAGCCTGAATTTTGATACATGTTATGGGGAGGGGGTTGAGAAATGGATTTGCAATTTTGTGTGCCAGCTGAGCTATCTCTGGCTTGTGCCTGTAACTGGAAGGCCTAGTACCTTTTTTCCCTCTTGATAAATTCCCAACTTTGAAAGAAATTTGCTCCTTGAGTATGCTGCTCAAAATATTATCAAAGCGATCCATATCCATGCTTTAAAAATAAAATCATACTAAAAAGATTACAGTGAAAAATAAGCACCCCGGCCCTGCCCTTGCTCACCATATACCTCTCTCCTCAGCATCAACCACCTCAAGCTCTTTTTAGCAACTTCTTCTTCAAATTACCTATGTATTTTTTAACTAATTGGTTTTAACAGCCGCTTCTTTAACTTACCAATATTAGGTGTTATCTGTTTACTTCCTGCGACGATGGATGAGGATTTATTTTTCATACACCATTACTTTCCTTGGTTGCCCCTCCCCCTCCTCCCAAAGAAGCAAATACAGCAGAAGCAAGGGGGAGAAATTGGGGTTCCTAATGGGGAGATTAATTATTTTAGTGTTTTTACTTGAAAATATATGGTGCTTGAAAACAAGAGTATTAACCCATTGTGATGGCATTGCCATGTAACCTGCTGTTTCTCCCCTTCCTTCTAGGCCTGCGTTGCCTACTGCTTCATTACCATTCCCTCCCTGGTGGGAATCTTCACCCGCCTCAATCTCTACCTGCATTCTGGTCAGGTGGCCTTGGCCAACCAGTGCCTCTCCCAAGGTGAGCCCATCACTCACTCTCTCCTCTCCTCTGCTCTCAGACAATTCCTGGCTCCTTAGGAAAGCGGACTCAGCGGTGTGTGGATATGTGTGTGTGAGTGTGTAGAGAGAATCCTTTAAGGAGGAAAGAAAGAAGGAAGTGATCAACAAGTGATGAGTTTTAAATCTGTTTCTTTAGTAGGAAGCACCTCGGACACACATTTATAGAGTCAGACAGTTTACAGAGCATGGGTAATTTCCTGTAAGGGCCTTCCTAAATCTGTATCAGGCAGGCCAGGTCAGGTGGCTCAGACATCCGTAGAGAGTTTTAGAAGTTAGGACTGCTTATTCACAGCAGATTCAAGTTTATTTGTTGTTTTCAATGTTCATTTGTTTAAAACCCCAGAGATACAGGAGTAGAGTCTAATCAGTAGAGAATGAAGACTCTCTACAGCTTGCTATTAGGTATAAAAATTCTGCCCAAGATCCGTTTCTGTACGAGGTACAGAGCTCTCCTGGAACGAGGATTGTGCGAGTGGTTTATTTAGGAGGCGATCCCAGTGAGTGTCAGTAGGGTGACGGGGAGGGGAGACTGGGAAGGGAAGGACGCCAGCAAAGGGTGCAATGGTGGGTGGGTTAGCGCTGTGGGAAGCTGGGGTCCTTCCCACTGAGGCTTCGGTGTCACCAAAGTCTTCAAACATGATTGCTGTCCAGGAACCTTTTCAAACTCTGCTTGGTTTTGCTGTAGACTCCTGGGTGCTCTAGTAGCCTCCCAGTGCATTTGGAATTAAACCAGACGCCTTGGCTGAAGTCCCTACGTGGTCTGGTGCCTTCCGGCCTTCTGTCCTCATCTTACACCACGCTTTAGCCACACCGGTTTTTTACTGTTCTTTGAACATACTAAGCTGTCTTCCAGTTCAGAGCCTTTGCACTTGCTGTTCCCTCCTTCTAGAATGATCTCACCTCCAGATATTTGCATTTTTTTTAATTACTAGGCCAGAGATGAGAATCAAGCCTCACCTCTTGCAGGGTCCTTTCCTGTCCACTCTAGCTAAAGTAGCTGCACCTCCCCAATCATGCTCTGTGCCATCCTCCTCTTGTCCTCACTGCATTTACCTTGTTCTGATGCTTTCTTACTGTGTGTGTTTGTTTACTTATTGTCTGGACACCCTCTTTCCCCGCGAGGACTGCAAGTCCCACAAGAGCAGATATGTCCTCATTATTTGTCAGTAAACATGGAACTTTCTCCTAGTGCCTGCTTTGGTAAGGATGATGGGTTTGCAGGAAACAAAACAAAAATTAACAGCCACTGCCAAAACCCCAGTGATGTGCAAAATGAAGATTAGATTAGCTTAATTAATTAGATTAAATTAATGTTAGGAAATTTTAAATCTTATAAACCGGTTCCCTCTTAAAAAGGTCAGGAGTAGTAGACCCACGTGGGGATCCCTGAGTTTGGTGTCACCTGTAACATTAGGAGTGGGTTGTGAGCTGCAGATACCAGAGCTGTGAGCTGCACGTGGAGGCCCGGCCGCAAGCCTAGATCTTTCTTCTCCCCACTTGCTTCATGCTATTTTTTGTTTTCAAAAAAGAAAAACAAATTCTTAAGCTAAATAAAGATTTGCTGCTCCCAAGAACTGTTGGAGGAGAGCTGGGAATGACAGTTTCCCTGCTGGGATGCCCTCGGTCCACACCCAGAGATAAGCAGCATCAGAGCAGACTGGTACCCGGGTGTGGGCAGTCAGCGCCCCCTGTGTTAGAGCTCTGGACTCCTCCTCTACCTCCCCTGCACTTCAGGCTGCAGCAGGGCGGGCAGGAGTGTGGAGTCCACTTCGTGCTTAATAATTTTTTGTTTTTCATGCTTAATAATTTATCTGATGATTTTGCTCAAGTCTCTAAGCGCTGTGGTGCTAAACCGTAAAAGGCTGTTGTTGTTTTTCTGAAAGCCACATGCAGCAATTGCTGGCCAAAATAAATCATACATTCAATTACTGAGAATGGGAAGGCTAAATATAAATTAAATGAAGCTTGTGGAAGTGGGCCACTTTGGTTTGTTTGCCTCCTTAAACACCCCCCCTCTCAGCTGGTTATAAAACATCCCCTCCCCGCTATTCATCTTTTTCTTTTTAGAAGATGTTGGGGGAGGAGTTTATTAATTAATTAATTAATTTTTGCTGTGTTGGGTCTTCGTTTCTGTGCGAGGGCTTTCTCTAGTTGTGGCAAGCGGGGGCCACTCTTCATTGCGGTGTGCGGGCCTCTCACTATCGCGGCCTCTCTTGTTGCGGAGCACAGGCTCCAGACGTGCAGGCTCAGTAGTTGTGGCTCACGGGCCCAGTTGCTCCGCGCCATATGGGATCTTTCCAGACCAGGGCTCGAACCCGTGTCCCCTGCACTAGCAGGCAGATTCTCAACCACTGCGCCACCAGGGAAGCCCTCCCGCTATTCATTTTCTAGCCTCCCTTGATCCAGCCTTGGCTGTATCTTCTTTATCAGGCTGTGGCTTTGCCAGGGCTGACTCAGCCCAACAAGTAAACTCCTATTGAACTCTCAGCCAGGCCACCGTGGAATGCTGACGAAGGCTTATTATGGGGAGGCCCAGTTCTGGTCCTTTGGACACACTGGTTCAGCGTGTAGACTGGATCATGTGGGGATTTGGTCTAGGGTCACCCATTGCCCCAGATATTTAGGAGAAATGAAGGACTTGCAAATCAGTTGTTTGATCAAGTGCTTCTGACCTAGATGTGGCCCAGAGATGCCTGTTCACTGTCACTGGATAGCTCCTTGCCCTTGTTTGTCAGTGGTTCTTTCTGGAAGGTTACCACCAGGTCACAGCAAGAGCAGATTCTTTCCCCTTTATTTTTATCTTGGTTCCTTTATCTTTACAGTTTCTAACCTCAGAAAGGAGGATGTTTTACAATGGAAGTAATGTTAAAGGTGGGTCTTGAAAGAAGAGCATTTGTTTATCAGGAAAGGGCTATGGGGAAGGGGAGAAGGAATAGTTGGCCTTCCAGGTAGAGGAGATGGCCTGAGCAAAGGCATGGACGTGTGAGATTACATGACGTGTTAGGGATAAGGCCCTAATGAATGGTAAGTTTCAAGTCTTCTGAATGCAGTGGTCCCAATTCTGATTCTGCTACTTGTGAGTTGGCTGCCCTTGGACAAATTGGCCATATGGTGCCTCAGTTTTTCCATCTGTAAAGTGGAGATGATGGCAATGGTTCATATCTGTGGTGGATTAAATGAGATAACATACTTGGAGCACTCGGCCCACTGGCGCACAGTAGCGACTCAGTAAATATTAACTTAGTATAACCGTCTCTCAAAAGGTGAAAGTATGCCTTGGAGTTTAGGAGCTAACTGTAGACAGTGCAGCTCTGCAGTCTCAGAGTTCTGAAAGCCAATTCTCATATGCAGAACCTTGGAAAATCTGCAGGAAAGCTGATCTTCAGTTCAAGATAAACCTGCTGAATTATCCTAAAAATAACAGATCTGCAGTTCCTCCGAAGATGAAACAATAGCGAGAACAATTAAAGCAAAATAGTGGTAAAAAGAACGGTTTTTGTTCTTATCATTAATAATAGTGCTTTTCCCTCCTACAGAATTCTTTCCCCCTCCTTTTATTTGAAAATTTTTTCTTCTTCCAGTTTTATTGAGATATGACATACAGTGCTGTATAAGTTTAAGGTGTACAGCATAATGATTTGACTTACATACAGCATGAACTGATTATCACAGTAAGTTTAGTGAACGTCCATCATCTCATATAGGTACAAAGTTAAAGAAATTTCAAGAAGTACCTTTTCCTTGTGATGAGAACTCTTACGATTTACTCTCAACTTTCATATATAACATATAGCAGTGTTCATTATATTTATCATGTTGTACATTACATCCCTGGTACTTAGTTATAAGTGGAAGTTTACTCCTTTTGACTGCCTTCATCCAATTCCTCCTCCCCCTGTCCCTCACCTCTGGTAACCACAAATCTGACCTATTTTTCTAGGAGTTTGTTTGGTTTTTTTGAAGTGTAATTGACCTATAACACAATATAATGATTTGACATTTCTCTACATTTCAAGATGATCACCATCATAAGTCTAGTTATGATATGACACCATATAAAGATATTACATCGTTATTGACTGTATTCCCTGCACTGTGTATTTCATACCCGTGACTCATTTACTTTGCATCTGGGAGGTTGTACCTCTTAATCTCCCTCACCTACTTCTCTCCTTCCCCCTCCCTCTTCCTCTCTGGCAACCACCTGTTTCTCTCTTTTTTTTTTGCGGTACGCGGGCCTCTCACTGTTGTGGCCTCTCCCGTTGAGGAGCACAGGCTCCGGACGCGCAGGCTCAGCGGCCATGGCTCACGGGCCCAGCTGCTCCGCGGCACGTGGGATCTTCCCGGACCGGGGCACGAACCCGTGTCCCCTGCATCGGCAGGCGTACTCTCAACCACTGTGCCACCAGGGAAGCCCACCTGTTTCTCTTTTATGTTTGATTTGAACTGTTTCTCTTTTATGTTTGCTCATTTGTTTTGTTTTTTAGATTCTACCTATTTCGCCCCCTTTTAAAAATTAAATTAAATTAATTTTTTTTATACAGCAGGTTCTTATTAGTCATCCATTTTACACACATCAGTGTATACATGTCAATCCCAGTCTCCCAATTCACCCCACCCCCACCCCCCCACCACTTTCCACCCGTGGTTCCCCCCTTTTAAAAATGTACTTTCTTTTACTTATTTTTTGCATCTTCATCTTGGAGAGCTGTGCTCACAAGCCATGTCTTAAGTAAAAGCCCCAAACAAAAGTTAAGTCAGGTTCTCCTGTAAGACATCTTATCCTCACACTGTGCACTTTTCCTTCATTGTACACATCACCATTGTCGTTTAACAAGTAAATGTGTAAAGAATTGTCTGCTTCTCTCCCCTGAAGAGTGTCAGCTCCATGAGGTCTCGTCTGTCTTAGTCACTGTGCTGTACCTGTCTCCTGGCACATTGCCTGACGCATGGGTGCTCAGTAAATGTTTAAGGAATGAATGGTACCACATGATAATAATGGTTGATGACTCTTTATGATACTGATGAATGTAAAATGGTACCAAACCTTTCATGGGAGGGACCTAACTCCTAAGCAACCTAAGTGTTCAGAAGAGTCTCATCAAAGTCCTCTTGGTAGGTTTTAAATAATTGATTTTCCTATTTATAGAAAACAGGAAACAAGGTGGGTTCAAACATATGCCGAGGCTCATAGACACGTTAACTGGAGCTGTAGTGCTGGTTTGATTTGTGAGGAACACGGGGACGCCCAGAAGAAAGGCTAAAGCCTGCGATTATGAAGTCCACTGGCTACTGTGAACTGTAACTGCTGATGGAGGAGGCCAGGGCAGTAGAATGGAGGAGAAAAATAATTTTGTATTTCCTCCTTTTGGAGAGTAAGGAGCAGCTTGTGATGGAGAAAAATGGTCTCTATCCACTTCCCAAGTCTTTGGGGTTTATGCTTAAGGTCATATTTACTTGTTCTGTTGGCAGAGCATCTTCTGAAGAATGTCATTGATGCGACTGTTTTCTCAAACCGTGAGGCCTCTCTGGTGATTATGGCAAAGTATTGGATTGGCCAAAAAGTTCCTTCGGTTTTTAAAGTAAAAATAAAAGACACATTTTTCATTTTTACCAAGAACTTTATTGAACAATGTATTCACCGTTTTGTTTCACTACCTTCTGCCATCATTCAGGCAACTTCGTAATTCCATCTTCCCCAAACTTTTTATCTTTTTGAGCAAAGAACTCTTCCAGGTGCCTTTTACATTCTTCCAGGGAATTGAAATTTTTTCCATTAAGAGAATTTTGTAAAGACTGAAATAAATGGAAATCCAAAGGTGCAGTGTCTGGTGAATATGGCGGATGAATCAGAACTCCCCAGCCAAGCTGTAACAGTTTTTGTCTGGTCATCAAAGAAACATGCGGTCTTACGTTATCCTGATGGAAGATTATGCGTTTTCTGTTGACTAATTCCGGATGCTTTTCGTCGTGTGCTGCTTTCAGTTGGTCTAATTTGGAGCAGTACTTGTTTTAATTAATCATTTGGTTTTCCAGAAGGACCTCATAATAGAGGACTCCCGTCTAATCCCACTGTATAAACAACATCACCTTCTTTGGACGAAGACAGGCCTTTGGTGTGCTTGGTGGTGGTTCATTTCACTTGCCCCACGATGTCTTCCGTTCCACATTGTTGTACAGTATCCACTTTTCATCGCCCATCGCAGTTTGTTTTAAAAACGGAATGTTTTTGTAACATTTAAGGAGAGAATCGCATGTGGAAATATGGTTAAGAAGGTTTTCTTTGCTTAACTTATGTGGAAGCCAAATATCAAAGCGATTCACGTAACCAAGCTGGTGCAAATGACTTTCATTGCTTGATTTGGATATTCTGAGTATGTCAGCTATCTCCCGCGTAGTATAACGTTGATTGTTCTCAATTAATGTCTCGATTTGATTGCTGTCAACTTCAACTGGTCTACCTGACTGTGGAGCATCGTCCAGTGAGAAATCTCCAGTACGAAACTTTGCAAACCACTTTTGACACGTTCAATCAGTCACAGCACCTTCTCCATACACTGCACAAATCTTTTTTTGCGTTGCAGTTGCGTTTTTACCTTTCTTGAAATAATAAAGCATAATATGCCAAAAATATTGCTTTTTTTCTTCCGTCTTCAATATTAAAATAGCTACATAAAAATCTACCAGTTTTGATAAGGTTTTTTTAAAATGCAAGCTGATATGACAGCTGTCACAATACAATCTAAAAAAATTGTTTCAAATGAAGTTAAAGACAAGTAAGCGCTACTAGAGCCATCTTATGGAAAAAACCAAGTGAACCTTTTGGCCAACCCAATAGGTTAATTTTGCTGTAACAGTTCACAGGTGGGCAGATGGCATGAAGCTTGTTGCCCATGTTCATGTCTGAACACGCATGATCCATCCACCTTAGGGGAGGTAAGGGCAGGGATGGAGAACCCACAGAAAAGGAGCAGGGGTGAGTCTCCCCCTTAAGTTTACTTGACTCCTTATGATTGTAAACGCCTGCGATTTGCTTCCTCCTGCCAGCAGTTCTTGGCCAGTTTTTACGTGCAAGCCACTGTGCCGAGCATTGTGCCGAGACAGGAATGCACTTACAGAGCCCTCCTGCTAGCAAGGGGGAGCGGATCTGTTTACAGTGACTCAGAGCAGCACATGATACATGTCATGCAAGATGTGCGTAAAACGTACCAGGGAATTTTAGAGAAGAGAAATGACCCTTGGCTTGGAAGAGGAAGAAAAAAAAGCTTCTTAAAAGAGGTGGAATTGAAAAGTGTGGAAGGTAAAGGGGATCTATATATGCTGAAGTGAGGCAGAGGGCATTCTAGCCTAAGCAACGGCAAGAGCAAAGGCCTAGAGGCTGGAAAAATGGTGCATCTGGAAGGAATGAGTGGAAGATCAAGTTAGGAAGGTTGTTTGGAGACTAATTGTTGAGAGAACTGAATTCCTGGCAAAGGAGTTTAGTTTTATTCAGTACATATTATTTGCTGGGTGGCTGATCTTCTTGTTACAGAGGAGGAAACTGAAGCTCAGAGGTGTGACATGACTTGCCCAGGAGCATCTAGCTAATAAGTGACTTCAAGTGCTCTCTCCACCGCTGTGCTTCTCTGTAGTTAGGTTAGTTCCTCTAAACGATAATCCAGTATTTTATTTCTAACCCTCTGTGTGTGTGGTTGCTAGAGACCAGTTATTATAGATTGAACATTAGATAAACTTATTTAGGAGGCAATCAGAATTAAGATAAGGAATGCCTAATCCTTTCTGCTTAGGGAAATCTAAGCTTAATATCCACAGAAGAACTTCACAACCTCCTGTGAGCTACTGCAGGGATGGCAGGAAGGTGTGTCATCCCTGCAATATCCCAGAGATTTGAGTCAGGTGACACGTGGGCTGAGCATGCTTGGCTCAGAGAGAGGCCTTGCTGATCAGAGATAGAAGAGGGAGAGCGTACAGGCACCTCTTATGGTGCTGCTGAAACTGAGAAGTCGTCTGTATGTCTGAGTGGACTTTCCACATTAACTGTCAACATTCTGCATAAGTCAGGTGGCAGAATCAAGGTTAGATTAATGCTTAATTGTTATCGATGACAGCTTAATGAATGAGGTATTTAATTGTCCCTAGGCATTCATATTTCTTTAAATCTTGCTCTATACACAAATCACCAAAATAGTGGTCCTTAAATCCTCAAACTTAATTCCTATAATAACAGGCTCTGTTATAAAAACACAGTTTTAGTAGTAAAGAGTATTGAGTCTCTATGATAACTTGCTTATGGATAATAACTTGGCCATTTAGACTATGAGGCTTTACCCAAAGACACCTCTATCACTTGGTGACAGCACATCTTCATGGCAGACTGCCTTAGTCTCTTTGGGCTGCTATAACAAAAATACCATAGACTGGGTGGCTTAATCAACAGACATTTGTTGCTCACAGTTCTAAAGGCTGGAAGTCCAAGATCAAGCCACTGGCGGATTCAGTGTCTGGTGAGGACTTCTAGTTCACAGACTGTCTTCTTGCTATGTCCTTACATGGCAGAAGGGATAAGGAGCTCTCTGGGGTCCCTTTTATAAGGGCACTAATCTATTCAAGAGGGCTATACCCTCATGACCTAATCACCTCCCAAAGGCCCCACCTCCTAATACCATCACATTGGGGTTTAGGATTTTAACCTATGAATTGGTGGGGGGTAAACATTTAATCCACAACACAAAGTTTGAGAGAGTAGGCTATGCCCTGATGTTGCATTTTATACAGTAGTTTCCGCTATATAGATATAGAATCCAAACCTAATGGAAAATGTTGAAAACTGGTGAAGATGTTTAGCAATGGGGTTGATAGAACTTGAGAGAGTGAATAGTACTTGTAGCCTGAGCCCTGCTTTAATAAGGTATATTCAAGGGACGGGAGTCTTTCAACCACTCATGACATTTTGTTTTAAGAAATGTGATGTTTCCTTTCCTGGAGTTCCCTGGATTAGGACAGTTGTCCTTCTGAGTTGTCCAGGAGGACATATGATGACTGAAGTTCTGGGAATGGGGTGGAGTGGATTACTGTGAGGTCTTGTTTAGCCTGGGAGTTTATGACTGACAAGTAGTAAAGGTTTCCATTAGCACTGACCTAATGCGTTATTTAAAACATAAAACGCTGCCTCTGAAGGTGGTCTGGGTTATCACTTCTTGACCGTCTCTTATGATTCATGTACTGAATCATCTTCTATATCAACAAATGCCAAGGACACAGAAGGATGAACTTACTCTCAGAGATCACAGTTAAATCTGAGTTTTATCAGTATGGAGCGCATTTAAATCTTAATGATTTTTATTTTAATATTTCATGCTCATTTGAAAAATATTCTAACAATACAGAAATGTAGATCTTAAATAAAAAGCCTCCAAGTAAAGTCACCAGTAATCCACTCTGTCTGCTCACCTCTAAAAAGTATCCACTGTTCAGTTAGTATATTTCTCTTGATTTTTTTCTTCTATGTATACATTAAAAAATACGCTTCCATTCTCATATGCTGTCTGCCTCTTTCCTCTGCTCTTCTGTCCTACCCATCTGTCTATATTCTTATATAAATACGCACTGCCCCCCACCTCAGAAACGGGAATGTGTCTTCCCTAGTGTTTTTCAACTTGCTTTTTTTGCTTATCTTGGCCTCTCTCCTCCTACCCCCTTCCTGCCCACCATGTTAATACATGTATTAATAGATCCACCACTCTATTCTTTGTAATGACTATTCAGTACCCTATTTCTTTTTTTTGGCGAGGGGATGGGCTATAAATTATTTCCCCAACCATCCCCCCCCCCGATTTTTTCCGCTAACTCTTATTGAAAAATATTTGGACTTTTTCTAGTTTTTTGCTCCTACAGACAGTGAGCAACCGGCATCTTAATTCTGAGCATTTTGAAACTGACAGTTGTCCAATTGACTGATATTTTTGTCTCTTAGAACATGGAACCCTGTTGTTCAGAGACATATGCAGAGCTTCAGCGCACAACAGACAGCAGTGGGGCTCCTCAGGTGGGCATATGTGTGGGAGGCCGCCGGCCCCTCAAGTTTTCTACGGGAGCTGGAAGAGACCTCAGAGCACAGGGTGAACAAAACCTTTTAAAGCCTTGAGAAGAAGGTTCCATGCAAGTGAAGCTGTCTAGAGAGCTATGTGTGACTCCATTTGTAGAGCAGATAATCAGAGAGGAACCTTCCTGGCACATAGGCTGTGGGTTGCAGTGCAGTCCCTGGGGCCCTGGAAGATGTGTGCCCCCCTCAGCTTAGTGCCTTGCTTTATGTACATGAGGAGGGTGGGCATCCCTGAGGGCAGCAGGAGTGCCACAGTCCACAGTAGCCCTTCCCCAGTCTCATTCCCGCCTTCCCTGCTCTGGTAAAGAAGGAAGGGGCTACTCCTCAGAAACCCCCTTTGACCATCCTGCCTATGTATCCCACTACCCTTTCTGTTTTGTACATTTCTGTGATTGAAAATTTTATAATAAACTTGTATTGACTTTGCTAAAGAAAAATTATTTGGGGAAATTTATAAATAAAAATTCCAAAATAGTAACCTAGCAGTACATGAAAGAACCCGGTTTCCTTCGCTCTCAGCTGCCCCTCTATAACACACTTAATAGCTTGGCGTTATACTGCCTCCCTTTCTTTATGCATCTACCTAAATATATATATATTTTGTTCTTGTAAAAATAGGATCATACTGTATGCAGTTGTATAACATTTTGTACTTAATATATCATAGATAATCTGTATTATACATCAAAACATATCAACGTACCTTATTTTCTTTATTAGCTATATCATTTCTATGGTGTGGCAGTACAATAATTTCTTTAACTGGTCTCTTATGGTCAGGTTGTTTGCAGTTTTTCTCCAATCGAGCTGAGTTGATACAAAATACCTTCATCTAAGGAGAACCATTGGCCCAGTTGTTTACAGTAGCTAGGCAGCATGGGTAATCCAGATAATCCCAACATACCTAGTTTACTTAGTACCTTCAACTGATCCCTTATTTTCATTCTCTCCCAGGGTTTGCTAGTGACATATATCTTGGTGACCATTCTGTAGTTTTAGTGGCTTTGTGTTTTGGGTGTGTTTGATTTCTTCATGTCCTGAGGTTTCTAGAATATCATCCTCCTTTCATGTTCTGCAGACCCTTTGAAACTGCCCAGATTGGGAAACAGGAAAACCTGAAATCTCTGACAGAAAATTATCTGAAGTTCTGTGATAATTGTCTAACAAGCCTCCCTGGCCCTTACTCATATGTGAAATGATGGTAGCCTGCCCTGGCTGAATTTCATTATTACTGACTACCTCTGTTTGCTTCTTGCTGAATGTCTCCAGATTAAACCTTTCAGAATGTGCCATTTGCTGTTGGAAAGTCATATTCTGCATTTAGCTGAAGGATTTAGAACAATTTTTCTCAAACCTGTTGAATCATAAAATTCACCGGAGAAGCTTGTTTAAAAAAAAAGGGATCAGTTGATTAAGATGGTAAATTTTATGTTATATGCCTTTTACCTCTTAAAAAAAATTGGAAGAGAAAAGGAAATGGGCCAGATTCCACTTTGTAGCTATAAAAGAGAATGAAGTTGTACTTTATATGCATGATAGATTAATCTCCAAGACATGTTGTTGAGTGGTTGGGGAGGAGTTGCAAAATGGTGTCTACCATATATTAACTCTGCAGAAAGAGAAGCAAAGAAGGGGAAAATGTATTTGTTTCTGTACGCTTAGAAGCATACCCAAGCAGCAGGTAATCCTCTTTGCCTCTGGGAAGGGAAACTGGATGGCCAGGGACCGGAGTGAGAAGGAGTGTTGCCTTTGGAATTTAAAATCATGTGACTCTGTTGCCTATTCAAAGGTAAATATTTTTTTAAAGTTAGATTTCCGAGTCTCTGTCATGGATAGTCTGGTTTAATACATTTAAGGTGGGGCCTGGGAACCCATATATATTTTTTAAATAACAGCTTTATTGAGACATGATTCATGTATCATAAAATCCCTCCTTTTAAAGAGTACGGTTCAGTGGTTTTTAGTATATTCAGAGTTGTGTGATCATCGTCAGTAATTACAGAATATTTCCACCTCCCCAAAAGAAAACCCCGAATCCATTAGGCAGTCACACCCCGTTCCCCCTCCCACAAGCTTCCCCCAGCCACCAATCTCCGTTTTGTTTTGATGGATTTGCCCATTCCAGTCATTTCATATAAATGGAATCTTACAATGCAGATCTTTTATGACTGGCTCCACTCATTTAGCATAATGATTTCAAGGCTCATCCATATTGTCGCGTGTATGTACGCATATATGCCGCATGCATGTAGAGTTGGAGGAACTGCCAAATTGGTTTGTGAAGTGGCTTTACCATGTTCCATTCCCATCAGCAATGTTTGGGGGCCTGGGAATCTGTGTTTTCACAGGATCTCTATGATTGTTATGCTCAAGCTATTTTGGAAAACACCGTCTCCAGTAGTAGCCCAGTCCCTCTTACTGTGGCTGTTTGTCTTCCACCCAGTGCCCAGAAGCACTGAAGGACGTGTTGATCACTGTGCAGGGAACAGCAGCAGAATGCCTCTCTGCAGAGCAGTCAGCACCCCAAGAAAAAGGATCTTAAACAGGACGAACTCTGGGGTGAGGTCAGCCAGGCTTGAGTGGGGTTTTTTGTTTGTTTTATTTTTTTTTTAAGATGGAATATGGAAAATAAATCTAGCCGTTCCTTGAAACCTCAGAAGATTCAGATGGAGGAATGCATAGCATGGGGAAGCCAGTGCATAGATTGATACATGCTTTTTCCTTCCCCCAGTGGAACAAGGATAATAGTCTTTATGAATTGGAATCTGATTTCTCCTTTTTCTAGAAGTCTTTTTTAGAAAAAACAATGTAACCCATTTTATCTGTAATTGTCTTCTGTGGCTTTTAATAGCCACAAATAAAGTGTTATGTGCTGTAGGGTATATAGAAATAGAAATATAATGTCGTACACGTGAAACATACAGTGTTATAAACCAACTTCAATTTTTAAAAAATGTTATATGATATTGGCATGATTATTCTGAACTCTATGAGGAAAAACTGTTTTCGTACACAGTAGGATTTGAGTTCTAATTACTAAGACAAAATTGAAAGGTCTCCCAGACAAGATTTTATATATGGGGCAAGTCTTCCGAGGATAGAAATAAAAATCTGCTTTGAAACATTTCCTGCCTCAATGCTTAAATAACTGTTTCTTTTCACTCCCTCCTTTGGAATGGGAACTGAGCAGGGTGGCTGGGAGGAGTAGGGCACCCAGCACAAAGTGGGTCCCTCTTTAATGAGCCATAATAATAGGCACCTTTCTCAGGGCCACTTGGTAACAAACACATAAATAGAATACATAAATGGTCTTTCAGGTTGTTCTGAGCAGAATTTTAATTTCCGCCGAGAAAGGCTCTTTCTTCACTTTGTTTGATAATGGACTTAATGTCTTCACCGGAAAGCAGTGCCTATAGAGCCAGGAGAAAGACACCAGACCTGGTGGAGTCCAGGCCTGCCTGTGCCCTAGGGGGTGAGGTCAAGGGTAGGCTCAGCTCAGTTTCTTATTTTCGTATTGTGGTTAAGTTCACACAACATAAAATTTACCATTGTAACCATTTTTGAGTGTACACTTCAGTGGCTTTAAGTACATTCACAGTGCTGTGCAACCGTCAGCACCATCCATTTCCAGAACTTTTTCATCATCCCAAAGAGAATGAAACTCTGTACCCATTAAATAATACCTCTGTTCCCGCCTTCCCATTCTACTTTATCTCTCTGAATTTGACCACTCTGACTACCTCATACCAGTGGAGTTAGACAGTGTTTGTCCTTTTGTCTGACCTATTTCATTTAGCATAACGTTTTCAAGGTTTGTTCATATTTATAGCACATGTCAGCATTTCCTTCCTTTTTAAGGCTGAGTAATACTCCTTTGTATGTATGTACCATGTTTTGCTTATCTGTTCTTTGATGGACACTTGGGTTGTTTTCACCTTTTGGCTCTTGTGAATAATGCTGCTGTGAGCATTCGTGTACAAGCATCTGTTTGAGTCCCTGCTTTCATTTCTTTGCGGTATACACCTAGAAGTGGAATCGCTGGCAGATGGTAATTCTGTGTTTAACTTGAGGAACCACCAAGCTATTTTCCACAGCAACTGCACCAGTTTGGATTCCCACCAGCAGTACACAGAGATTCCAGTTTCTTTACATCTTTGCCAATACTTGTTATTTACTCTTTTTTTTCATAGTGGCCATTCTCATGGGTGTGAGATGATATCTCATGGTGGTTTTTCTTTTTTAATAAATTTATTTATTTTATTTATTTTTGGCTGCGTTGGGTCTTCATTGCTGCGTGCGGGCTTTCTCTAGTTGTGGCGAGCGGGGGCTACTCTTTGTTGTGGTGCGCGGGCTTCTCATTGCGGTGGCTTCTCTTGTTGCAGAGCACAGGCTCTAGGTGTGTGGGCTTCAGTACTTGTGGCATGAGAGCTCAGTAGTTGTGGTGCATGGGTTTAGTTGCTCCGCGGCCTGTGGGATCTTCCCAGACCAGGGCTGGAACCCGTGACCCCTGCATTGGCAGGCGGATTCTTAACCACTGCGCCACCAGGGAAGTCCCTCTCCTGGTGGTTTTGATTTGCATTTCTCTCATGATGAATGATGTTGAGCATCTTCCATGTGCTTAATGTCCATTTGTGTATTTTCTGTGGACAAATGTCTATTCAGGGTAACCTTTAGTCAGGTTACTTGTTTTTTCCATTGTTGTAGAATGTCTTTGTGTATTCTGGTTATAAACCCCTTATCATATCTGTTATTTGTAGACTTGTGTTTCTTTTAAAAAACACACATCTGACTGTGTTGCTCAGTGCTGGTGATGGCCTTTAAACTCTGCTCAGCTCAGTCTTTTACCATCCCTGGGCTACTCTCACCTGGCCACTCAACTTTTGAGCTTTGTTCATCATCTGGGCGTGGAAATAATTGTACCTTCCCCATAGGACTGCTTGAGGACTGAGAATGTTAATTACCTTAAGATAGGGCCTAGGAGTTCCTCTGGTTTCCATGAATAGTGCCATTTACTACTGTCTGTAGGCCAAGACGGAAGACCCTGCATCTTTCTGGGAGGTTTATCTACCAGAGCCCCTATATCAAGACAGGATCAGCTGCTTTGTGTCCCCCTTAGAGCAGAGCATACGACAGGCTCCCAGCAGATAGGTATTAATTAGTGTGATCACGTTGGGCTCATCACCACACTTGTGTTGTCAACTCTTGCCTCCTGTTTTCCCATGCGTGCCCACGATGCCCGGGAGAGTGCCAGTTCACAGCCGGAGCTTAATAACTGTGCTTAGGTGAATGCGGTACGGGTGTGAGTTCGGGGTCCTGGGAGGGAAGCTCCTGGAGCAGAGGTAACTTTATGTAGTAAACCCTGATATCAGTGTCTTTCCATACTGTGTTTTTTTCTTTTGAAGAAGGAAGAGAAGTCACTACCCCACTCTCCAGCTTCAGTCGCAGACTCCTCTCATTAAGGGCCAGCCTCTGTTTCCGGCTGTGGGCGTTTGTTGTTGCGTCTGCTCCTCTGCTGTGCTGGAGGGGCTTCTGGTTTTAGCTCGGGGTGCTGCAGACCAGAGCACTGTTCTGTGTGCATCACTGCAAGCCGTTGCGGAGTGGAAGTGTATTTGAACCATGTAAATGTTTGATCTTGTCGGGTAGTTTAAAATTTTGTTTGTCAGGTCAGTGTTCTGTCTGTTCTGACCCTGAGGCTCTTTCTCATGGTTAGTACTTAGGCAGTTCTAGAAAGACCTCTCCTTCTCCCTCTCCATCTACGCTCCCACCAACACACTAGTTCCTCCCGCCACCGGCTGTGTCCTCCTGTTACTCCCTCTCTCTCACCTCCCCCTTCCTCTCCATCCCTCCTCTCTCCCTCTTCCCCTTCTTTCCTCCCTCTCACCCTTGGAGGTCTTCTTGTTTTATAGTCTGTTTCATAGTTCGTAAAGTGTCTTCACTTTCCAAATGATTCTCCGGAACTGTCACCTAATCAGAAGTCTTTAAAGCCGTGTGTGTGCGTGTGTGTGTGTGTGTGTGTGTGTGTGCGCGCGTGTGCGCGCGCACACATTCCTTCAGGCATTTCCATTGTTATTTCTTTAACAAATACGGTGTGCGTTAGAGCATATTCAGACAAACCAGAGCTTGAACCTGGGCTCCACCACCACGGCTGGACCCTCCCGCATACACAGGCCCTGTGGTAGGACCGGGCACTTCTCGTTCCACACCTCATTTCCTACCTGTGAAGTGGGCTGCGGACAGCACTTTCCTCCTGTGGTGAACCGGATGGTTCACTGAACCAGTTCAGGTGAAGCCTTCAGTACAGGCAACTGTGACTTCTATGCCCTCTGTAACAATTTGCCACGTGCTTTTTTCACGTATTATCTGAAGTCAGTTTGAGGTTCTCTGAGCCAAATCGCTCAAAGGAGGAAGTGGGGGAAGAGGAGAGCTGGGAGGCGGCAGCACCCTCTCAAGCGAACGTTCCAACGAGTCGATCACGGTGCAGAAACCCTCTTCCAGGACTCGCCAGCTGTCTTGAGCCCTCGGTGTGGCCGGACTTCCAGGCCGTGTGAAGAAGAAGCAGACCCTGAAGTTTTCAACGTTCTCATACACGGACTTTTCTTCTGTCTTGCAGCTGATGCCTTTTTCAAAGCCGCTATAAGCCTCGTTCCAGAAGTTCCAAAGATGATTAATATTGACGGAAAGATGCGGCCCTCAGAATCATTCCTTCTGGAATTCCTCTGCAATTTCTTTTCTACTTTGTTAATAGTTCCGGTATGTTTCCCCAGAAGACCTGTAGGTGATGTCTTTCTTTGACCTGTTTTACATACATTCTTAGTCCTAAAAGTGCAGGGATGTTCTGTCTATACCTGTATTGGTTTTCTAGTCAGATGTTTGAATTTTTCAATGTGTTTTCTGTTCATTCTGTGTCCAGGGTATGTAGTCTAGGCTCTCTATATGGTCGAGGGGGTATCACTTAGTGGTGAGGGCTCAGGCCTCCGGACCAAGACACCTAAGGTAGAATCCCAGCTCCCCTTCCTTCCAGCTCTGAGTTTCAGGTGATTATGTAACATTACCAGGATGCAGTTTACTCATTTACAAAATGGAAATAATAAGAGTATCTACATCTCTAGGTTGCTGTGATGATTAGGTGAGCAAATGTACGTATATGGTTAGAGCAGTGCCTTAGCGCGTAGTAAACACTTAAAAAGGTAATGGTGGTGTTATTTTGATGGCAAGTACCAGAAACCGCAACAAGATAGTAAAAGTCGAAGGGGATATTGTTGGAAGATGCTGGGGTTTCTCGTGGAATATAGGAGATGAGAAGTCAGGCTTGGGCTGGAAGGAATCAAGGCCACTCCCAGGATCCAGCATTAGGACCTTCACCCTAGTTGGGGTTCTTAACCTGGGGTCCACCTACCCCAGGGTTTCTGGCAGGGCAACCACGAATTTAGATGAGAAAAAAAAAGGTTTTTGTGTTTTGTTTTGTTTTGTTGTTGTTTTTTTTCACAAACCTCAGTGAAGTTTAGCCTTTTGCTTCATTGTGAATCACAGGCAAAGAGCCACAGTACCAGTTGCGGTAGCTGGGACTTTGTCACGAAAATAATCAACACTATGTTTATATCACGTTTCAGGTGTGAAAGTTATTTCAGAAGATCGTCTACGTGTTTCCTTCCTTTAAAAATGCAGTAGTTATTAGGCCCATCATTACTTCACCAAGAAGTAATAGATTACAGTATAACAAATACATTGGAAAAATATTTTGACAACTGTATTTTAGCATAATTGATTGCCTTTGTAGTCTTACATATGTTATTTTCTGCATTAAAAATAGTACTCTGAGTTGTGCATAGGCGTCACCAGGTTGTAACAAGGTCCAGGCACAAAACGGGTCGGCTCCTGATGAAGCCAGATGTACATAGGAATCGGGGATGCGTTTTAAAATAGAGTCTTGCTTTGTCCCATCCCCGCCTCCCCACTGAGAGTCTCACTCAGTAGGTGGGATTGGCCTCTGAACCAGCATTTTTGAAAGCTCCCTCATCAAGTCAGGTGTAGGTGGTCCTAGGACCACACTTTAAGAAATGTCCCTCTGGGCTTCCCTGGTGGTGCAGTGGTTGAGAGTCCGCCTGCCGATGCAGGGGACATGGGTTCATGCCCCGGTCTGGGAAGATCCCACATGCCACGGAGTGGCTGGGCCCGTGAGCCATGGCCACTGAGCCTGTGCGTCCGGAGCCTGTGCTCTGCAACGGGAGAGGCCACAACAGTGAGAGGCCCACATACCGCAAAAAAAAAAAAAAAAAAAAAAAAAGAAATGTCCCTCTGGACTCAGGCCATGAAAGCAGCCCAGCTCCCGTGGGTACGGGGTTCCCTTTTGGGGTGATGAAAGTGTTCTAAAATTGACGGTGGTGATGACTGCACAACTCTGAATATACAACCAACCTATGAACTGTGCGTTTTAAGTGGGTGAATTGTTGGGTGTGTGAATCATATCTTAGTGAAGCTGAGAGAACAAAAAGTGAGTTGCTCCAAAGTTTCCAAGTTCAGATCCCAAGTTCTTTGAAGAGGGGCTGGGATATTCAGGAGGCGGGCTTGATGCTTGATTTCAGTGTTTTCAGATCTCCTTCTTAGTACTTTATAATCAATTTCTCTCTTTTTTGGATATTCTAGTTATTTGTCAGGTGACAAAATCAGGGTTTCTAATGAGGAAGTTGATCAGTGTCATTGTTCATTGATTAACTGGGATGCGTTTTCCTTCTGCATGTGGGGTTTTCTCTGTTAAAAATCACTGGAGCCTTGAAGAAAAGCTTGTGTTCGGTCCTGACCCAATGACTCAATAGCCTTGTGGCCCTGAGAAAGTTTTGTAACTTTCAGAGCCTCAGTTGTCACCTTTCTAAAATGTCATCCAAATGCACACCTAGCAGGGCTGCTGTGAGGATTGACTGAAATGATAGCTATGAAAGTGCTTTGTGAACCAGAAGCTTGGTCCCTGGGGTCACAAACTGATGACCAGTGGGTGGAATCCAGCCCGGAGACATACTTGTTGGCCACATCATGATGGAAAACGTTTGGAACTAATTACCCACATTTAAAAATTGGTAGGGGCTTCCCTGGTGGCGCAGTGGTTGAGAGTCCGCCTGCCAATGCAGGGGACACGGGTTCGTGCCCCGGTCCGGGAAGATCGGAAAATAAATAAAATAAATAAATTTAAATAAATAAATAAATAAATAAAAATAAAAATTGGTAGATCACAGGAAACCCCAGAAATTTAGTTCCTTGTGAAAAATCAGGTCCAGCCATGTGAGGCCCGCATTCCCCGCCTGGCCAGTTGACCTCAGCTGGAGAGCAGCTGCCCTTCCTGGGGGGCATGTGCACTCTCTCCAGGTCCCCGGGTGCCTCTGGGTCCATTAAATCCTTTTCTGTTGCCTACCGTTCCCCTAGGCATTCAGGGGAACCCCCCTGCCAGACTTTATTGGTTCCTGGTATCAGTGCTCAGGCTTTTGCCAGGATTTACTAAAGCTCATGAGATGAAGAATAGCCACAGTCCGTGACTTCTTACTAGGTGCCCTGTGCAGTGCTAACTCCCTTCGTCAACATTCAGTCTCTAGGAAAATGCCCCCAAGTCTTGCAAGGTAGGCGTCATCGTACCTTTCCCACTTAAGGAGACCTGGAGCCCAAGAGGCTTGCCTGGGGTCACGTGGCTGTTGAGCAGCAGAGCTGGGAGGTCTGTGCTGCCCCAGAGCCTGTCCTGCATGGTCTGCCTGAAACGTTTGCAGGGGGCTTTATTTGCTCAAGGTTGTTGAGACTTAACAACCCTATATCCCTCCTGTGGGATGCAGCATAGTAACTACTGGTCGGCTTTCCGGGGCGCAGTGAGATGTTGAGCCTGAAGGGCCAAGGCCGGGCGCTAACCGAGCTCAGAAGCCAGAGGATGGGCCACACGCGAGCTCCGCCCGCTGTGAGTAGGTTTAGCAGGAGATGACTCCCATATCCCACCTTTACCTGGTTCGCATTTTTTTTGTTTTCTTTTTTTTTTGCGGTACGCGGGCCTCTCACTGCTGTGGCCTCTCGCGTTGCGGAGCACAGGCTCCGGACGTGCAGGCCCAGCAGCCATGGCTTACGGGCCCAGCCGCTCCACGGCATGTGGGATCCTCCCGGACCGGGGCACGAACCCATGTCCCCTGCATCGGCAGGCGGACTCTCAACCACTGCGCCACCAGGGAAGCCCTACCTGGTTCGCATTTTTACCTTTCATGTCACAGCTTTTTTTTTTAATTCTATTTTTTAAATTTAATTTTATTGTTGTAAGGACATTTAACATATCTATCCTCTTAACACATTTTTAAGTGGACAGTACAGCTTTGTTGACTCAAGGCAGTATTGTACAGCAGACCCCTACAGCTTATTCACCTTGCTTAATTGAAACTTTAAGCTCACTGATTAGTGACTCCCCATTTCCTCCTCCTCCCAGCCCTTGAATTCCACGCTTTGATTCTATGAACATGACTATTCTAGATGCCCTACATAAGTGGAATCATACAGTATTTGTCTTTTTGTGACTGCCATATTTCACTCAGCATAATATCCTCAGTGTTCATCCAAGGTTATGATGGCATTTCCTTTCTTTTTTTTTTTTTAAGGCTGAATAATATTCCATTATATGTGTATACCACATTTTATTTATCCATTTATCTGTCAATGAACATTTAGGTTGTTTCCATATCTTGGCCGTTGTGATAGTGCTACAGTGAACATGAGAGCACTAGTATCTCTTTGAGATCCTGATTTCAATTATTTTGGATAAATACCCAGAGGAGGGATGGCTGGATCATATAGTAGTTCCATTTTTAATTCTCTGAGGTACCTGCATACAGTTTTCTATAGTGGCTGCACCATTTTGCATTCCCACCCCCAGAGCACAAGACTTTTAAAGAATGGGTTTGGAAAGCTTTGATTCATTTTATTTGTTTAGAAAAAAATTGAAGCCATTTTAGACCAAATAAAATACGTGGCCCACTCTATTCATACTTATAAATGCAGAAGTAAACATTCCCCCAGGACAGCCCTCTCTCCTCAGCAAGCAGCACCACCTTTCGAGCATTTTGAAGCATTCTTCTTTGGCATTAGTAGCAGTCAGCCTCTTGGTAGACTGCAGAACAGTCTTCTCCATGTTATTGAACTAATGCATTTCTTTTGACAACATTCGGTAGGATAAGCAAAGTAGAATTAATTGAACAAGTTCATTGTTACCACTTCAGACGCCTAATTTTGATTCAGTTGAAATTTGTAGGCAATGGAAATGTTTCCCATCAGTTTTCTGGCACTAATCACCAGGACACAGCAGGGAAATGTCTTTTCTCCATCTTATCTTTGAGAAAATGTCCAGCCATCAGCATAACATGGTATCCAGATGCTAAGATTCATTCATTCCGTCCACCCCGCAAATATTTGTTGATCTGGGAATGGAAGAGTGAACATGAGAAATGTGTGCTCCCACTCAAGGAGACAGATGCTAATAAGCAAATAAATACTTAACTACAGTTGTATAAAGTGTCATAAAGAACTACAGGGACCTCTGAGAGCCTCAGATTTGAAGGGAAGTGGGTCAGGGAAGTTCCCTGAGAATGTGTTACCTGAGCCGAGATCCAGAGGAAGACTAGTAGGTCCCTAAGTGTGGGGGGCGGGGAGGGAGCAGTGTGGGTAAGGCCTTGAGGTGGGAAGGGTCACCCAGCAGCACTGGAGGGACTGGAAGAGAGCCGCAGTGACGAGCGAGGTGGTGAGAGACTAGAGGGACACCAGGGTCTCGAGCTGGCAAGATGGGCAGGGGCTGGCTGCAGCAAGGCCAGGGAGCTCTGCAGACTCACCAAGGGCCTCGCATCTCCATGGTGATCTGTCTCCTGCCCTCCACCCCCGCCACGCCCTCCCAGTGCCCCTCTTTCCTTTCTTGCCCTTCCTCCCAGTCCCCTTGTGTTCTGGCTCCTTTTCTAAAGGACTTGAATATTTATTTAACACACTTACATACCTTTTACAGTGAGCCAGCCAGCAGTTCACAAATACTCACTGCAAACAAACCTGTTATTATCCTCATCTCACAGAAGCAGACCCTGGCACAGAGAGGTGAAGTGACTCACCCAGCGTCACCAGCTAGTAAGTGGCCAAGACAGAATTCAAAGCCAGGATGTGTGTACTCCGAGCTATCTTTGCTGCCTCTCAGGTCTCCTGGGAAGTTCGTCATTTTCAGGGTATTCCTTCCCTCAAGCAGTGACATTTAATAGAAGGATTCCCACAGACCAAGGAGCCAGAGGGATATTCTGAGTGGTTGAAGGCAGGCCCCCTTTCCGTGCAGCAGAGAGAGAGAGAGAGAGGTTTGAGTCCCTCCCAGGCGCCCCTTGGGAGCCACCTCCTGAGCATTTGTTTGCTGCCGGGCAGCCTTGGCAGAGACCCCAGGGGAAACCTTTTCCCCCTCGGATTGCCAACTGAATCGGGATCTCTTTTTCTTCTTTAAAAAAGAAATCTGTGTTTGCATTTCTTTAGTTGCTGGCACTGGTACAATTTCTTCTGAAAATGTTACAACCACTGAAGTGTGGCTATCGTGTGGAAAATGTTTTCCTTGTAGAGAAGGTTGGAAATAATCTCTTCGTCTCCTCGGTTTAAAGCTAGCAGAAACGGCTGGCTACAAACCTTCACGTCTCCGTGACCCCTTCTTCCACCTTTTTGCAGGTGTGTTGAATGCTCTCTCACAATAGTTACGGCAATTTGTATTGAAATTAAGTTACTGGAACATTCAGAGTGTCGTCTCTTTCCAGGGCAGATCCTGAAATAGAATATATTTTGAACATCCACATAGCAGAACGAAATAGCCTAGTTAGAAACAGCTGTTAGCAAAGCAAGGCAGTAGTGAGCTGCCATCTGAGACTGACTCTGGCAATGGGAGGCGGACCGTGGCACGGGCAATTTTGCTGCATATAGTTTGAGGTACTCAGATTTTGGAGTATCATGTGTCTTCTTTTGTGCCGATACCGTAACAGCAATTCCTGTAGATGTTAGCAGCTGTACAAATCATCTCTCTCTCCTCCGCCCTCATTCTTGCCCATTGGAAGTATTACTGCTGTGTATCCACACATTGGATTACGTAGCTGCTAACTCCCGCCCACCTCAGTTATCACACTTCTACTCCATGCCTGAATTCAAGATAGCCGACTACGTGTATGCCTTCCCCCAGCTAGCTAGCTCCATAAAGTCTAGTTCGTCACTAATTCATCTGTAGAGAGACAGTATAAATAGAGTATTAGCAGTTAGGAATGTCCACTCTGGAGCCAGACTCCCGGGGCTCAAATCCTGCTTCCCCCATGCACCAGCAGTGTAGCTCATTTCCCATCTGTGAAATGGTGGGGAGAGGAGGTCATAAAAGTATCTTCCCAGAACGTAGAAAAGCTATGGTAGCTACAATAGCTACCATAAAAGTTAGCTGTTGTTTTTGTAGCCACCTCAGTGCCTGGCACATAGAAGGTGCTCGAAAAATGTTATCCATTCAACATTATTTACCTACCAAGTGCCTGCTCTGTGCCCAGCACTGTCCCAGGAAGCAGAGACAGGGATGGGGCACCATTTGCAATCCTGGGCAGTGTATTACTGGCAAACACAGCAGATAAAGTACCTGCCGTCCTGGAGGTTATAGGCTAGGATGAAAAAAAAGATGAACCAAGAGGTATGTTTGGGTAGTTAGGAATGAATAAGATCACTTCAGATGCTGAGCACTGCTCTGAAAAAATGAGATGGATGACTTGACGTGAAGAGAGATGAAGAGAGACGGGTAGGGGCTCTGGATTGCCGATCAGGGCAGGAGCTAACGTGTAAGATGAGATCTGGAGGCTGTCAAGGAGCCACTGCAGCCAAGTCTCGCAGGTGAATATTCCAGTCAGGGGAACAGCAGGGCTGGGAGGCCAGACCCCCTTGGCATATGAGCTGCCCTCCAGAGCATCCTGTGCCCTTCAGTCTGGTCTGTGTGGGAGACGGGCCTCTGGGGATCGCATCACCGGGGCTTCCTTCCTTCTGGCTTCCAGCTGGTTCAGCCAGCGCGAGTAGTGACGTGGACTGCAGGGCAGGAGGAGGGCGAGGCTGGGGTATTTATCCCCCAACTCTCACTGGGCCGTGTTTGGCGATGGCTTTGTTCTTCCAGCCAGGGCTGCAGCTGCTGCTGGGTGGCCTCCTCCAACTGCAAAAACTCGCTCCCCGCCGCGTGCTTCCAGCCCGAGGATGGTAACAGTTTCCCTCTGTTGCCAGGCCCTGGGTGCCTTCTCGCTACTTCTCTTCATTCTGATAACCTTTCATTAACCCATCCTCGTTTAACCCTTGTGAGCGTGTCCTCTGTGTCCTGCCAGGACCCTGAGCGGTCCAGCTGGTCCCAGGAGCCATAAAGGTGGCACTGGACTGAGTGAGGGGCAAGATGGACCAGCCGGGTCAGCAGGGCGATGGCAGCAGGAGCTGGGGGGGGAGGGGTCTTTGGAGAGCATTCAGCAGGGGAGCCACTGCATTGCACACTCCTTTTTTTTTTTTTTTTTTGCGGTACGTGGGCCTCTCACTGTTATGGCCTCTCCCGTTGCGGAGCACAGGCTCCAGACGGGCAGGCTCAGCGGCCATGGCTCACGGGCCCAGCCGCTCCGCGGCATGTGGGATCTTCCCGGACCGGGGCACGAACCCGTGTCCCCTGCATCGGCAGGCGGACTCTCAAACACTGCGCCACCAGGGAAGCCCTGCATATCCTTTTTGGAACTGAATTGAAGCTGCTGACTTTTTTGCATCCCAGCACTGGTTCAGTTTAGCATCTGAGAAACACTGTTGTTATAAGCTCTGTGACTGACTGTTGGGTTTTTCCTCTCCCAAGAGAGGATCCTCAATTTAGCTGTTAATGTTGCTGAACGCCCTAAAGAGTGAGGCTGTGTTTAAAGTCGGTGCCTTTGGTGGTGACAGTGATCATTTGGGGGTTTACCCGAGGTAGGTAGCTTCTGCTGTGCTGTCTGCAACGAGACCTGCAATCTAGCTTTTGTAGTTGGAAGAACAGGGCTTTTTACTGTTATGGACATAAGAGCAAGGCTGTAATTTTGGAAACAGCCCATTAAACTGACAGGTAATTTTGCTTTCTTTCCTCAGACCCAGAGCTCTCAAAGCTTGTCTCCCCAGACTGGAGTGTGTTGTTTGGTGGAGTTAACGACGTTGTGTCACTTTTCTCTCTATTGTTTAACCATAGTTGGCACTTTAATTTATCTACAGCTGCTAAAGGGAGGGACCTGGGTTTCTGTCTTGATTTTTTTTCCCTCCTGCTTCACATCTAGGTTTATTTTTCCTTTTTTTGGTCCTCCACTAGGATCATCCGGAACACGGGGTTCTGTTTCTTGTTCGAGAGCTGCTCAACGTGATCCAGGACTACACCTGGGAGGACAACAGTGATGAGAAAATCCGCATCTACACCTGTGTCCTGCACCTGCTGTCCGCCATGAGCCAGGAGACCTATCTCTACCACGTAGACAAAGGTAGCTGGGTCCCTCCACCAGACTGCACTGTGTTTGAACTTCTGAACAGCAAGTGCAGGGTTTTCATTTTCTCTTTTATTTAATCCCCTTGTGTTTTACCTACCATGAACTTCTAGTCCAGGGTCTTGATAAATTTGCCCAGTGTAAGAATTACCTGGGGAGCTCTTTAGAATACAGGTTCCTGGGCCCCATCTGTCTCTTCTAAATTAGAATCCCCAGGAAGAAGCCTGAGAATTTGTATCTTTAACAAGCATCCAAGATCATTTTGGCAAACAGACGAGTTCAGAGAAGCACTCTGTTGGGTCAGTGATGTCTTGGGTGTGGCACAGAATAACCTAGAACGGTGATTACATATGCACATGCATGACCTTCATCCCAGGCCTGTTCCTTACCAGTTTCATGTGGGTCCTGACCTGGACCCTTAGAGCGGGTGCTTGGAAGAAGGAGATGGCCTTGCTCCCCAACATGCAACCAGCCGTCTTGAACTTGCTCCTACAGGTTTGGGAGCAGCCTCCTCATGTCCTTGACGCAACATGGGACAGTCCCAATTCCAGACCTCTGCCCAGTGAGCCTAAGCATCTTCCTGCTGGTCAGAGCCTCAGTTCCGATTTTTGGTTTCCAAAAAAATGGCCCTATTGTTAAAAGCAGTTTGGCCAATAAATGAGTACTTCAGGGTTTAAGCAGCTGTCTCTACACTTGGATATTTTAGGGAACAAATTTGCAGTGCTAAGGATGGCCTCCTGTCATAACTCTCAGAGGCTTCCTCTGGCTGGGATTTGGGGGCTGAGGTTACGTAAAGATGTAACTTGGGGAGGTTGGTTAATGTCAATGACGATAACTCCCACGATCTGAGCTCCTACTGTGTGCCAGGTACGGCACCCCAGACTCCGTGGGCCTCTTTCTCCTTTAATCCTGACGGCATTATGAGGAGGACGGGCATTTGTGTCCCCATTTTACACACAAGCAAGGGGAGACACCGAAAGACAACATGGTTTTACCAAGCTCAAGGCCAGTTAGTGCTCGGAGTGGAATTCACTGTGGTACATGCGTTATGCTGCCTCCTTGATTACAAAGTAACAGTATTTTGATTAAAGTATATCATAGTACACACATACAATAAATCATAAAGCTCAGCAGATTATCACAAGGTGAACACACCCAGTAACCACCACCGAGACAGAGGAATCAAACATTACCAGCTCCCCAGAAGTCCCCTGTATGCCCCCGTCCACTCAGCACCACCACTTTCCTCTCTAAAGGTACACTGCTCTCCTGACTTCTAACGTTACAGATTAGTTTGCCGATTTTTGACTTTTCCGTAAATGGACTCATTTAGCAAGCGTTCTTTGGCGTCTGGCTTCTTTCACTCAGTGTTACGTCTGTGAGATTCTTCTGTGTTGTGTGTAGCTGTTGTTCATCCTTTTGCATTGCTGCATAGTATTCCATCATATGAATATACCAGAATTTCTTCATTCCCCTGTGGATGCCGTTCTGAGCTGTTGTGAGGAGTGCTGCTGTGAACATTCCTGAATATATAACTCTTGGTGTTCATGTCTGTCGGGTATATGCCCAGGGTGGAAATGCTGGCTGGTGGGATTTGCTTATGTTCAGCTCTGGTAGGTACTGTCTCACAGTTTTCCAAAATAGTTATACCAGTTTACACTCCCACCAGGCATGAATGAGATTTCCATTTGTTCCCTTGATATGGTCAGTCTTGTTCATTTTGCCTCTTCTGATGGGTGTAATTTGCATTTCTCTGATGGCTAATGAGGGTGAGCTTTTCCTGTATTCGTTGCCATTTTTATTTCCTCTCTTGTGAAGGGCACGCAGAGGGCTCAGAACAACAGAGAAACTTTTGAGGACCAGATGCTGCCGCGGAAGTGGGTCTGTAAACCTGGGCCCTATGAGAGGGGCAAGCCCTCTCCTCGCTCTTCCCTTCCTTAAACAGATTCACTGAATCCCCTGTCTACACACACAGCAGGGCGGACTGTAGGAGCCAGAGCGCCAGCACAGGGAGCATGGCTGTGTTTGACAGGTGGAGTCTAGTTCTCTAGCTTTTAGAGATGAAAACAGAACGGCGGGTTTTCTTTGCTGCCTTCTCGGCCCAGCTGTTTACTCTGGATGCACAATTGTGACCTGACAGTTGTCTTCGTAGCAGAGAGTCCTGGGGCCCCGGGAGGCTTTGCAGGGGTGGAGGCTCCATTTTCCCATCTCTTTCTTAGTCGAGGCAGCTCTTTAGACAGCGCTGACAAAGGTTCGAACTCTGAAAAACTGGGGTCAGCTTTTTTCTTTGCATTTACGAAGGATGCCTTGGCTGTTTTCTTTCCAGATGAATAAGAAGACAATGTTCTGAAATGACCTGGAGCCATAACTCCAGTGCTGTCATGCGAGCGTGCGAGCGAGTGTGCTTGCTGTGGAAGGGCAGGACACTTCTGACACTGAATGTCTATTTATTTAACACGCAGATGTCTAGTTGGAAGAGTACAGCTCAGGGGCCCGTGGGAAGTCGGCACAGCCCCTTCACTCCTCCATGTCACCTGCCAGGCCCTTGAAGCATTTGGGGTTGTGACCCCAGGGCCAGACAGATGCAGAGATCCTGGGCTATTTTTAGTAGCCATTTGCCAGGGATCTCATTTCTCCCGGTTGTGAGCGCCAGTCTGGATTCTCAGGCCTGCCTTACACTCTGGCCAGGCCAAATTACTTCTGATTGTCAACTTCGCGCTTCTCTCCCCGCCTCTGTCACCACCAAGTGTTAGCATGGAAACACTTTTCCCCACTTCTGACCCCGTTTTTCACTTTCTCTGTGAATTTTCCACCTTCAGGGTTCAGCCTGGATCTCACCGATTCTATAATTCCATCCCAAGCCTAGATTTTAGGATCCTGGGACCCCCCAGGCCGCCCTCTCCTGCCATGCAGCCCATGCGGTTGTGATTGCCCGTTTGCTTGTCTGCACCTCCTGTGGACTGTGTGCTCTGTGAGGGCAGGACCAGGTCAGCCCGTTCCCCACCCACCAGGTCTCCGGGTCCTGGAACCTGGCGCAGAGCAGGCCCTCACCTAGTCCGTGCTCTGCGTGTGTGAGCGGGCTGCTCTGAACACGCCTCTGACCCCTCTGGGCAGGATGCCTGCAGCTTGGGTGGTTGACCACAGGTGGTCCTAGACCTTCTCACTTCTCCCCTGCTGCTCGGCTAGTCCAAAGGAGAGCAGGTTACTCCATCTCAGAGTGAGACTGCGAATTTATGCCAGGAACTGGCCGAGTCCTCAGCAGCAGGTGCGAGAAATTCCTTTACCAGCTGCATTTTGCCACCCTTCAAAATCAGATGGTGGTGAATGGCTGAATCAAATTCTTTCTCTTCTTACAAGAATAACTGCTGTCTTCCACGTCATGGACGGCAGTTGAAACACAGCAGCCAGAGCCAGAGCTGTCTCAGAAATCCTGGGACAGATGCCTGCAGCCCAGGGCAATTCACCACCAACCTGTGTCATAGGAACAACTACGAAGCCAGCAGCCGACCCAGGAGAGCACTCCCAGAATATTCCCCACCAAGGGGCAGTTCAGAACCGGAGTAGAGGTTTCATGGGGACAGAGAAGCTGGGGAGCAAGGAGACCAGCTGCTCTCCTCATTCTCAGGCAGTATGTCTGCAACCTGCTTACAAATGGTTCAGCCAAAAAAAATGACGTGTGTACGTGAGTGTGTGGAGAGAGCAAGTGAGAGAGCTTCACAGAAGTGGCAAAACAGCATCAGCTGGTGATGCCGGGTGAGAGAGAGGCAGCGCTTCACTGTCTACAGCCTTGACATTTGTTTAAGTAAAAAGCTGGCGATAGAAGAAGAAGTTATTCTTTTTTTTTTTTTCCCACTTAGAAACTCAGTAGTAATTTATTTGGAAAAAAATAAGCAAAGAATGGCTCATTAAAAAATACATTTCATAGTGTCATTCTTCCTCCTTCATACTTTTCCCAAATGCCTAATTGGGAGTTAAATATAAGTGTAAGAATTTTAAAAGAATATTACGTACAATTTTATTGAAGTAGAAGAAGGAGTTATTATTCTTTTTTTTTTTTTTCGGTACGTGGGCCCTCTCACTGTTGCGGCCTCTCCCGTTGTGGAGCACAGGCTCCGGACGCGCAGGCTCAGCGGCCATGGCTCACGGGCCCAGCTGCTCCGCGGCATGTGGGATCCTCCCGGACCAGGGCACGAACCCGTGTCCCCTGCATCGGCAGGCAGACTCTCAACCACTGCGCCACCAGGGAAGCCCAGGAGTTATTCTTGAAGTAGCAGCTAGAAATGTACATGAAGCATCCCTGAAATTATTTTGTCAGTCAGTTAATTACTATATGCTTATACCTGTACCATTCCCCAAAAGATTCAAGACAGATTACAGGAAATATATAAAGTAATAAAATATAATTTTTTAATTGAAAAAATTGGTTCTTAGGAAGTTATAAATTAGGAAATATATGGCTATATATGTCTGTGTGTGGTATATAGGTATACTGGCTGTCACTTTACTAACAGTATATATAAACATCTTTCAGTACTAGTATACTGTAGCAATAGTATAGTATAGTGTAGTACATGGTAGTTAACGACTATAGATCATATACTTTCATTGTCTTCATAGTATTGCATTTAATGCTAATGCCACAGAGCATTTAATCAAAACTCTTGGTAGATATTTCCATTGCTTCTCCTCTCACCATTATACACAACATTTATAATGAACATACATTGAACATACAATGAACATTGTCCTCTATGATGAAACAATATCACATATATGCATCTTTGTGCAACTGGGGGGATGATTTTCTTAGGATAAATCCCTTGGAGTGGGTTTTCCCAAGTCAAAGATCTGACCTTTTTCTGTACTAAGACTTTTTTTTTGGGAGTAAAATATACAAAGTGATAAAATACATATAAAGTTTACCATTTTAACTATTTTTAATTCAGTTTTATCAAGTATAGTTGCAGTGTTGTGCAACCATCACCATTATCCATTCCAAAATTTTTTCATCCTCCCCAACAAACTCTGTACCCAATGAACAATAACTTCCCCCTTCCCCCCTCCCCCCAGCCTCTGGTGAACTCTATTTTACTTTCTGTCTTTATGAATTTGCGTCTTCTAGGTACCTCATATAAGTGGAGTCATACAATAGTTGTCCTTTTTTTTTTTTATTAACTAATTTTTGGCTGCGTTGGGTCTTCGTTGCTGCACGCGGGCTTTCTCTAGTTGCAGCGAGCGGGGGCTACTCTTCGTTGCGGTGCTCGGGCTTCTCATTGCGGTCGCTTCTCTTGTTGTGGAGCACGGGCTCTAGGCGCGTGGGCTCAGTAGTTGTGGCTCGCGGGCTCTAGAGCACAGGCTCAGTATTTGTGGCTCACGGGCTTAGTTGCTCCACGGCATGTGGGATCTTCCCGGACCAGAGATTGAACCCGTGTCCCCTGCATTGGCAGGCGGATTCTTAACCACTGTGCCACAAGGGAAGCCCTGGTTGTCCTTTTGTGTCTGGCACATTTCTCTTATCATAATGCTTTCAAGGTTCATCTATGTTGTAACATGTAGTAGAATTTCATTCATTTTTGTGATTGAATAATATGCCACTGTTTAGATAAACCACTAAACCACATTTTGCTTATCTATTGATCTGTCAGTGGATACTTGGGTTGTTTCCACCTTTCGGCTCTTGTGAATAATGCTGCTATGAACATTCATGTACATGTATCTGTTTGAGCCTCTGCTTTCAAGTCCTTTGAGCATTGGAGTTGCTGGATCCTGGAGTTGCTTTCCCACAGCAGCTTTACCATTTTATATCCCCACCAGCGATGCACGAGGCTTCCAGTTTCTCCACATCTTCATCAATACTTATTTTCCTCTTTGTTGTTGTTTTTAAATAACAGCCATCCTAATGGGGGTGAAGTGGTACTGGACATTTCTTAAGGCTTTTCTTACTGATTTCCAAACTATGGTACTCCCACCAACAGTTTGCCCAGGCCTACATCAAAACCTGGTATTCTTTCTCACCTTTGTTAATCTGATAGGTGATGTTTTACTAAAAGTTCTTCTGTGGTTTTAGTTTTCTGTTCTTTGATCACGAGTGAAGTTGAACTTTTTTCCCCCTAAAATTATAGGCCATTTAGATGTATTTCTGATACATTGATGTATTTGCCAATTTTCCTATAAGTGACCCTAAGAGGGGTCTCTTTCTTAAAAGCTCAGAAGCCATCCCTGCACATTGTACTTTGGCTTTTCTTGTCTTCTGGCCAATGCCTGTTTAACATGATCCCCTGGTTCTGTAGCTCGTTGCCAGCAGTCCAGGGAATAGTTCTATGCAGGCCCTGACAGACGGCTGGTGACTTTGACCATAATGGGGCTATCCATTGTGGCTCTGACTCTCAGCCTCACCCATCTGCAAGCTAAACGGGTGCCCCGTGTCCCTCGCTTGTGGTGTCACCTCTTGTTTGCATCACACAACTTCATGGGCTTTACTGTGATCCCATATGTATCATCCCTTTTGATTGTATATGCCTAGGAGACAGAATCCTAGGGATGGTGAAGAGCTGGGCCGAGAAGAGCACAGCAAACCACATCCCCCCAGATGAGCTAAGCTGAACCGGTTTATTGACGTCTCTAAACCATGAACTGGATTAGCACTGTGTGTACATGGCTGTATAAGCCCAGCCGCGCGCCCCCCAAGGCACCTGCACGGCCTCTGCTTTATCAGATGTCACTGCACCTGGGACAGTGGCCCAAATTTTAGGCCTCCACCAGATCAGAAACATCTAAGAGCTGCCACTGCACTTTTCCTCTCCTTGACCACTTAGCGCTGAGGGTGCTCCGATGGTTTTGCACTGAACTGAGCGCTGCTCATTCACACCGGAAATAACTATGGTCAGCCACGTACAAGTCGGCATTTGGGAGTTGGGGTGAAAGCAGTTAAAAAAGGATCTGGCGAGAAAAGGCATGGGGGGAAAGAATCGACTCTGCAAGGCAGAGCTTGTGGTTCCCTTACAGACTTCGCAGCAGCCTGGCCCTGACCCCTCACCGCCCCCCACCAAAAAAAAAAGAAAAGAAAGAGAACCGCTGAAGTGTCCGCAGGAGGGACCAACCAAAAGCATTCTGGTCCATCACACAATGGACTACTGCTCAGCTAGTACAAGCAAAGCAGCACATCCATATATGCTGATATGGAAATAGCTCCAGGAATCATTAAGTGAAAAAAAACCAAGCGCAAAACCGCACCCTGTAGAGTCCCTCTCCTTCCTTACCCAGAGGTCATGCTTTGTGCGAAGGTCGATAGGAAGGAGGGAGGGGGGAGGTCAAACCCAGGCTGTTCTTGCAGCTGCTCTTTCTCTAGACAGCGGCTGTCACAGGAGATGCCCAAGGAGAGAGGGGACTTTAGTGAAAGGATTCAGGTTTGCGAGAAGACATAGAGAACCTTCCGTTCCATCTGCAGAAGTTTTGCGGCGGAGTGACAGGGCAGGGGGCTGGGGGCGGTGCTTAACTGTGTAGGCTTTGACGGGAGCCTCCCAGTTTGGGATCCTGGCTGGGACAGGCTCGGAGCCTCCGTGTCCCCATCTGTCATCTCTTGCACATGCGGTTTTGAGGACTCCACAGTAACACCTGTGAAGCGCTGAGCCCAGCGCCTGGCACCCCAGTGCTCAGTATTGACAGCCATTCTGATGGCCACTGTGATGCTTGCCGTCCCCCTCCATGCCTGGGCCAGAGGGGACAGACTTCAGAGTCTGAGCTCTCTGGCTTAGACTGTCTGGAAGGCCAGGTGTTTTCTCCATGATTCCCAAGGCCCAAGCCCGTGGGAAACTCTGGCCGTTTCCATTTGCCCTGCCGTGATTTCCTGCCACCCGCTGACACCACGGCTGCCTCTCCCTGGCCTTGGGCTTGGGAATGTCTCACTGCTCTGGTTTCTTCCATCAGTTGACTCCAATGACAGCCTCTACGGGGGAGACTCCAAGTTTCTGGCTGAGAACAACAAGCTGTGCGAGACGGTGATGGCTCAGATCCTGGAGCATCTGAAAACCCTGGCCAAGGACGAGGTAGGTGCCCCTGCCGCCCCCATCCCCGCCGCTTGCCCTGAAAGCACGCGTTCCCAGGGTGCTTGGACATTGGATCGTCCAGAGAGTAACACGCCTGTGTGAAGACTGTTCATCGAGGGCCCCGGGGCCTTTGCTCCTACCATTTTCTCTGCCTGCACTGTGCCTCCCCAGGGTTCCCCTGGCCACCCCTCTCATCATTCAGGTCTCAGCTCAAGTACCTCCTCAGAGTGGCCTTCCCTGAACCCTGTGTCAAGTAGCCACTACACTCCTGCGTCCCTCTGAACTGTCCCTGTGACGCTCGGGCATTCTCTGAAATGCTCTGTGTGTTCACTTCTCAGTCGCCTGCCTCCCCACCAGAATGTAAGCTTCATGTGGCCGGGACCTCGAGATGTGGGTCTCGGAGACCTGCCTGTGCCTGAGACGGGCTCTCTGGGATCCATCTGTCACTCACCCCGGCATCCTCACCTCGAACCTGGCATACAGCGGGCGCTCAATCAGTGCATGTTGAGTAACAGCCTGCACTTTCCACACCTTAGCTCTTTGAGGCCCACAACAGCCCTGTGATGTAGGTGCTGTGTTCATTCTCCTTGGACAGAAAAGAAAACCGAGGCTCAGAGAGGTTTCCAGAGCTCCTGGTTTCCTCTGGTTGTGACAGAACAGGGTTCCCACCCAGATCCTCAAGCGTGAATCTGTAGCCAATGCATCACCCTCCTCGGTCAAGGCCTTACCACTCAGCTCCTAAGAAGTGGCATACGGTTGTCCAACCATGATAGTAGGCTATGCCTGCCCAGCCTTTTTCTTTTTTTTTTGCCACACCCCACAGCTTGCGGGATCTTAGTTCCTTGACCAGGGATTGAACCCGGGCCTTTGGCAGTGAAAGCTCAGAGTCCTAACCATTGGACAGCCAGGAAATTCCCATCCCAGCCTTTCTCATGCTAAGTGTAGTGTGGAGAACTTTGCGTGTGTGGTTTCATCTCACAACAGTCCCATGAGTGGGAACAGCTGTTATCCCTTTACACTTGCCAGATGAGGAAACTGAATCCTAGAGTGGTAGCTATGGAATGTGGTCAAGGCAATCTTCTAGAACCCATGCTCTGATCCACAGAATATATTCCTTTATCAGATGTTGCGTCGTTGCCTTTTCAGAGCAGTTTTTCCCATATTCTCCATATTATAGATAGATGGTTGACTGATTTCAAAATAATTTCCAAATTATAGTACGATCTAAATAACTACCTGGTACCCTTCCCCAGTTACTCCATTTTTGCAGCGTCAGCTCAAACATGTGGGTGACAGTTGGATCCCAGAAGCTCTGTCTCAGGCTTGGTGGACATTGCGTTAAGGCTGATTCCTGCTGTGTAATCAGGGTGGGGAGGTTGGCAGTGACTCTGGAGTCAAAGCCAGTGCCTGACCTTTCTCTGCGTCCTTCCCCTGGGGCAGCTCCTGTCAGGCTTCTGCCTCCGTGTCTGCCCCACACCCCCAGTCTTGCTCTTCGCTACTCCACATACTGACAGCTCATTCCTGATCTCATGTTGGCAGATTTCTGTCTTCTCTCACTGCCACTCACCCCCTACCCTCTCCAATTCCCTTTCCCAAACCCAGGACAGATTTCAGACTGCAGGGTTCCCAGTGGCTTTCCAGCCCTCCCCTTCCTGCCCACACACTTCCCCAGCTCCTCCTTCCCAAACCTCAAGTCTCACGTTTTTAGGATTTGCTTCTCTACTCCCCACCCCACTAAATCCTTTGAAGACAAAATAAGATCAAACTGGACTTTTAATTCTTACTCATTTCCAGGACTGTACAGAATGCCACCATTGCCCTTCGCCTCTTCCCCACCCCACCACAGAAACCATGAGAACATTCTATAGCTGTGGGTCCGCATGCACACGCGCACGCACACACACACACACACACACAACATACACGTATGTCCCGCGTTCCCATTCTCCTCAGGGTATTCAAGCAGGTCCTGGAGAGAGTGGGATTTTTTCCAGACTCCATTCCCCAGTGGCCACTGCTGAGGTCAGGGGCACTGCACACAGGGCCAGCCTTAAGGTTAGTAGGCCAAAAGGCAGATGGAAAACACGGAACCACTGCTGCCCTGGGGGCCCCAAGTGCCTCCCAGCGCCCTCTCTAGGGAGGGAGGATTGTGGGTGGGTCCCACTGACCCTGGGGGCCCCTGGGTGCAGGGCTGTAGAATGCTGGGGAGTTAATGCTTGGAGGGCACTGGCTGTCAGTGGAGGGGGCAGCATCAGAACCCCAATTTCTTCAGGAACTGGTTTATCAAACCAGTTAGTGCTAGAAGAGATAACCCCTCCTCCAACTGAAAGGCCTTTTTTGAAAGCCTGTAAACTTCGTCTCTGCGGTAGGCAGCTTTCAGGAGAGAGCCCTCATTACGCTGCAGGAGAAATGGAGTCCTTCACCTTCAGCTTGCACTGGTCACTCGCCTGCTGTGAAGGATTCTTAGCACCTTCCCTGATCCCTACAGCCAAGGGCTCTGGCTCTAGCTTCTTGCCAGAGCAGGGCTGTGTGTTTGACACGTGGTGCCCAAGAAACATGTGCCCCGGGGCTTGAAAATGCATTTCTTCACTCTGACACGACAGGCCTGGGTCTAATCAGAGGTGGCTGTGACAGCATAAACGACCACAGTCTAGGACCTCCAGGCTCACAACAAAAATAGAGCCCAGAACCATATAATTTGGAACTGTTTTAACATTTGTCTCTTTCTCTTGGGGGAGGAGGCGTTGACTGTGATAAGGACTCTGAAATAATTCTGAAAGAGCAGGGCTGGAAAGTTTCTGAAGTACATTTCAACTCACATAAATACCAGGGACTCTCACTGAAAATGTCTGCCCATATATGCACATTTATTAGAAAAAATATGGGTGGACTGAGCTAAGATGGAACATGTCATCCTTCACTTTAACAGCATGCTGTGAGATTCGGCACAGGCGGCAGTGGGAGGGGAGGCCTCTAGAGCCCGGAGCACTCAGACCTCTGTCCACCTGCTGTGGAGCCAAGCTGGGCTCTGTGAAAGCCCAACGCTGGTGCCCGAGCTGAGTGTCTCATCTCTCAGCGCTGGTATCAGCCCTGCTTCCAAAATTGTCCTCTACATGCACGTGAAGGAGCCAGCCCTGCCCTAGTCACGAGCTTTATGAAGCTGTTTGTTTGGGTGTGGTGAGGCTGGGAACCATGCCAGACGGTTACAACTTCCTGCAAATGACAATTCCCCTAGGAAAAGAAACAAAAGAAGCTCTTCTATTTAAAACCTCTGTAGGGAGAGGAGGGGCTGGAGGCCCTGGTTTGGTCTCTCATAATGTGTTCACGGTTTCCTGGGTCTCTGCACGTTGGCCGCCTCCCTGCTCCGGCCTGCTCATCCCCAGACCCATCTCTAATGATCTCATTTTTAATCGGCTGTGCATTTAAAACACATGCGAACTGGGCTTTTATTGTAAAATGCTTGAGAAGATACAGAATAGAGAAGTAACCAGTAAGATACTGTCTTACTTGTTTGACTTTTAAAAACTCTCCCTTGCTTCAAAGAAATGTAGTTAAAGGGCCTCTCTTGGGAGACTCTTATAGTTGGGTTTGAGAGTTTTCTGTTAGCTTGGTCCTCGAGGTCTGAGCAGAAACCAGGGCCCAGGCCTCAGATGAGAGCCAGCTGAAGAGGTGAGCAGGATGGGCTGGAACCCACTGGATGGTCTCTGCCGTGTTCCCGACGGGGGCAGAGCTCACTGTCTGATTAAACCAAGGAACCCAAAGCAGGAAGCTGCCAGCCAGTTAGAGTCTACCAGCCTTCCCTCCTTGTGCCTGCAGGCTTGGGACCCGACAGCGTGACCCCGCTCCTTGACAGCAGTGCTGTTCAGTCGGCTCAGCTGCTTCTGTGACGGTCACCTGGTCCAGACTGTTGTCCAGGCAGGCTCGATTTAGGGGGCTTGAGTCTCTTCACTGTCGTCACTCAACCACTGTCACCCAACTGCATTCTTAGCTGCTCCTTGGCAGTTTTATTGCATTGTTTTTTTCTCCACTAGAAGACTTTAAATCCTCACTTGGGAGAGGGCAGCAGGAGGGGGTAACAAAGTTGGCTCCGCAGTTAGCGTAGTCTGCTGCTCTATGGGCTCCACACATGGAAGGATGCATGGACAGATGGACAGTTAGTAGGTTGTTTGAAAAAAGCAGGAAAAAAATATGTATTGGTCTAAACCACATCAAATCGTTCCTATTTCCCTGGATAAAACTGTGTAGCTGCACTGGGCAAATCTGTTAGCTTCTTCAGAATTTGGATGCCTAATGTGATGTTAACCATGGGTCTATGGGAACTTCTTATAAACTGGGGCGGACATGGGAGGGTGTGGGTACCAGCACAGGCTCCAGAACTGAACGACTGGAGCTCAAATCCTCACTCTGCACGTGCTGGCTGTGGTCCTTGAGCAAGTTCCTGACCTCATCAGCAAAATGGGAGCGTACTGGTTTCCTGTTACAGCTTTAAGTCACCACAGACTTAAAACAACCCCCATTTGTTATCTCACCAGTTTGGTAAGTCAGAAGTTGGTGCTGGCTGGGCCCGTTTCTCTGCTCCTGGTTTCACAAAGCCAAAGTCAAGGTGTTGAGTGGCTGGGCTCTTACCAGGAGGCACTGGGAAAAATCCACCTGCCAGCTTACTTGAGTTGGCCACTTCAGTTCCATACGGTGTAGGACTGAGGTCCTGTTTCCTTGCTGCCTGTTGGCTGAGGGTTGTTCTCAGCTTCTAGAAGCCGCCTGCATTTCTTAGCTCTTGTCCCCCTTCTACCATCTTGAAAGCCAGCAGTGGTGGGTTGTGTCCTTCTCATGCTTCAAATCTTTCTGGTCTCCCCTTCTGCGTCATCTTTCCTTTGCTTTCCTCTTCTGCTACTTGTCTCTGACTCTAGCCTGAAAAATTTCTCTGCTTTCTAGGGCTCAAGTGTTTAGATTGGGCCCACCCAGATAATCCAGGATTATCTCCCTAAGGTCCATAACCTTAATCACACCTGCGGAAGTCCCTTCACAGTAGCACCTAGATTAGTGTTTGGATAACCAGGAGCTGGGATCCAGCTCTTAAATCCTGCCTACCCACAGAGAGTTGTGAAGATTAAACAAGGTGAGCTGGGTAAAGCACAGAGCTCATACCTGTCACAGTGTAAGGACCCCATGCCCACTAGCTGCCAAGGAGCAAAGCAGACACTCAAGGCTCCTGGCAGCACTGATGTCTGCAGCGCCAGCCAAGAGCACCCAGCAAGGGTCCGGGCGTCAGCTCTCCAGGACCCACACAGATGTGTGATCTGACCTGGTCCCCTGCTCAGGCCCACCTGCTGACTTGGGCCTTCCCAGGTGCCTTTGTTTACCTTGGGGAGCTGGTATCTTTTCTCCTGGGCCTGTTGCATTTTGGAGATTTAGTTTCCCTTCTGTCTTTACCATTCAAAGCTGGGGTTCACGTTTGGTCTACTCTGACATTTTGGTTAGACTTTACTTGTTTGAGAGTACCTTTCACATCAGATCACTGAGCAAAAGAGGAATGATCTGGTGTGAAGAATACCTAATGGTTCCTATAAAAGCTGGGCATGGGCACCAGGCACTGGGGAGCATTATTAACAGGGAGCTGTCTTTGGTCTTTATTACCAGCACCCAGAGGGTGGGAATAGTGACTGAAACTTTGGGTGGCTTGAGGACACGTCTGTAAGAGACGTATCTTACCGTTCAGTTTACTCCTGTACTTGCATTAATGCAAGACGGCCTCAGTGCTGGGGTAACCCGGGGAGGTTAAGCAGCTCGCCCTCCAGAAGATCCGTGGTAGAGCTGGCCTTGGAACCCCTGGCAGCGTCAACACTGGGCTGGGCCTGAGCCCCAGTGCCAGATAGTAACCTCTTTTTTCTGTATCAGGCCCTAAAGCGCCAGAGCTCGTTGGGCCTTTCCTTCTTTAACAGCATCTTGGCCCATGGGGACCTGCGCAGTAACAGGCTCAACCAGCTGTCCGTCAACCTGTGGCACCTGGCACAGAGGCACGGCTGTGCGGACACCAGGACCATGGTAAGGCGAGGGGAGGGGTGGGGGGAGTGGGGGGCCCTCACAACGCCCACCAGGCACGGCTGTCCTGGCGAGTAATGCAAGCCCACTGGCCAGGCACAAGTGGCCTCAACACAACATCAGGGCCTGGACATCAAACAGCCCCAGTCTCCCCTTCCAGAAAGGTGCCAGGCCCTACAAAGTACAGATGGCTCTCCGTATCTGCAAGTTTGGCATCCTCAGATTCAACCAACCACAGATCAAAAATATTCAGGGGGGAAAAAAAATTCCAGAAACTTCCAAGAAGCAAAACCTGAATTTGCCACCTATCAGCAACTATTTACATAGCATTTACATTGTATTAGGTGTTAAAAGTCATCTAGAGATGATTTAAATATACAGGGGGAGGTATGTAGGTGATATGCAAATACTACACCATTTTCTATAAGGGATTCAGTATCCTCAGTTTGGTCCTGGAACCAAGGGACCACTGAGTAGTATTAAGAATTAATTCCCTCTGAATAAAAACCACATGTATGAAAACACCAGTCATTCCTGGTGATTTTAAGAGCAAGCTATAATCTAAGAATTCTTATTTAAAAACTGCTGGTTTCTTCCCCTCCCTTCTCTGCTAAGAAAAAAGCCAGAGCTCCCGATATGGCGGATTTGTTGGAGCCTTGAGAGTTATGAACCAGAAAGGAGATGAGTCTTTCTCTTTCCTCCTAGGTGAAAACTCTGGAATACATCAAGAAGCGAAGCAAACACCCAGACATGGGGCATCTGACCGAGCTGGCCCTCAGGCTCCCTCTGCAGACGAGGACCTGACCCTAGGGGCTCTGGTGCCAAGTCCAGAAAGACCTGTTTTGCGTTTTTGTTTTTATTTTTACACACGTACAGATTGGCTTCTCTACTAGATTATTCTGCCAGTGAAGTGAACAAGCGGGAGCTGTCAGAGCATTCGAATCCACTCCTGCTCACTGAGCAGAGCATCTTAGTGTTTCTTTGCACAGGTGGCCTTCAGATGGGCCTTTAGGGAAAAACTGAAGAATGCAAGTAACATCTTTCCTTTCTGGAAGGTGTTTTTTAATTGGAAAAAGAACCTTGAAAAGCAGTCCACTTTGACAGACCCACTGTGCCCTATCCCTAATTTGCTTTATATCAAAATCAGCTCTTAATTGGATTTAGAATATGCTGGTGGATTAAAGGAGAAAGTGAAGTCAAATCTGAGATTCCCTGTGGCTTCGATGGAAAATATACTGTAACTGAATAAACCTCCTGAAGGAACACTTATGTTCATGACTGTTCATTTAATTACAGTTGACTCTCATCCGGAAGAGAACGTGTCTAAACATACCGCCTGGTTTTCTTGCAGCCATAACCCTAAACAGCATATGATACTGTCTACTTTTTTATCAGTTTGGCGGAATCTCATTCTTGTATTACCACTAATGAGCTTCCACGGACATTCTGAATCAGTAAGAGCATTAATATTGGTGGTGGTGGTGACTCACAGCCTAGAACCCCTTGTGCAGGAAAATGCATCCAAGCTGTGGATTAAAAGTGCCCCCAGGGGCTTCCCTGGTGGCGCAGTGGTTGAGAGTCCGCCTGCCGATGCAGGGGACACGGGTTCGTGCCCCGGTCCGGGAAGATCCCACATGCCGCGGAGTGGCTGGGCCCGTGAGCCATGGCCACTGAGCCTGCGCGTCTGGAGCCTGAGCTCCGCAACGGGAGAGGCCACAACAGTGAGAGCCCCACGTACCGCAAAAAAAATAAAATAAAAGTGCCCCCAAACTACCGTACGTTTGGAAGGTACACACTGAATGTAGATAGACGACATTTTACCTCTACTCGTGAAAAGCCTGATTACAGTTCACACAGTAAAAGTAGCTAAAATAATTTTTTTTAATTTACATAAACTCATGTTTTAATTGAATAGCTTGGGACCAAGAATATGCTATGGATTTTCTGGCTGGCTTAATAGTGAACCCCACGAGAAAACGGCCTCTGTTAAGGAACAGCGTGTACTGAAGAATGCACCTCAGCTGAACATAACAGACATTCAGAAAGCACAGTGGTATTGCTCAAATGTTTCCAAGTGGCCTTTATTTCACAAAATTATTTTCATTAAAATTACTTCCTATACCACTTTTACTATATGATACTATTCAAATGAAAATCAATTGGCAAATTTACAAATTATGCACTTTTAAGTCATCTACTTTGAGGCTGTACACATCAGACAGCATCAGCGCCCAAGCCTGAGCCATGAATTCCTAATGCTCTTCCATGAACCTGGACTTGGACTTTCACGTTTGGTCAGGTATCCGTTACACCAAAGCAGCCTCTGAACCATGTTACCTGGCCCAGGTGGAAGCTTAGCTTTTCTGTGTTCTTGTGTGGTTTCCTCAGCCTGTTACTGAATCAGTTAGCCAGTCTCTGAAGACCACGGCCTACGTGAGGTGAAGTCTACTACTACTACTACATGAAGGATGATGGAATAACAACACAAAAAAAACCAAAAAATTTTAGGAAATAAGGTGAAAGTAAGAAAAACTTCTGCACGAGGCCTGTATTAATTTTCTATTGCTGCTTTAAATTACTACAAACTTAGTGGCTTAAAACGTCACAATTTTACTACCTTATAGCTCTACTGGTCTGAAGTCCAGTGGGCTTACCTTCAAAGTGAAGGTGTCAGCTGGGCTGTATTCCTTCTGGAGGCTCTAGGGGAGAATCAGTTTTCTTGCCTTTTCCAGCTTCTAGAGGCCACGTGCATTCCTTGGCTGGTGGTCCCTTCATCTTCAAACTAGTGACAGCTTGTTGAGTGTTTCTTGCAAGTCTCTTGACTCTTCTGTCCCCTCTTCTAATCCTGGATTATCTGGGTAGGCCCAGTCTAATCATATTAAGGTCAGCCGATTAGCAGACTTAATTCCATCTGCTACCTTAAGCTCCCTTTTGTTTTGTATCACAACATATTAACAGGTTCCAGTGATTAGGACTTGGACGGGAGGCGGGGGGCATGGGGGCATTATTCCAACCACAAACCTGAACAGTTCTAAGTTTGCAGAGCTGAACACACAATTTTTAAGGGGAGAACTGTGTCTATCTGGCAAATACTTTTGATGGGCCAGTCTAGTTACGGAAAGGTGGCCTCAGGGAGGGGCCTAGTGGGCTAAGGCAAAACAGCAGGAATCACCCCAAGGAATAAAAAAGTGGTTAAGAATCACGAGGTCTGGGGAACGGCTGGATAAAGGCAGTTATAAGGAGGGAAGGACCTTGCCATAGGAGGAGGGTCAGTCAGTGAGCAACCCCCAAGGGAGAAACAGCCGACAAGTTCAAGAACAGGGTTGTTACATATTCAGCTAAGACCATGGCTGTGCTTAAATACCAGACCTCCCACCCATCTTCTCCCAGATCCTGAGTAAAAATCCAAAAACCGCCTTGTTCCAGTGGAGACAGGCTGTGTGCTACGTGGAGTCAACAAATGAGGAACAACATGGGAAATCACACCACAGAAACTTGCAGACAGCTTGAGGAGGGCCCAGGACATGGGGAAAAAGGGGGATAGGTGACTCAAGACAATGTTGTTTAATTTACAAAAGGACGGAGGCCCAGCTAACTGCAGGGCAGGAGCTGTCACTAGAGCAACAGTGGTCTGCACCTATGAGAGCAGCCGAGACAAGGCTAAGTTCAATCTGAGGACACTTGGCATCTTGCCGTCTTGGCTGCCCAGCCTTCTCTGCTTAGACCCTGCTTCAGGAACAGACTTTAATAAACCTTCCCAAGCCAAGTGGAACTCATTCAGCCACACTGGGCTAGAAAGTCAAATCCTATCACACACAGACTGAAGATACTGAACAGCAAGAGGGGAAAGGCCTGACCACCACACCCTAATGAGAGCTACCACTGTGGGGATAGGTCAGGGACAATCGCTCAGCCACTCTCCGGAAGCACCCGGTAGATGGCTGAGCACAGTCCTTCCTGACAGCTGAGCAGGCCCAAACCGTAGTGTGATCTCTCAGCAAAATAAAAACGATTAGAGACGCAGTGGTTGGTTCCTTTTACACTGGGCAAGTTCCTGTAGTGTGGATCAAGACTGGGAAAGATTTATTCCCCTGTCGGAATGGGATGTGCCCTGAAGAGCTAACTCAAATGCAGAATCTTACCGTGTAGGCCTCTTCCGTTACGCATCTCAAGGTGGAATCCATGAAAGGCCAAGTTCACCTTCTGAGTGACGTGGCCCACCTGAATCACTGCTAACACAGACTTTGTAGGACTCTAGACCTGGCCGATGCTTGCTGGTCAGGGCCCAGGCAGGCCTGCCTCACCTCTGCCCCATGGGGCAGTAGTGGACCCATGTTCATCTCACCAGCACCCGAACCTCAGTCTTCCTTCCTGACTGGCCTGAGAGTCTCCCTCCACATGCCAGGGGCTGGCTCAAGAATGGGTATGTGACCCACTGCTGGGCAATGAGTTATGACAAAAGGGCTTCTGGAAGTTTCCTTGAACCACAAGGTTTTTCTTCTTCCTCTGTAATAGTCTAGTGTCTTGATACGCTGCCTGGAACTGCTACAGCCATCTTTCCACCAGCCTGATGAAGCCAACACCGAGGATGACGGAGCAGAGAGGAAACATTCGTTTCCTTCATGGGAAGCTGAATCAACCCCCTACGACAGGACAGGACTCCCTGCCACGTGAGAGACTGAATTTCCTGGCTGTCCAGGCCTGCCTGAGTCAGGATGTCTGTAGCAGGAGTTCAAGCCAAGTGGTGTGAAAAAGGCCCAATGAGAACTGATATTTTAGGAAGCAAAATGCTAGGTGAATGCGGAGAAGGTGGTCACGTCACTCGGGTGGCTATACCTGGAGCTTTGGGAGGCTGGCCGTAGAGTTAAGGCTTGGAAACGCTGATCCCAGGCTGACGAGGCAACGCCCTGTCATCCCCACGTCTGCGCCTCCCGGCAGGCATTCAACCTCCTCCAGGGAAGTCGCCTGGGATTCTCCTCCTCGTGATTGAAAAGAATCCAATAAACACGTCCCTGGGAATTAATGTGCCTTCGGCTCACGTGGAGGACTAACCACCTGCTCTCTAAAACGCCTGTTCAGAATGCAGTTAAAGCAGAAGGATGAAATGCAAGCTTGCCACTGGGGATGGAAGGACGGCAGACGCAAAAGGCAAGATGGGTTCAGAAGCACACTTCCCAGCAGCAGAGGAAGCTCAGCCGCATCTGCCTGGTGGCAATCCAGACGCCTCTTTGCCTGTGGCTACTCCAAGAAGGGGGAGGGAAAATGAGCTTGCTTCTCCCTGTTTACATTAATCCTGCTTCCTGTTTGAGTTTTAGGCATGTAAAAAGCTTCTGTTTCCTCAATGGAGACATTTTAATCCTCAATGAGTATTCTGGGTGAAATTCCCTAGAGGGGACATTCAGTGTAGTGAACAGTGACATCGGTCTTGGGGCACAAAAGTACACTTGGCACTTACTGGTTGGGTGACCCCAGGCAATGTTATTACTTCATTCCTGAACTTCAGTTTCCTCATCTATAAGATGGGGATAATAATAGCACCTGTTTCAGAATCATGAAGATTAAATACATTAATGCAAGGGAGACACGTATGTGCCTGGCACACAGTAAGCACTAGACAAGTGTGAGCTACTGCTGTTGATACTCACTGTCTTCAACAGGGACGGAAGCTTCACACAGAAAACAGGTTTCAGCCACTCCCATGTTCTCCTGGTTCCTGAAACGAGCTGCCCTCACCCCAGTCTGTCCAAGCACATCAACATAGTTGTCCTTTCTCTCTGCAGGAGTTCGATTGGAGACAACTGTCCTATGGCTTTCGTCTGCGTAACAGAACCGTTTTGGGGGACAAGACAGGAGAGCTTAATCTTCAAACTTGACTGACTTGGATGCATTCCTGTCAATATAAAAGATTCTGTCCGGAGCCGTGGAGAAGCCGAGGCCGGCCCTCCGGCTGTGCTTCCAGCTCATGGCCCGGTCGTAGTCCTGCTGTAGATTCCGCTGCAGAGTGTCGGCCACCTTCTTGCTGAGGGCCATGCTGGGCCTGCCGACCATGTTAGCGGGGCGACTGAATGACGGGGACAGATTTTTAAAGCCACCCATGAGTTTGAGAAATTTCAGTTTCTGTTCCTCATTTTCAAAGCCAGCAGTATCCCATTGGCCAAATTGAGTTCCCTGTGGTAAGAGAAAACAGGTGGTTACTTTCCTGGCTTCCAAAGCATCTTCCTTTGCCCAGCCCCCAGCCTTGCCGGGGAGGATCCAGATGATCAAAGGCTTACTGCGCACCAGGCACAGTGCTCGCAGGCACAGCGGTGGATTATCTTAACTCCAACCAGAGCCCTGTGAGGAATACTGTTGGTTCCCACTCTCCTGATGAAGAAATGGAGGTTTGCAGCTGGACTGGGGGCACAAGCCTACTTGGTAACCCTGCTGGAACTCCATCTCGGGTCTGGCCCACACCAGAGCCCACCCTTCACACTGAGTTGCCCGTCTGCCTCACTCCTTCTCCCCCAATTCACGGCAGACAGTACGACACATCTCACCAGCTGGCTACTCATCCATCAGCCTAAGGTTTCTGTCCTTTGGAGGGTGGAGAGGGCAAGCGGGAGTCTGAAATGCATTTCTCTTCGCAGAAGCGCTGCACTTCATAGCAGGAAAGGAGTGGAGGCCCCGGGAGGTGAAGGGTCACATGAGTCGGAGGCTGAGCTAGCCCAGGAACTCAGGGGCCCCGATTCCTGCCCAGAGCACTCTACAACCCACGCACGAGTCGGCCATGTTTGAGAAAATACAAGAGAGCCCCTCAGAGCAGTGGCCCAAGAGAAGACTCCCTTCCCTCCCGTGTCTGTGGCCGAGGCCAGAAACCCAGCTCCCCATGAAGACTGTGACTTCAAAGACTCAGGATTGAGTCCCGCCTGCGTCACCCGGGTAAAGAACCTTAACCCCTGAGCCTCAATGTCCTCATCTATAAAACGGGGGCATAACAGCCCCCGACGGGGCTTCACTGAGGCTCAAATTAGGTTTTACACCAACAACTCAGAGCCCGACGCCTGGTTCGCTTTAAGTCCTCGAAAACCGCTCATCTACCCACCCCACCCCACCAGGATTGCTGACCTCTGTGCCGCCTGGGAACTCTCCGCCTGTGAGCCAAATGCCAGCCTAGCACTTATTTCCAGGTCGGCTTTGGGAGAACAGTAAGAACCAGTCATTGCTACAGCTAGCTGGCCTGAGAGAACTGGTGACAAGCTCTCCGAGCTTCACAGTGCCCCCAATACAGGCATTAACAACTGCTTCCCAAGCCTTCACTTTCTAGAAGGAGAGGCCACCTCTGACAGCCCCACACTGGGTCTGAGGAGAGAGCCGCCAGAGGCTGACCAGTCCTGTGAGCCTGCTCTCACTGGGCTACCAACCCACTGAGAGGGGACCCGGTCTCAAATCCCCACCATGTGCCTGAGCAGTCAAGTGGCCCCAGGTCCCCGAAGGCAGGGCCACCTAAGGCATCCCCAGAAGATCCCAGCCCCTATGCCCCCGGACCACCCTCCTGCTGTCAGGTCCCTCCAGGTATAGCCTCTGGGCCACTGCTCTGGATGACGCTGCCTTGTTTCTGGCCTTCCTCACTCAATCATGGAATCTTATCAGCTCTGCCCAGTTCAAGAGGATGGAGAGAAAGAAGACACTAGAGGAATGACATAACAAAGTCCCATTCCATACCCCTCTGGGGCAGAGCATGAGTCCCATTTTACAGGTGTGGAAACTGAAGCTCAAAGAAGGGAAGTTACTTGCTAAAGTCTCATAACTATAGAAGGTGGCAGAGCCAGGAACTGATCTCAGGTCTTTTGATCCAAAGCAACTGTTCTTTTCTGTGCTACACTAGGAAAGCTTAAGACAGTGTTACAAGGAAGCAAGTCCTTCCGTCATCTGGATCCTCTGTCCCCCTCTCCCAAATCCACGTCTATTAACAAGTTCTCTTCTCTCCCCTCTGCCCTCTCCTCTACCCCAGTCCCCGCTGCCCCACATAAATGCGCTCCAGCAGTTCCCACCGCCCTGCCCACCGCACCCTCCCGTCCCTCTCCAGCCTGACCTAGCGGTCCCCATGCCATACACTCTCCCGTGCCACCTCCTGGGGCCTGGTTTGGAAATTTCCCATTCCAACTGGACCAGAGGCCTGCCACCTCTGCCCCCGCCCCTGTCCCAGCAGCTTTCTCAGGGTACCACCCACTGCTGGAAAGAGCTCGCCATCACGTGTCCCCAGCGACTGATGACGGGGACACCCTGCCCGTCCGGAGCCAGAGACAAGGTCCAGGCTGCTTAGCTCAAGCGGCCAGCTCTCCAGGAGGGAGGCAAGCACCCGCTTCCCAAGAAAGGAGAGTAGCTCAGGACGAGCTCTGTCGTGTCGAGCAGGGAGCCGGCTGGCGGGCGGGAGCTGCTTTGGGGCCAGATGGACTTGGTCTCCTGCCCCTGCAAGGTGAGGAGGAGACCCCTCGCGGAGCCCAGCGTGAAACTTACCGTCTGCTTCCTGGTGTCAGAAGCTTCTGTCCTGCCCGACTCACGATCGATCTCTTCTTGCAAGGCCTTTCGCCTCACCTGAGCAAGGAGGGAAAGGAAAGGAAAGAGGGCAATTAGACAGCCGGTTTTGAGCTTCAAACCCAGGACAGAGAGGAGGTGGGGTGGGGGGACTGGAGGGGGATGGGCAGCTTTGTTCTGCTGCAGGCCGGGGGAGGCATCTGTCAAAAATACCCTCTAATCATGTAAGGGGCAATCCCTTGGCCTAAAACATACAGGCCTCATTCACCCTTCTTTTCCATTCCTTAAGAATGAATCTTCCAGCGGACTGCCCTGGCGGTCCAGTGGTTAGGACTCGGCACTCTCACTGCCAGGGCCCGAGTGGTTCAATCCCTGGTCAGGGAACCCCGTGCACTGAGTGGTGCGGCCCAATAAATAAATGAATGACTCTTCCTAGACACTGAGGCTTTTCCACCTTTAGCATTAGAACCTCTTCTGTTTGTAAGAGCCACCTGGGGTGGAAATTTTCTCAAAACACATGCCCAAAGCCCTGCCTGTACAGAAGATATTGTAGTTAACTTTCTTGCTGACAGCATCGTCTTCTAGAAAGAACACAGGCTCTGGAGTCAGGCACAGGCTAGTTTGAATCCTACCACTGCCATTAACTAGTTGTGTGGAAGTCAATTAATCTTTCTGTACCGTGGTCTATTTATCTGCAAAGAGATGGAAATATCAGCTACCTTGGAGGATAAATGGGAGACAGAGAACTGCGATACTGTGGTTTATAGTAAGAAATATATGACAAGAAATATATATATATAAACTCATCCCCATTCCTGGCACAGAGTTCCAAAATCCCTAGGAATTTCCTAAGTGATGGGAACAATCAAAGTGTCCTTTGTTATGTTAATTGGGCGACTTTTGTAAGCACCTGAAGATGGGGGCTGGTTGCCAAGAGAACCAACCACCGATGAGAGGGTTGGAACTTTCAGTCCTGACCTCTGGGGAGGGGAGTGGAGGAGGAGATTGAGCTCAGCCACCAAATGGCCAATGATTTAATCAACTGTGCCTCTGTAATGAGGTCTCCACAAAAACCCAAAAGGTCAGGGTTCGGAGAGCTTCTGGGTTGGTGAACACTGGAGATTTGGGGAGTGGAGCTCTTGGAGAGGGCATGGAAGCTCCATGCTCCATCCCACACACCCTGCCCTGTGCGTCTCTTCCACCTGGCTGTCCCTGAGTTATATCCTTTCATAATAAACCAGTAATCTGGCGAGTAAAATGTTTCTCTGAGTTCTGTGAGCCACTCTAGCAAACTAATTGAAGCTGAGGAGGAGGTCTTTGGAACCTCTGATCTGTAGCTGGTTGGTCAGAAGCACAGGTGACAACCTGGCTTAAGACTGGCGTCTGAACGGGGGACAGGGGTGGGGAGCAGTCTGGCGGGACTGAGTCCTTCACCTGAGCGGTCTGACGGTATCTCCAGATAGACAGCGTCAGACTGAGTTGAACTGCAGGACACCGCGTGGTGTCAGGGAATTGCTGGTTGGTGTAAGAAAGCCCCCAGCCCCACGATGAATTGTGGTGCAGAACGTAAGACAAAGAGTCCCCGGCACACAGCAGGGACACCTCACACACTGTTACCAGAGAGGCTCAAGGCCACAGTCAGCGCACCAATGACCCTGTGGTTTGATACAGAAGCTTCTAGGGCCCAAGGGTTCAGGTGTGACTTTAGCTGCTCCCAGTTTGTGGCCCCTCCTCTTCTCTTCTAATCTACCACAGGCTGAAATGAGGTGACCGTTCATATAGTTCAAAACTACATAAAACAGGACTTCCCTGGTGACGCAGTGGTTAAGAATCTGCCTGCCAATGCAGGGGACATGGGTTCGAGCCCTGGTCTGGGAAGATCCCACATGCTGCGGAGCAACTAAGCCCGTGTGCCACAACTACTGAGCCTGCGCTCTAGAGCCTGCGAGCCACAACTACTGAGCCTGTGCTCTACAGCCTGCAAGCCACAGCTATTGAAGCCCACATGCCACAACTACTGAAGCCCGCGTGCCTAGAGCCCATGCTCCGCAACAAGAGAAGCCACTGCAATGAGAAGCCCGTGCACCGCAACGCCGCAACTGGAGAAAGTCTGCGCATAGCAACAAAGACCCAACGCAGCCATTAAAAAAAAAAAGAAACTGCATAAAACAAATCCAAAGGGCAGCTGTAGGGATGAGAGAAAATGATGGTGTATTCCTATGTCAGAGTCATGCTGCTGACGGGGAACAATGTGGATGTGCACTCACTGAAGCGGAAAGCAGCTCACCAGCTGAATGAAAAAAGTGAAAAGAACAGTGTACAGAGCATGACTGTACGCTGCTTTAAAATCACACATACACAGTTACAGAGGAAAGATCTAGAAGGATATAACAACCAAGGGTTAACAGTGATTATTATTAGGTGGTAGCAGGGGTCCCCAACACCCGGTCCGCGGGAGGTGAGCGGCCGCCAGTGAAGCTTCACCTGCTGCTCCCCGTCGCGAAACTGGTCCCTGGCGCCAAACAAGTGGGGGACCGCTGGGTGGCAGGATTTCAGGTTGCTTTCCCCCAACTATTTTTTTTTTTTTTAACACAATGAACTTTTTACCAGGAAAAGAAAGGGAGAGTTGGGGCAGAAAGCTTCACTTACATTGAGATCATCTGTCACCCAAAACAGAAGTTTTCTTTAAAACCGTGAGGTATTTAATAGGCACGAATTCATAAGAAGCAAAGAGGTGGCTGGTGGGCCTTGCCCCCGAGAGTGGTGGGACACCTGGGAGAGGCGCCCAGGGCAGGGGCTGGGCCTGGACGGGTCAGGGCCCCACCTCCATCCTCCCCACCAGCCACTGCAGCCCGGGGCCCCATCCCCAAACGACGATGACCTGTAGGAGGCTGGGGAGCCCCTGGTTCTGGGGGGCCTGCGCTGTGTGCCAGGCCCTGGACTGGGCCCTGTCAGCATCATCCTACTGAGCCCCTCCCCTCCAGGGAGAGAGGCCCCCAACGCCCCAAAGGCATTAGGAACTTCCTCGCAGCATCTTGTAGGCCCCCCTCCTTGTAGTCGGCTGCCTTGCAAGCACTCCTCCGTTTCTCTCCTGGAGCGGCAGGCGGCAGGGCCACGACACGGGCCGTCCCCACATCACACCCTGTTGCTTCTGTCCAGCAATTACTGGCTGACACAGCGTGAGGATGCAGGCAGGTGAACGGCTGCCACTTACAAAGCACAGGTCTCGGGCAGGCCCCTGCTGAGCGCCTCCCAAATGGCCTCGTTTGGTCTTCACGGCCACCTACATGGGGGTCCCGGGGTCAGTGACTGCCAAAGTAACCTCATTAGTAATGGCCCAAGGCTGTACCTATGCGGTTACTATGCTGTCCTGATAGGCCTTGGGGTCCAGGATCATAAAAATATCCCAATTCTAGAATGTCCAGCTCCCACACAGGATCTGGGCACGACAGAAGCAGAAGCTGGTCCACAAGAGAACAACTTCTCCTAATGCTCCTGTACAACAACTGCATTTCTACATACTAGCAATATATACAACAATAAAAACTGAACTGAAATACTATTTACAATAGCATCAAAAATATAAAATACTTAAGGAAAATTTGACAAAAGACGTGCATGACCTGTACACTGAAAACTATAAAACAATACTGAGAGAAACTAAAGACCTAAATAAATGGACAGAGATGCCATGTTTATGGATCAGAAGCCTTCATACTGTTGTCAATCCTCCCCAAATTTGTCTGTAGATTCAAGGCAATCCTAATCAAAATCCCAGGAGCATTTTTTGGTAGCAACCAACAAGGTAATTTTAAAATTTATACAGAAGTGCAAAGGACCTGAACTAGCCAAAGCAACTTAAAAAAGAACAAATGCTAGAGACTTATACTACCTAATTTAAGACATTATATAGTTACAATAATCTAGACAATGAAGTATTAGGGTAAAGACATACAGATCAATGAAACTCAACAAGAGTCTAAAAATAGACCCACACCACATACACACACACACACACACACACACACACACACACACACACACACACGGTCAACTGATTTTTTACAAAGGTGCCTAGGCAATTCAATTGAGAATTTAAAACTTTTTTTTTGTTGTTGTTGTTGTTTTTGCGGTACGCAGGCCTCTCACTGCTGTGGCCTCTCCCATTGCGGAGCACAGGCTCCGGACGCGCAGGCTCAGCGGCCATGGCTCACGGGCCCAGCCGCTCCGCGGCATGTGGGATCTTCCCGGACCGGGGCACGAACCCGTGTCCCCTGCATCGGCAGGCGGACTCTCAACCACTGCGCCACCAGGGAAGCCCCTAAAACGTTTTTAACATCAAAATAATGCTAGAAACATTGGACAGCCAATAACAAGGAACAAATTATTGATACATGCAATACAGATAAATCTCAGAATGATTATGCTAGGTGAAAGAAGCCAGTTTAAAAAAGAGCACATACTGTATAATCCCAATTATATACAAATTCTAGAAAACGTAAGCTACGACAGAGTAGTGGTGGCTACCTGGGGATGGGAAAGGAAGGGATGGAATACAAAGGGGCACAAGGAAACTTTTGGAAATGATGGGTACGTTCATCATCTTAATTGTTTAGCTTGTTTCCTGGATGCATACATGTCAAAACTCATCGAATTGTACACCTTAAACATGTGCAGATTCTTGTATGTCAATTATATTTAAATAAAGTTGCAAAAGACAAAAAAAAAAAATGCTCCTGAATGGAGGCCAGGAGGTGGTGATGCATGGGCCGGGCAGAGCACGTGCCCACTGCCTGGCTGCAGGTCACAGGGACATGTCCCCTTTTCCCCCTGCAGTGGTTATGAGGAGGGGAGGCCACAGGCTCCCCGCCACTGGAGGGGCGGCAGAGGCTGGCCTCGTTGCCTTTGGAGTCCCTGATGCCTCTGGGACCAGGATCTCATGGCCTGCCGGGAGGCGAGTGTGCGTCTGGGGAAGGGAAGACGCCTGGGAGGACGAGGACCAGTCGTACCTGGTCTATGTGCGCCTCGTCCATGTTGCCCTTCTTTTCCAACACCACCTCCAAGTCCGTGTCTGGCTCCTGCAAAGAGGGCAGAAGGAGTAAGGCTCAAGCGGACGATGGCCTCTGCCCTGGCAGCCCAGCCGGATGAGATCGCAACAGAGTCCAGAACAGACTCAAGACTGGAGCGCTACGCCCACCCCTATCGCCCATAGAACACCTGCCATCCTTTCTCTTCCACGATTCTCCCCAATTCTGTCCTGAAGACTGTGGCCCTGACCTATCTGACAGATGGACGCACTAAGGCTCAGAGAGATGAAGTGACTATCGTGAGGTTACCCCACAGCTCAGGGACAGGGCTGACACTAACCCAGGTCTCCCGACTCAGGCCTAGAGCACTACCTTTCCCGCCAGGCGTCACCTCACTTCCCAGGGTGACACCAAACCAGCAAGAGGAGAAAGGCCAAGGCTCCCATTGACAGTGGGGGAGGAGGGGCTGGCGAGGGCCAGGGAATGCAGAGGTGGGGCTGAGGGCCTGCAGCAAACCCGAATCCCCCCGGTTCTCTCCCCCATACCCCGCCCCAGCCCCCCAGCTCCGGAGTTCTGGTCGGTACCTTCTCTCCTGCCTGGACAACCAGGACAGGCTCTAACTCGGCTTCCCCGCCCCCAGCACTGGTGCATTCCACACAGCAGCTCGGGTGCACCCTCAATTTACATCATGTTATATGTCAACGCCGTCTCAATTAAAAAATAATAAAACCACCTCAACTGGGCCATACCACCCGTTCCCCAGAACCCTCCAGGGGCCCCATCTCATTTACATGGAAATCCAGACCCCTGTGGCGTCCACAGGCTGCCGGGACCCCAGCTGGCCGAGCGCCTGCCACGCCAGCCTCTTTGCTCCTCCCAGGGCCTCTGCACCTGCCGCTCCCTCGGCACAGGCGGCCCCAGCCCCTCACACATCTCAGCTCCCACACAGACGCCTTGCTGGGCCTGCATGGGCCATGCTCTCCCGGGCCACCCTCTCTCAGTGGCCTCAGCCCCTGCGGGACCATCTGACAGTAAGATTCAGGTTGGCCACTTTCCCCTAGTCCCTCAGCAGTGACAACTGCCACGTCCTTGCTTCGGGTGTGCTCTGCCTGGTACCCCGCGTCACCTGTGATGAGCCCTGGGTGGCTCTGTTCGCTCACATCGCCTGCCAGGTCCCAGTGCTCAGCCCGCCTCCTCCCTCCCCTCCCCAGGCAAGGAAGCCCGTCAGGGTGGAGAGCACATCTCTGCCGTCTTCACCAGGCTGCCATCCCCTCCCTTCCTCCTGGTAACAGGGCCCCGGTATTCCTCTCAGAAACCAGTTCCCCCAGTTTCAGACAGTGGAGTTACAGCAGGACTGACACCCTCAGCCCCTGCCCACTGGCTTCAGATCTGGGCTTCTGGTTTGTGACCCAACTGAGATCTGGGAGAGCAGTGCTGGGACTTTCCCTGTAATCGTTTTGGAGGGGCCACCCCTCTCCTTTTGGGGGTGGCTTAACTACTATGAAGAAAGCCTGGAGTTGCTGGGACCATCTCACCACGGGGTTGGGGTGGGAAGGAACCTGATATTAAAACCAGCATGGAAAAATACAAAGTCCAGAGCTAGGGAAAGCCACACAGGCATCGCCTGCAATCTAAATCCATTTGATCCCTAAATTGTGTAACCTGAGTGCAGATAGCTATGGACATCATATTATCTCAAACTATTTGGTTCCTGAGCTTTAGATAGCAAGTGGCAAGAGTTCAGAAAGAGAGGGATTTATCTGAAAAGCTTATTCTAATCAATCCAGATCCTGAGTGCAGAGAGTGAGAACTTGGGTAAAGTTTCAATAGCAAGGGATACCTGTATTATTGAGACTATTACACTAGCACCTGGATCCAGCTATACCTGAAGGTAGTAGCTCTCAAACCTTCTAGTTACATGTGTTGATAAATCCCCTTTTCTGACTAAAGGCAGTTTAATCAGGGCTCTGGCAGCTAAAACGCTGAGTGCCTGTGTGTGTGCACGCACACACACACACACACTCCCAACTTCCACCCCTATTCTCCCAAAACAGTGTGCTTCTGAAGGAAGCCTACCTCCTCCCAAGGTTCTCCTGCTACTGTGCTCTCCTGCCTCTTCCTCTTCCTCTTCAGAGCTGGCTCCTCAGTGTCTGCTTGCTCTGCCTTTTTCTTGGACTTCATTTTCTTCTTCACAGGGGCCTTGGGGCCATCTCCTATTGGGATGTAATCTGGAGCTTCAACTTTGACTGACTTTTTACTTCCTTTCCTACGGCTGCTCTCCACATACCTGGAGAGCTCAGGGTGCCCCAGGGGGGTATCTCCCTCCTGGTGGGTTTTCTTTTTCTTCTTCATCTTCACGTTGTGCTCCCTGGGGCTCCCCTGCTTCCGTTTCTGTCCCGAGGCTGCCTGCTCAGGGACGCCATCTTTCCCAGCTGAGCAAGTGTACAAAGCGTCCCTGGCCTCACAGAACCAAGGGTCCCTGGCTGAGAAGGCTGTAGCTCCCTGCACCTTCTTCTCCTTCTTGTGTTTTCTGAGCTTCTTGCCAACTCTGGTCACCTCCTCGCCCTGCCCGGGGTCTGGGGAGGTCTTCACCCTTGAGCCAGGGGACACGGACTTTCTCTTCTTCTTCTTTTCCCTACCAAGGGACTCAGATGGACCAAGTGCCTGCTTCCTGGGGCTGGGAGATGGCTCAATCCGTCTGGCACGTAACATGGTCTCAGGTTCTAGGGGCTCCTCGCAGATGGTGCTGTGACCCTTCTTTTTCTTCTTTTTCTTCATTAGAGGCATTTCGGGTGCCTGCTCTTGGACCATATTCTTCAAGGGTGATGTGGTTCTTGTGGGACAAACCTCCGCAAAATAACTGTCACTGTTTAAAACCGAGTATTGAGTCTCTGGTTCTTTAACTACCTTCTTCTTCTTCTTCTTCTTTTTCTCTGGGAGCCCAAGGCCCAGGTCTCCTTTGTGAGTCTTAGTGATCATTCCTGAAAAAAGAAATGATACAAGTTATCCCCATACCAAGCCACCCTGAGTACAATTCCACTAGGTATTACCAAAAGTCACGTTTCCTGGAGTGGATGGTCTGAAAGATTAGGGGCTAGGAAAATGGGCATGATTCCTGTGGAGCAAAGGGAAATATGATCGAAGAAACAGAATGGAGTTTAAATCCTGACAGCCCCGGGTTGAAATCCAAGCTGCTCCCTCACCTTAAGTCAATCACCTATCCTCGCTGGGCCTTAACTTCCCCAGCTGAAAATGGGGGGGGATAACACTTCCTTCCTCAAAGAGCTGTTGGAAAGAATAAACGATAATCCATGGAAAGTGCTTGGTACATCATTGATTCCCTTTCCTAACCCCCTTCCTCAAACCTCTTAAGCCTAGTCTTCTCTCCAGAAACGTACCCTGTGCCAGCCACTGAGGGCACAACTGCACTCAAGCCACAGGCCAGGCACGGCCCCCAGGGCTTACCTTTTACTGGATGAAGGGGACAGAAATCCTGAGGTCAGCTCCTCTTGCTGACTGTCACCAGAGGCAGTAACTGTGACACAATTAATCCATTCCCTTGCTTCATCTAAAGAGCGCTTCAGCTTTGCGTCTGGAAATTAACTGCCCCCGCCTGCACTGAGGGTGACTTACTCTTCTAATTACCTTCCCACGTGGCTAGTAATGAGAGCAGCAGCAAGGTATGGTGAGGAGCCCCAGCTGGGGCTGAGGATGCCTGCATTCAAATGGTGACTCACATACTCTTGCCACACAGCACTGGCTTCTCCGGGCCTGAGTTTTCCTATCCATAAAAGAGGCACTGAACCAGATCAGATCAGAGGCTAGTGGGGGAG